>NC_034183.2:26325714-26640214 GCF_002021735.2 Oncorhynchus kisutch
TACAGGTCCCATCTCTCCACCAGATTATTTTCCTGGATCAGCTGTCATGCCAACATTCATCTGATACTGCTGGACTCCCCAGACCATAGGTAGCCTAGTTTTCACACAAAGCAACCTCTGGAAATATGATCAAAAATCGATCCCCAATTTTGAACTTCTAAACAGCCAAATACAAATCCCCATGTTGAACCCAATATGACATGTAAACACGTTCTGTCAGCCGCCAGTCAACTGTGTAATGACGGTGCTGTATCCTGAATAGGTACACAAAGGTAGAAATATGTAATGTCCTCTTTCGGATGTTTGGGTATTATTCTACACACTGGTAATTATTTTAATGAGCTTCGCCCCCAAACAAGACCAAATTTGGTTTGTACAGACCAGACCAAATCTGTACCAATCACAGACGTCTATGCTTCACAAGTTTGGACATCACAGTACAGCACAGTAGAGCATAGTCTACTAGAGTACAGCACAGCAAAGTAGAGTTCAGTACAGTACAGAAAAGTAAAGTATAGTTCCTTACAATAAATAAAAGTAGAGTTCAGTACAACACAGCAGAGTAGGTACAGGTCAGTAAAGTAAAGAAAAGTACAGTACAGTTCACTACAGTACAGGACAGTAAAGTAAAGTACATTGCACTGTACTCTACTGGACTGTACTGTAGTGTTGTCACAATATCATACATTTTACTTCAATACCGATACCAGGTTTAGTTTCACAATACTTGATACCATATCGATTCTCAATACAAAAAAGATACCACGGCAAAAAAAAAGGCATATTAGTCAAAGCCACAGAATGTCTCCTGCTCTGTTCAATCGTTGGGCAACTTTTGAGTTCAATAACATTACATTTGAAATGTTTTATGTATGCATTAATGAATCAATTATACAATCATACAATCAATTTGACTCTAACTACATGAATGGTAAATCTCTATTGACAAACTGGGTAAATCAAGAAGTAACCTAGGCCTATTCATAATGCAGGTTAATGCATATTCAATAGGAGTGTGTGCATTCATTGAGTTATTGAACTTGCTTTGGATGATTTGATAGGGCTACAGATGTCAAACAATCTGCTTCCCTTTCATTTGGGACGTATAAGATTGTACTGATTAACAACATTAGCATAGAAGTAGTTAATTTTATAAAAGTGTGCGCTGTCTCTAATTCCACATGACCGCAGTCAAATTCCACATGACCGCAGTCAAATTCCACATGACCGCAGTCAAATTCCACATGACCGCAGTCAAATTCCACATGACCGCAGTCAAATTCCACATGACCGCAGTCAAATTCCACATGACCGCAGTCAAATTCCAAATGACTGTCAATTAGGCTTCTCCAAGCTGTGATGCTGCTGGTGGTCATTAGTAGCCTACCAAACTTGTTAACTGCCTGGTACTCAGCACTCTATTGCCCCACTAATCATCAATGCAGATGTCATCAAAAATCTAATCAAACACTTCATTAGAGCACCACATTTCTATAGGCTAAGCGATTGTGTAAGAAAACAGAGTTTTGATGTTCTCTATGGGATAGGGGGCAGCATTTTCACTTTTGGATGAATAGCGTGCCCAGAGTAAACTGCCTCCTACTCAGTTCCAGATGCTAATATATGCATATTACTATTAGTATTGAATAGAAAACACTCTGAAGTTTCTAAAACTGTTTGAATGATGTCTGTGAGTATAACTGAATTCATATGGCAGGCAAAAACCTGAGAAAAAATCCAAACAGGAAGTGGGAAATCTGAGGTTTGATGTTTTTGAACTCAGCCCCTATCGAATACACAGTGGGATATGGGTCATTTTGCACTTCCTACGGCTTCCACTAGATGTCAACCATCTTTAGAACGTTGTTTCAGGCTTCTACTGTGAAGGGGGGCCGGATGAGAGCTGTTTGACTAAGGGGTCTGGCAGCAGCCTCGTTCTCAGTCACGCGCATTTCACATGAGAGGTAGCTCTCGTTCCATTGCTTTTCTACAGACAATGGAATTCTCCAGTTGGAACATTATTGAACATTTATGATAAAAAAACATCCTTAAAGATTGATTATATACGTAGTTTGACAAGTTTCTACGACCTGTAAAATAACTTTTTGAACTTTTCGTCCGACTGGACCTGAACGCGCGTTTGGATTTGTTTACCAAACGCCCTAACAAAAGAAGCTATTTGGACATAATTGATGGACTTTATGGAACAAATCAAACATTTATTGTCGAACTGGGATTCCTGGGAGTGCATTCTGATGAAGATCATCAAAGGTAAGTGAATATTTATAATGCTATTTCTGACTAATGTTGACTGCGCAACATGGCGGATATTTATTTTGGCTATTTTGGGTTCTGAGCGCCGTACTCAGATTGTGCTTTTTCCGTAAAGTTTTTTTTAAATCTGAGTAGTTGCATTAAGGAGAAGTGTATCTATATTTCCATGTATAACACATGTATTTTCATCAACATTTATAATGAGTATTTCTGTAAATTCATGTGGCTCTCTGCAAAATCACTGCATGTATTGGAACTACTGAACGTAACACGCCAATGTAAAATGAGATTATTGGATATAAATATGAACTTTACCGAACAAAACATACATGTATTGTGTAACATGAAGTCCTATGAGTGTCATCTGATGAAGATCATCAAAGTTAGTGATTCATTTTATCTCTATTTGTGCTTTTTGTGACTCCTCTCTTTGGCTGGAAAATGGCTGGGTTTTTCTGTGACTTGGTGGAGACCTAACAAAATCGTTTGTGGAGCTTTTGCTGTAAAGCATTTTTGAAAATCAGACACAGTGGCTGGATTAACGAGAATTGTATCTTTAAAATGGTGGCTAATACTTGTGTGTTTGAGAAATGTGATTTATGAGATTTCTGTTGATTTGTATTTGGCGCACTGCAATTTCATTGGCTGTTGGCGAGGGGTTCCGCGTTCCAAGACAGGTTAAAAAGAGGTTCCCATCAGCTTTCTATAGGCTAGACCTACTATATTTATCTATCAGCTTTCCTAATATTAAGCACATTGCTTCACTTTACAACAGGAGTATAGCCTACCTGGCTGGCATGAAAATGAACTGCAGGAAAAGCGTCCTCCATTCGCTATTTTTCAATGCCCATGTTCTGAGACAGGTGCAAGATTATGGTTCATTCTAAATCAAAACTAATTTTAAACATATTATTTAGTATATGTAAAGACAACATCAAATTAAGAATAGTCTGATGGGTCACAATATTCAGCCATAATGTATATGATGTATCAAGTGTGAATGATGCCCACCTTGTGCAGTAAGGCAACAAACAGCGCATACCTTTTCCCCAAAACTTTTTCAAATCCTAGTCGAACACCTCATGTAGCCTAGCCCATAGCATCACATGTTTTGATAAGGTTTGTATCACAACTAAAGTGGCCAAATAACTTCTTCAAATTAAGCACATTAATCCGCTTTATAACCGGTGTAGAGTCTAACTGGCATACAAAGGCTGCGCATAAGTTTCAAGTTCGGGAAAGATCATTTAACCATAAAAATGCACCTTTATAATAAAGCATTACATGCATAATCGCATTTGCCATCACTTTTCAGAACAGTGCTTTTAAACTGGGGTTTTTGGATGTGAGTGGTTGTATTAATTTGGGATCTATCGCATCCCACAACTGTCCCAGAGTATGTTTGGAAAATGTATTTATCGCATAGAAGGACAAGTTGACCAATAAAATAGGTCAACTTTTATACTATGGGAGACATAGGCTATTGCTTTTGCTGTTCGTTAGGCCTACTCATCTTGTTGGCTGAATGTGAACAGTTCTAACATCTTCAATACGGAATTCGATAAGAGGGGCACGTGCTGTTACGTCGACGATGTGTTGGTCTTCATTCACTTGTGGCCTACTTCTTAGCCAAAATGCCTGTGAGAAGGACCCAATCACGTGACGGGCATTGGCTACATCTGAGAGAGCCATGTGAGTGAGAGGTGCTTCGGAGCACTGCAGCTGGGAGAAGGGAATTATAATTATTATATTCAGCCCAAGGGCACAATGGCCACTTATTTTGGCCGCAAAAGGCATTATTTTTTTAGGGGGTATTACGGCCACACAAGGGGGATGCCGCTGGGAAATTCAAGGTCTGGTGAGAAAATTATCAAGCGCTTGTCAAATTTTGAATGAGAGACTGATGGTGTGTGCAAGTTGCAACTTTTTTCAAATCATCAATAGAGTCCCATCATGCAGCCTTAGAATGTATTAAAAATCAAAACATATATCCCAATGTTTGTATCACAACTGAAGTTGCACAAATAACTCTAAATTAAGCATACCGAAGAACAGTTTCTTTGTAAACGGCTCAACACAGAATAGCGGCATGTGCACACTTTGTAATCGTTTTGAGAAAATATCCTTTCTATTTTATTAAGTTCAATTGTATTCTTCATATTATAAAATAATACAAAATAATAGCCATATCAGGGCCTAACATAAGGACAACTCCTAACATAAGGACAAGAGTATGCTATTTTGTTCTTCTGAAATAGACTACATTTTCTTCATATCATGTTTCTTTAGACCTGTCTAAAGTGTCGGTTATATTAAAATGGATTTATTAGACTTTTTAAAACGTAGATGTTCCAAAAGGTCTGCATCAGTGGCTTTCATTCTATGCGTGGAAGCCATGAGATGCAAAACGTGTTAATGTTAATTAGCAGTCAAGTACCATGAGACCGCCTCCCGGGTGGTGCAGTGGTTAAGGGCGCTGTACTGCAGTGCCAGCTGTGCCATCAGAGTCCCTGGGTTCGCGCCCAGGCTCTGTCGTAACCGGCCGCGACCGGGAGGTCCGTGGGGCGACGCACAATTGGCCTAGCGTCGTCCGGGTTAGGGAGGGCTTGGTCGGTAGGGATGTCCTTGTCTCATCGCGCACCAGCGACTCCTGTGGCGGGCCGGGCGCAGTGCGCGCTAACCAAGGTTGCCAGGTGCACGGTGTACCCTCCGACACATTGGTGCGGCTGGCTTCCAGGTTGGATGCGCGCTGTGTTAAGAAGCAGTACGGCTGGTTGGGTTGTGTATCGGAGGACGCATTACTTTCAACCTTCGTCTCTCCCGAGCCCGTACGGGAGTTGTAGCGATGAGACAAGATAGTAGCTACTACAACAATTGGATACCACGAAATTGGGGAGAAAAAGGGGTAAAATGTATTTTATTTAAAATAAAAAATTAAAATAATTAAAAAGTACCATGAGACCGGGAGTCATTTGCTTGACAATCACCGGCTGACAAAATGTAATGACCGCCACAGCCCTAGTACCGAACCCTTTTTCATACCGAAGTATTGGTATACCGTGCAACACTACTGTACTGAACTATACTCTATTTTTCTTTACTGTACTAAGGTTGGGCGGTACCAAGATTTTCATATCTTCATACCATTACTGTACCATATGGTATTACCAGCAGTGCACACAAGGGGCACTATTTCTTTCCAAATGCTATTTATTTTTTGCACAAAACAAATGTAGGCAGCAGGGACCTTGTTCCAGGAGGGGATTGATTGTCTCTGCTGTAACCAAGAAGCTTTATCTTGCTAGCTAAGTGGCAAGTGAGCAAACCAAATGCATAGCTAGACCCTTGATATGGCGATAATTTATTTTGGCACATCTTAGAAAGTTAAGCAGTGTCACATCCTCAGACCCCCTCCCCAAATGTGTATTTTATTATAATATAATGTTTTACAGTTTTGAAAACCAAACCATTCATATTTCAAAATACCCCAGTATACGGTTTAATTGGTACACCGCCAAAGACTATTCTGTATTCTAATGTGCTACTGATTTTTCACTCGCTGTTACCGATTTGATAACAAATTGCCAAGTTTTAATCAATTAATAATTCAAACAAAATTGTAATCAGTAAAAACACTAACTAATTGGTAGGTCTACCTTTATTTGTTACTTCTTTGAACTTCCCTAATCCTCCCTTCTCATGAGGGAGAGAAATGGCAATATTTATTAAAGAAGGCAAATTCCTGCTAAACTAAATATAAATGTTGATATTGGATGGCAGGTGCCTTTAATTCAACATTGTGTTTTGATGTATTTCTAATACCTTACGACTTTCTGTATTAGATGTTTTTAAAGACCCTTTTTCCCCATCTGTGTGACCAGAAATAAAAGCCTTTGCTTATTCCTTATTTTTAGTATGGAAATCGGTTGAACAATGTATCTATGCCTTAATATGCCAAAAATATTGAGACTCTTACCTTTCATTTGTAGCCAAATTTGATATGTTCCTATAAACTTCACATGTTGCTCATGGGTAATTTTACATGGAAATTACGTTATTCACTCCAACGTGCCATGCAAATGTTATTTTCATCTTCTCCTCACTAATCACTTTATCTTAGCGCTCTGCAAAGTTTAATGAATACACACTTCCTGTTACATCAGGAAACAGTGGTTATTATCCATATAAATGTTCATACATGTGTAGCCTACAGGCTACTTCCTCATAAATGCATACTGATAAATGGATACTAATAAATGGAGCCTGTAGCACTTTGTTCACAGCAGATATAGGACTGGGGAGTGAATCAACAGGCCTAACAAACTATAATAAACCCAATCACAAAATTCTACACCTTTTGATCCAGAGCTTATTCATCAACTACAGCGATTCATCTTGCTTCCAATTGTAAAGTCAACAATTGTAGACCAACAATATACTGCCCTACCAAGCAAAAAGGCAGTAAGTGCTCATTTGGTCAAAACTGAGTTCATTAATCATGTGGACGTATCCAAGGTAAATAAAAGCCATTTTTCTCAGTTCCATGCTATGAGCAGTTACTGCCTTTTTGCTTGGTAGGGCAGTATACTAGTATAAATCACAATGTCAGGAGCACTTGCAAGGTCCATTTAGTAAAGGCAAAGAAGTCGTCACTACCACAACATACAAATAGCCAGTGTAGACCTGTGAGATCTTTTATTCAATCTATAATGTTCTCAAAATAGAGAATATTCTTCATTCAATGCTACCAAGCTATTAGGCTTATCACAAGACTGTTCTGCAGAGGATCCCTGCCACTTCAGTGCAGAGAGGTCTGAGGTCTGAAACCTGATCTGCCTGAGTGAGTTATGCAAGAGTCACCAAGGCTCTACACTGACCTTTTTTTCAAGGAGCACATGTGCACTCTTGTTGAAAAATGTATAGTGCCTTCAAAAACTGGAATGTGCCCATTATATAACATTTGCCCATTATATTAAAACAATTATTCAAGCTCTGTCAAATTGGTTGTTGATCATTCCTAGACAACCATTTTCAGGTCTTGCCATAAGATTTTCCAGTAGATTTAAGTCAAAACTGTAAGTCGGTCACTCAGGAACATTCACTGTCTTCTTGGTAAGCAACTCCAGTGTAGATTTAGCCTTGTGTTTTAGGTTATTGTCCTGCTGAAAGGTGAATTAATCTCCCAGTGTCTGGTGAAAAGCAGACAACAAGCATTTCCTCTAGGATTCTGCCTATGCTTAGCTCCATTCCATTTATTTTATACTGAAAAACTCCCCAGTCCTAAACAATTACAAGGATACCCATAACATGATGCAGTCACCACTATTCAGGGCTTGACATTCACTTTTTTAGTAAGTCAGATTTGTATTGACCGAATGCTCCAGACACTTGTCCCAACAACAACAAAAAGGTCTGTAACTCCATGGGCCAAAAAGGTGACTGAAAAGCATGTTGTATGATGGTCAGGAACCACTTCACAAGGCTGCTGGTCTCTGATCCCATGTATTATATCTCCCGCCGTTGTGGCCTTGAGCAAGGCACTTAACCCCCAACAAAGTAAAATACTGCACTGATAGGCTACTGTACAAAATATCTGGAGAGCTAGTGGGTATGCAGGCTTCTTATCGAACCCCACTCAAACACACCAGAGTCAGCTTATCAAAGTCCTGTTGAGCAGCTGATTTTTTTTTCTACAATGTGCTTATGTTCAAGCAGGGCTAGAGCAAAAGCCTGCACACCCAGTAGCTCTCCGAATCTATTTCACATGACTGGGCAAAGGCACAGCCATTGGTTGGACCTGGGAGGGGCATAGGCCCACCCTCTTGGAAGCCAGGCCCACCCACTGGGGAGCTAGGCCCAACCAATCAGAATGAGTTTTCTCCCCACAAAAAAGGTTTATTAAAGACAGAAATATACCTCAGCACTCCCTCAGACTATTTTGCAGGTGAAGAAGCCGGATGTGGAGATCCTGGGCTGGTGTGATTATAATTGGTCTGCGGTTGTTTGGCCGGTTGGATATACTGCCAAATTCCAAAACAACGTTTGAGGCGGCTTATGAACAATTCTCTGGCAACAGCTCTGGTGGACATTCGTGCAGTCAGCATGCCAATAGCAAGCTCCCCCAAAACACAATACCACATATGTCTCAAGTTATGTGACAAAATGTGGTATGTGTGCACATTTTAAAGTGGCCTTCTATTGTTCCCAGCACAAAGTGCACATGTGTAATGATCATGCTGTTTAATCAGCTTCTTGATATTCTACACCTGTCAAGTGGATGGATTATCTTGGCAAAGATGATATGCTTACCTACAGGGATGTAAACAAATTTGTGCCAAGAAGTTGAGAGAAATTCATTTTTTGTGTGTGTCTGGAACATTTCTGGGATTGTTTACTTCAAACATGGGACCAACACTTTACACATTCGGTTGAAACTTTTTGTTCACTATGTATGTAAAGGTTAAGATATATTCAGTGTTCAGGGGAGACCTTGACAGCACAGGAGTTACTTGTCAATTAGGTTATACAATTTTTGTTATTTTTATTTTGTCAGAATTACATGGACAGTAAAAAATTAAGAAGAACTTAGACAATTTTGAGCGCTTGAGAGGCGGTTTTACAACCGGAGTATGTTTTCATCAAGTGCGCACCCTGGTTATACACGAGTGCCTGTGGAAAGTTATTTTAGGCCATCGGACATGACAATGACTTTAATCCATGCTAATAACTAAATAGTCAACTAGGGAGATAGCCAATTCAAAACATATTGTGTAGATTGTCTAGTTATCTTGTTAGTCTGTATATAATTATTTAACCTGCTGCGCAAGTCTCTCTCTCGCCCTCTCTCCTCTGGCAACAGCCCACACATAGCTGATGCACACACCATGACGTTTCCAGAATTTTCATTGCTGACCAAAAAATTGCTATAACTGGGCAAATAACTCATTAGCAATTATTATCAACAAATGTGCAAACACAGCGAGACTCGCTTTGATCGCAAAAACGCATCTCGCTACTGCATGATTGAAAGACCACTCATGCCTGTCAATGCATGCCTACAATAATTACACTCCGATACACTCTGCAGAGATTGGGAGGACAGTGAGCTAAACATTGCATCCAGATGACACTTCAATCCAATTATGATCCAATTATGATCAGAGTAGCCTAATTGTTTGATATTGTGATTTTTGCTGGAATTTTTATTACTTGTCTATTCGGACAACTTAAATCTATAATGGGCTCCCGAGTGGCACAGCGGTCTAAGGCACAGCATCTCAGTGCTAGAGGCGTCACTACAGACCCCGGTTCGATTCCAGGCTGTATTATAACCGGCCGTATTACCTCCCTTATCTCACCTCATTTGCTCACATCGTATATAGACTTGTTTCTACTGTATTATTGACTGTATGTTTTGTTTTACTCCATGTGTATGTAACGGATGTGAAACGGCTAGCTTAGTTAGCGGTGGTGCGCGCTAAATAGCGTTTCAATTGGTGATGTCACTTGGTGATGTCACTTGGGATGTCACTTGGGTGACTGTTGTTGATGTGTGCAGAGGGTCCCTGGTTCACGCCCGGGTATGGGCGAGGGGACGGTCTAAAGTTATACTGTTACATGTAACTCTGTGTTGTTGTATGTGTCGAACTGCTTTGCTTTATCTTAGCCAGGTCGCAATTGTAAATGAGAACTTGTTCTCAACTTGCCTACCTGGTTAAATAAAGGTTAAATAAAAAATGTAAAATTAAATTTTTTTTGAGGCAAATCTAATACAATACATTGATTCAGGAAAATAAGTGAATAGCTTTGCACATTTTTTGTTGTTGCAATATTACTTCAGTGCCTTGTTGCAAACAGGATACATGTTTTGGAATATTTATATTCTGTACAGGCTTCATTCTTTTCTCTCTGTCAACTAGGTTAGTATTGTGGAGTAACTACAATGTTGTTGATCCATCCTCAGTGTTCTCCTATCACAGACAATCTAACTGTTTTGAAGTCACCATTGGCCTCGTGGTGAAATCCCTGAGCGGTTTCCTTCCTCTTTGGCAACTGAGTTAGGAAGGATGCCTGTATTTTATAGTGACTGGGTGTATTGATACACCACCCAAAGTGTAATGAATAACTTCACCATGCTCAAAGGGATATTCACTGTCTGCTTTTTATATTTCTACCCTTTAACCAACAGGTGCCCTTCTTTGCGAGGCATTGGAAAACTTCCCTGGTCTTTGTGGTTGAATATGTGTTTGAAATTCACTGCTCAACTGAGGGACCTTACAGATAATTGTATGTGTTGTGTACAGAAATGAGGTTGTCATTCAAAAATCATGTTAAACATCATTATTGCACACAGAGTGAGTCCATGCACCTTATTTGACTACTTATTTTTATGCCTGAACTTATTTAGGCTTGCCATAACAAAAGGGGTTGAATACAGCTTTTAATTTTTAATTTAAAAAAATCTACATTTAATACATTTTAAATTCAGGCTGTAACACAACAAAATGTGGGAAAAGTCAAGGGGTGTGAATACTTTCTGAGGGTACACACAAAGAAATGTAGGTATTATTTGGGATAATATAGACGCACTGGTGCTCCTAAATTAAAATGTCAGGTCACACAGCAGAATACTTAGGCGCATATGCAAGTAAAATGGTTCCACTCTACCCTGGTGACCTTACAGCACTTTCTATCTTCACTGTGCCTACTATCCACTCACTACAGTACATCAGAGCCATAGCGGAACAGGACTGCCTGCTGCCTTGAGAGCTTTTCCTCCCCCAGTAACTAGGCTATACTACAATAACGATTGTCACATTATGCTCACAGAGCTGAGAATTAGAGACATCCAATAAAAATAATAAATTAATTACACAGCATTTAGCCAAAAACACAATAGATAAACTAATATGTAGGACCCTACTTACCACAGTAGTAAGTCTGTTTTCACAACAAATATGTTTTGAAAGTGTACAGTCCACCAGTCTCAGCACCTGCAAGACAAGCAGGAGGGTTAAAACTAAGCCGTTTTTAGGAAACTGATACTGCAGCACTACAAAATGCCTCTTTTGTATGTGAAAGGGTTATGAGACATGCTCCCAGGTCTGTCTGGCGTACACTTGCCGATCTTCACTATATTTACAGTAGAGTATCGTTAGACCTGTTTAGCAAGCAGAATGCTTGATGCATTCATTACAGGCCCAAGATTGTAAGTAAACAATGGTAACAACGCAATAACATAGATGGTAATGAGTTCCCCTTTAATCAAAGCTTCAAAAAGATCATCCCAACATAACATTCAGCCCATCCCTTTGTAATTTAGCCCATATTCAATCCACCTCTCATTGATGCCCCTAAAGTAAGAGACAACGGCAGCAGTAAGCAAATGTCATTGTGTCGTCTAACTTGGTCGATAGTAATCTACACATAAGCCTAGCAGCAACATTGTCATAAAAAAATGCATTATTTTGGGTATGAACTCACACACACACACACTTCCCCTTGACTGTACTTATATCAACGTACATCTGACTTCAGGTTGACATTTAGAAACCACTGAAGAGTGGTAGACAATCCTTTTCCCCTGTAGTGTGAAAGCATGAGAGGTATGTAGCCTAAAGCTTTCTGTTCAATGCTACATGATAAAACCTTCTGTAGTTCAAAGACAATGTTCGAGAAAGCACTTCTGATATTGTAAGACCAGAGTTTTTTCTGGATCAAAATGGGGCTTAGGTGGTGGGTGTGGCAGGGGCTTTGGAAATGGGCACGGCTGCCCCGTTGGCGCAGCTGAATTTCTGAGAAAAATGTTGAGCCCCCACATCTTGGCGGTATAGAGCAATTGTTACATTTTAAGCTCATTTGCTGCAATTCTAGAAATTTCTCCATGTTGCAGTTTTAAACCTAATTCTATGCATTTTGCCATGAATGATGCAAGGTCATTTTCTCAAACATAATGAGAATTAACACTGCTAGATTCATTTTTTTATTATTATTATCCCTTCCTCCCTTTATTTTGGTGAATGATAGTTTTCAAAGATTATAAAAATATATATAGGCCCATTATCTTTTATTCATACCATATATCTGGTTTTAGTTTATATATTTTTATCCCATCCAGAAAATTATTTTTTATTTTTTATTGAAAAAGTCCAGGCATCCTGATGATTTCAACTAGAGGTCGACCGATTAATCGGAATGGCAGATTAATTAAGGCCGATTTCAAGGTTTCATAACAATCAGAAATCGGTATTTTTGGGTGCCGATTTGCCGAAAACATTTATATATATATATTTTTTACCTTTATTTAACTAGGCAAGTCAGTTAAGAACACATTCTTATTTTCAATGACGGCCTAGGAACGGTGGGTTAACTGCCTTGTTCAGGGGCAGAATGACAGATTTTCACCTTGTCAGCTCGGGGATCTAATCTTGCAACCTTACAGGTAACTAGTCCAACGCAATAACGATCTGCCTCTCTCTCGTTGCACTCCACAAGGAGACGCGAATGCAGTAAGCCAAGGTAAGTTGCTAGCTAGCATTAAACTTATCTTATAAAAAACAATCAATCATAATCACTAGTTAACTACACATGGTTGATGATATTACTAGATATTATCTAGCGTGTCCTGCGTTGCATATAATCTGACTGAGCATACAAGCATACAAGTATCTGACTGAGTGGTGGTAGGCCGAAGCAGGCAGGTAAACATTCATTCAAACGTTGTGCGTCAAGCATTGCGCTGTTTATGACTTCAAGCCTATCAACTCCCGTGATGAGGCTGGTGTAACCGAAGTGAAATGGTTAGCTAGTTAGTGCTATCCACAGTAGCAAAAAAGTAATAATTCTATACTTGGAGTCAAATATCGATATATTATTGTCCCAAAATAATATTGCGATATGCAACTTTAGATTTTTCCCCAAATACTACTTGATGGCTATGACAAAAAGCCAGTAATAGGATAGCAGCCTATCACTTTCTAAACTAAACTCCTGATAGTGTGGTTCCAATCTAGTAGATTATATATTTTACAAGCAGCACTGCTTTAAAGGGAAAATCCACAAAAAATATATATTGGGTATTTTTTTTTATTAGTTGCATCATCAAGATGATGTAACCGGTGACACTTTCCTTCTTTAAAGTTCAATATCTTGAAAACTTGACTGCTGGCATGCAAAATGTTGTATCAACAGTGGACTAATGGAATAAATACCAAAGGATAGTGTTTGAGTGGAGTTTCCCTTTAATCTACAGCATTTAGAGGCACGTTTTTCAAGCAGCACATTTTGCTCACTAATGACCTAAAGTTACAGTGATCATTGTGTGGGTGCAACAAGTCTGCCTTTCGCTATGAGGCACGAGGTTCATCACCAATAGCCCCCTTCATTCCTCACTCATAATAAAACAACCTGCAACAGCTTTGATAGTACAAGCAGGCATTTATGAAAATGTTTGTTAACGCAAAGACTCAACATTAGAGATTTACCTCAGACATCAGCTAGTTTATAGAGGGAGGTTAGTGTGCTTACCATGTGCCCGAGTGTCATTCAGATAACTGACAGTAATCCCTTTTCAGTCTGAGGACAAAGAAGAAAAGAGATGCTGATTAAAATCTATGAATACACATTAGAAAACAAATGCGATGGATCATTGGCACAGTGGTGGAAAAAGTACCCAATTCATACTTGAGTAAAAGTACAGATACCTTAATAGAAAGTTACTCAAGTAAAAGTGAAAGTCACCCAGTAAACTACTTGAGTAAAAGTCAAAGTATTTGGTATCTAAATATACTTAAGTACCAAAAGGAAAAGTATGAATCATTTCAAATTCCTTATATTAAGCAAAGTGGACGTTACCATTTTCTTGTTATTAAAATGTACAGATAGCCAGGGGTACACTCCAACACTCAGACATCATTTACATTTGTGTTTAGTGAGTCTGCCAGATCAGAGGCAGTAGGGATGACCATGGCTGAATTCCAAACCTAAATACACACCCTGTCCCCTCAGCCCTCAAATTAAGTGGACACTTCTTATGACGTCTGATGAGTATACACTTGCAGGGCATGGGATTGCATGTCTACTTATATTAACTATATAATTATTAATATACAGCTACTATTAATTAGCTAACTAAAGTTAGCCTGCCTAGCTACTTCTGAAGAAGGAAAATGTTTTATTTCTACAATTTCCAAAAGCTAACCAAACAAAAACATAATTACTTTTATAAGATGTGTTTGTGCATTAGTAGCACAATTTCTAACTTATTTACATTCGTTTTTACTTACACTTGTATGTTGACTCCATATTGACATTTAGGTTTTAAGTTTTGGCGGACATTTCTTAGCAGATGTACAATCTTCGCAAATTGAATTATGGGGTGTTTCAGGCCCCAAAGTGAACATAATTGTACACTCGCAAACTCCATTAAAAAACGAGGGCTGAGGGACCTACGTTGCAAACTTCCCTTGCTATGCTAATCACTTGGACCGACAACAAATATGGCCGCGGAGATTCCCCAAGGGCATAGGGCTGAGGGTTTAGGGACGAGGGCTGTCTACTTTGAGTATGAAACGCAGCCCATATGTTCTCTTGATAAGTACGTGAATTGGACCATTTTCCTGTCCTGCTAAGTACTCAACATGTAACGACTACTTTTGGATGTCAGGGAAAATCTATGTAAAAAGTACATTATTTTCTTTAGTAATGTAGTGAGATAAAAGTCAAAGTTGTCACAAATATAAATAGTAAAGTACAGATACCACAAAAAACTACTTAGGTAAAAATACTGTAAAGTATTACTTAAGTACTTTACACCACTGCATTGGCATCATACGCAGCCTTTAGTGTAAGGCTAGCCTAACCCACAAACAGTGGGACAATCAATTATAATCTTCAAGTCTGCTTCTCCATACTACTTCTGCAGACAACATCATAGCAAAACATTTGTTTTGCTAAATTACAGCCATCAGATTTGTCTTTAATTATTAAGCCGTAGCAGGATGGTCCTTGATACCCAAATCAGCAAATAGCCTAGCCAAAGTAACACAGTTTCAGATTGAAAGGTGCTAAGAGAGGAGAGCCTCTTGCCCATTTGATGAGAGTCAACACAGTAGCCTATACACCAGGGATCACTTTTCATTAAAGATTTAAGAGAAGTCGTAAGTCAACGGTTGTCAAACTTTTTGACCCGCGACCCCCAAAAAACAGTGGTTCGAAGCTTGCGACCCCCACGCACGTACATGCACGCACAATCGTTGCGCAAATGTAGCCTGTCATTACAGACAAAAACGCAATGCATACAGAACTAAACTTTTACACCTGCATTTTTAGCTGAAAGTCATTCATGTTAGTAGCCAACATAAACTAGGGATATCATGTCACTTCTCTGGAGTCCAGAGCAAGCAGAATCATATGGCCTACCTGTATGCAGCAGTGGTTGCAGGATCGGAGGGAAAGCATGGTCTGTCTGCACTGCACACTATCACTTTGAAGGGCTGCCTGCCCACATAATGCTTGTTGCCAAGTGGGTAGCCCTTTTCTTCCTCACAAATACAATAATTAATTCACCAGAATGTTACATGTTCATCCCATAATATTGAAGGCAGCAATGTTGCAGCTATCTTTAGACGTACAGCCAGTAGCCACCCATACTAGGCCTATCTGACATATGAACATCATCAATGAAATTGGGGCATAGCTTTTTACTGTTCTGGCAAATATGCCTCCGTATTAGATTTTTTACAAGTATTTTATATGGATAATATAAACGTAGACCTACTCTGTTTTTGTGAGGCAAAACCACAGAATCTTAAGCGAGTCCTTTCAGTTCACTAATCTGATATATGTGCCCACCTTCGAGCACCTATGCTGATGACTGGTCATTAGTCAAAAGTTTTTTTATAATTTTTTTAAACAATTTTGTGCAATACTCTAGGCCAGGGGTAGGCAACTAGATTTAGCCGCTGTACTTGGGGACAGATTTCCTAAATTAGCCCCCCAAAAGTTTTTGCTGAATTCCTGTTGATTAACAATTATATTAGAAACCAGATTAAATAGGCAAAGGTATATAACATGCAAATGGCAGGCTACATGTAGACTATTAAAATATGGATGAAAATTATATACTTTTCCTATTCAGTTTCACACTCGCGATGCCCCAAAACCACGACCCTCTTTGACAACCACTGTTGTAAGCGATGGCCTATATGAGAAAGACCTAAGAGCAGAGGAACTCCTCATCCTTTCCTTCCCCCCCTGTTATTGCAGCACATATCACATTCCATAGTAGAGTTTCTAAGATGGGGAAAGATAGGCTAGGATTACACTGGGAGTACAGATCCTGGAAATGCTTAGCCAGGCTACTTGGCTCAGCGCTGGAAGAACGAGATCCCACAGACCCAGCATGTCATTAAATGGCAGTTTAACATGTTTGCTAGCTTGCTGTATTTTCAAATGTTTTATTGTAGCCTACATTCTGCAATGAAGGCAATGTACAATATGTGGGAATTAGCCTAATTCCCTCATTCTAGAATCTAGACCTTTGCTCATCATTCACACTGTTTCTATCGCATTGTACATTGTACATTCAACAATCATTAGGCTATTTAATGCAAAAACTACATTTAGTAGTACTAACAATGGACATGAACAATTCATTAGGTCACTGTTAAACTTGTGCAGCACATCTTTGATACACATGGGCCAACAATCTAGTCACTGTAAAAGGATTGGTCAATAACCACCCTCCACTTCCCTCCCAAGTCCCAACTCCCTTTCACAGTCTTCCTTGTGACCAAGGGTGAGACAGAGCTGTTTTCACAGGCCCAGCGAAAACTGCAGTGAACAGTTTAATTAGGCCATCCAAAACCAGAGAATGGTCCATGCCAAATCCCTGATAACTTTAGTTAGATGTAATAGATAGCCGTGCATGGAAAGCGAGTCATTGTGCTCAGGTTTAGGCCTAAATCAAACAAATAAAGGTTATAAGGAGCTTCCTTATTCCATTCCACTAGCACTTCATTAGCCAACCTTATATTAATATTGTGAAAAAGAAAACCCAGTTAATATAGGCCTACTCCTAATTTATAACAGTCCTAAACTCAGTAACACACAAATCGGTTTCACATGTTTTCTCATATTAGATCAGACGTCTCATGAAGTTATGTACACCATCTAAAAGACCAGCCAATGTAAACACAGCCTTTATCCCCAAGCAGGTCACTCTTAGCTTACTGCTACTTAAAAAGAGTAAATCTGCCTTTATCCTATTTGGCTGCAAACAAATGTTTTGAACATTGGCCTACATTTTATGTGCTCCCAAAAAAAGCTGCCTCCTCCTCCATTGATCGCTCTGCTTGACCAACACAATCATTCTTCCCAGCGTGTTTAACTATTCCAGTGAAAATCTTTAGAACCCATTAAGGGAAATGTGAGTGGAGTATTCACGTGACAGATGTATTTGGAATGTTACTCTTCCCTTAGCCAACACCCTAGTAATAGGCTTACCCATTTGCACTGTTCAAACCTGTCTCAGTGATTCATGTATTGGCTAAATCCCTGCTTTGTGTGACTCTTCAAACGTAGTGCACTGTAATGTAGGCCTAGTCATGAATCTCAAATGTATGTTATACAAATAGTTTAGGCTAGTTTGGGCAAACGGAGTGAAATATCAGTTGTGTCTCCAATATTTTCTGACACAACCAATTAATAAATTAACTTTCAAATATCTAGACCACTTATATGGCACCAGGCCAATTCATAACAAATCAAGTTTGGGCGTTTCTTAGTGTAAAAATCATACTTAACATCTGGAAGTATAAATATATATTTTTCACAAAATTGTTTAATTAAAACCTGTAAATAATGTAAAGAAAATGTATTATGCATGTGTAGGTTGTAAACTGTGTCACAAAACGTCTTACTTACAGCACAGGAAAGATATGCCTTGGGACAAAAGGCATCCGCATGCTTCTCAGCCAAAACAGTTCTTAAGAGTTTGTGCATATATTATGACAAGAATTTTATGCCGTTTTTGTCCATTTTGGACTTCAGTGAGGGTTTTTCGGCTGTTCGGACACACAAACATTTTTCTAGGAGCAAACTGATGTCCGGAGCCGAAATCCACGCCCCTTCGCCAGAGATTGGTCAACAGTAGGGATTCTTCAATAAAGTCTGTTGTCATTCAACGAGAGACGACTCATTTTCATGCACATTTTTCATTGCGAAATACTGCACCAAACATCTTAGTTAGATATAAAATTAATAACAGATTTCTTGAGTTATGTTAGATAAATTCTGACTATTTTGAGGAAGTGTATACTGGCGTCTCAAAAAAATTGATAAACGGCACTTTTTTGCAGCTTTTTCCTCATTTTTCAAGCAAATGTCTTTTAGGGAGTATGTGAGCACACTCGTTCGGTTCGTCTTGCCGACTTTGGCAAGCCGCCAGCCGAACTGAAGCATGCTGATGCCTTTAGAGGCACTACTCTAAAAGTGGTTGGGTGCTCTAGGCTCCGGGGCATTCAGAATGTTGAACTTGACTCTGGGGTCACAATACACACCATGTGACTAGTGATGTGACTAGTGTCAACAGGGAGAGGAGAGGGGCTGCTGTTTGTATCATTGGGCTCCCCAGAGGAAAAACAAAGAGAAATGGAAAGGTCGATAACATAGAGCCTGGCACTGATTTATATTAGCCAGGGAAGAGTTAACTTCACATCTCTCTGTGTGTACACATTAGACCTTTTTGATTTATCCTAACCCCCAACAAGGCTTAATCATTCCTTCCAAGCTGAATCCCCTTCAGATTATTGTGGAGAGGTCAGCATTATTACTATTAGGCCTAGACTAAGCCTCACTCCCTCAAATATGTCACTTGATTTCCCTCAATGGCTCAATACATTATTTTGGCTAAATAAGGCCAACCAACTGTCAGATAGCCTATTGGTGTAATCTTATGTTCAAGTACTCCTTGCAAGAAGAAACTTATAAAACTGTCTAGCCTAACTGTAAAACGTAGGGCAAAACATTCCAGGTTTCCCACAAGTTTTTCCAACTTGGAAGCTCACATGAATTGTTTTGGACATTGTAAATGCGTAGTTATGATGATTCCAGGAGCTTGGCGTATCAGGGAGTTTCATCAGTAGTCCCAAGTTTCCAATAGCACATGAACACACAATAAGACCTAGCCTGAAGATCATAATTCTGACTGTATTTCAATTTGTAAATGACTATCTCTGACAATATGTGCCATTTAAATTAAATATGGGTTGGTATGGGAACTAATAAAAGATGATTTAATATTGATGTCTTGTTCTGTCATTGTCCTGGCAATCTAGCTATGAAACAAAGAACTGCTGCTGTAGAACTGAAATCCACTCATCCTTCCCATCCCCCACATGTTCCTTCAGTCTACTGTCAAGCACCAGTTACATAACTGTGCTACTCCACCACTAGCTACATAAGAGTGAGGGTGAGACATTGTTTAAGCGAAACGTTTCCATAGCAAATACAATAAACTTCATGTCTATATGAAATATGAATATAAACAGGTGTGTAAATCAGATAATTAACTGGACTAGTATTGGGTTATAAACTTTGTTCTATTGTAATTATCATAGATACTTTCACTTATTGAATATTCCCATAATATAATACAGCAGTGGTCAGACTGCACTATTCAGGTCAATATATTTTTAAACAAGAGCTAGGCTTAACCTACAAAATGTCAATTAAAGACTAATTCTTAGGTTAAGCAATACAGCAGGAAAATCATATGTGTAGCCTATGTAGTTGGCTAGATAACTACATAACCTTACTAATGATTTCCTGGATTTCAACTAGGCTATACTGTAAGGAAGTTGAGCTAGAGTCGTCTGGCTTTGACTCTGGGTTCCCCTCCCCCACACTCATGGGTTGAATTGTCAATAAGCTCTGATTTTGTTCCTTTATTACATAGAAGTTAACATATGGCTAAATACATCATTCCACATCCCTTTTATGTACTTAGCAACAGTTAATGGTTGTTAACGTTAGCATGTTTATGTGTGTCTAGCTATGTATCACAACAAACCTTGCACATCACACCTAGATTTGTGGCCACAAATCTGCGTTTACAACCGCTCAGATGGTCAAAGTGTTCTAATGGTTTATCTAAAATATTTGGCAGTGATTATCATACAGTTAAAAACTGGCTTGTAAACAAGCAACTTTACAAACCCTGTGAAGTTGTAGGTAGGAACAGGAAGCAAGCTGCTAGTCACCACACGCGCGCACACACACACATACACACATTCTTTCGCGCGCACACACGCTTACGCTGCCCATCCCCCACCCTGTTGAAATTACCAAAATAAACATTGGTGACAGTGAAATAATTGACCATAACGACCAACAAACAATAGTGTACAATGAATGCGTCTCGTAGTATATTTTATATTACATCTAATCACGAGAAAAGCCAAGAAAACACTTACTTAAACTGTCCAGATCACACAACGGGTGCCTTCTCTGCTGTGCTCCTTATATGGAATCTCTTCCTCCACCTCTATTTTCTAAAATATAGTCACAATAAAGAGTTATAAATCTACTCCGAGATGGCGGCTTGATAGTTAAAATCCCAAATGAGCGATGTGTTTTGATTACATAAGTGTAGCATTTGATAAATCCTTAAAAAAATTAGATTGAAAAGCAATTGGGATACATTGTAAGGTTGCTTGCTTGTGGAGAAAGAGCCAAACGGTTCAGAACCAGCCAACGGCTTCAGATACAGAAACACTGAGGAGGTGACTCTCCAGGCAAAAATGAGGCAGGCCTAGGCAATTCTCTGCAGTTATGTAGAAACTGTATGAAGGACACAAAAATATTGAAATGGGTGTCGCAGTATAAAATAGTGTTTCATGTACCTATATAACCTAGCTAGTGTTGTTGAAATAGCATTTGTATAAAATACACATGTAGAGCAGTACACACATTTTTATTCTGGAGAAGTCTCAAGATGCAAAAATCTAAATAAAAAAGATGCAAATATCTCAATCATAACTTATCACATAATAATACTAGCCTGAAGTGGGTGATGTTACACATATGGAATGTTCAAACTTCTGGGGTGAGTTCAGTTTGATTCAACGTTGCGTGACAGTTTGTAATGAATGATACGTTTCCTCAAAACGGTGTGCGCTGTTCTTCAACAGCCTTTCGGGTACTTTTTCGCCTGTTTGGTGGGTGTGGAGAGGTGTGGCCTGACCAATATGGGTGTGACATTTGAAATCGCAAAACTTGTGCAGCACACCATATGGCAATCTCCCACCTGGGCCACCATAATCACAATGTTTATCAACTGGTCATTCAGTACTGTACTGTTTCCGTTGAATTCAACGTTGCGCACCGCTCTGTTGTACTGAACATAACCCAACTGTTTTGTCAAGCTATACAGCTAGATGGTTAAGCTAGCTACTAAGTTTTCACATGTCAAAATAAACATTTGGATCGTGTTGTTCACTTGTAGCATGGTTCCTACGACTGGGAACACAACTATTTTTGGAAATTAAAGTTGGCAGATTTCCCCAAAAAGCAGCCAAGCAAAAGGCATTGCCTGCATGAGTAGGCCTAAACTGCAGTAAAATGAGGTGGCATGTGACTGCCAGGATGATGTAGCACACCGGTAAACTGTTTAGTTAGCTAGCTATCACGTTAACCATCTATTCTAGGCAGCTAGATGGCTGTCTACCATATTCCCATCTATCTACAATGGGTTGTTTATGAGTTTGACCTGTTAGAAACAAGATGTTCCAGCCCTAGCCCCACAGAGAAAAACACAATAGTAATGAAATATCCAATGTTGAGAATAATGAAGCCTGTCCTTGTCTAATTAATCTGGTTGTAATAACGTATAAATAACAATCAATAGTCCTAACCATTGGTCATAGTAATGCTGTGAGAGCAGGATTTCTGTTAGATTGTGACATTGGTGGGTCCATCCTTGCGAACATTCTATTTTTGTTTTACTTAATCTGATGCTCCGCCACTTCCCAGAATGGTGCTTGTATAATAAAGCAAGGTCACTTAATGATTCATTAGTTTTCTATATAGGCCTAACACACTGAATATAATAGTATATTATAAGGATACTTACTGTTAGACCAATAACACCGCTTCATGTATTATGTAGTCTACACTTACAGTACATGTACAATGTTTTATATGCATTATTATAATCATCCAGTGGGCATGCTCATTTTGCACACCCGGAGGATACAGGTCTACATGGTGTTGCAGAGTTTTCTGTTGTTTGTACTGTAAAGCCCAGAAGCAGCGAATGCTGTCACCAACTAAAACATGACAGGTAAGGAAAAATGACAGACCAATAAAAATATCAATTGTTTCTCTAACAAATAACAGGCAACACCATGACACTGTTCAATTTGCCTCTGATGCAAATGGCTGTTGAATCAAACAACAAACGGGTGACCGTTGCTATACCAATTTGCCCAGAAGCCCAGAATTGCCCAGGATCCCATCCCTAGTCGGGATAGTGAAAAGATTATTGTACAAATAAAAAATAAAGGATACTCTGTTAAACCTGTACAAACAACAGTGTCTTCCTGTTTCACAATTGGCTCTCATAATTCTCATTGGTTGAAAAAATGAATAATATTACACTACTTCACATCCCTGCCACCAATGTGTTTGTTTTGTATTATAATACTGCAAGGTAAGAGAGTAGGCCTAATACTAAGCATGAGGAAAATCAACATTTTTAAATGATTAGTCCATTTAAGCTAAATTGTCATTATTTCGCCACTATAGCTTATTTATTGCCTTACCTTAACCTTACTACATTTGCACACACTGTATATAGATTTTTCTGTTGTGTTATTGACTGTACGTTTGTTTATCCCAAAATCAAAATCAAATCAAATCAAATGTATTTGTCACATACACATGGTTAGGAGATGTTAATGCGAGTGTAGCTAAATGCTTATGCTTCTAATTCCGACAATGCAATAATAACCAACGAGTAATCTAACCTTACAATTCCAAAACTACTACCTTATACACACAAGTGTAAAGGGATAAAGAATATGTACATAAAGATATATGAATGAGTGATGGTACAGAACGACATCGGCAAGATGCAGTAGATGGTATCGAGTACAGTATATACATACATATGAGATGAGTAATGTAGGGTATGTCAACAAAGTGGCATAGTTTAAAGTGGCTAGTGATACATGTATTACATAAAGATGCAGTAGATGATATCATGTACAGTATATACATATACATATGAGATTAGTAATGTAGGGTATGTAAACATTATATTAAGTAGCATTGTTTAAAGTGGCTAGTGATATATTTTACATCAATTTCCATGTGTAACTCTGTGTTGTTTGTGTCACACAGCTTTGCTTTGCCTTGGCCAGGTCGCAGTTGAAAATGAGAACTTGTTCTCAACTAGCCTACCTGGTTAAATAAAGGTGTTCTCAACTAGCCTACCTGGTTAAATAAAGGTGAAATAAAAATAAAAAATATATAAAAAATATAGCTTTCATGTCACACATGAAACCCAACAGGTTTAGGTAAGGGGGATATTCAAATGTATTTTTTGCTTTGTAGGTTGGAATTACAAAGACACATTCTATTATTGGGTGAACAGGCCAGTAAAGGAGAGGATAACTGAGGGTAGAGAGTAGAGACAGGATAAGAGAGTCTCTGGAATCAAAGCGGGGGAGTGATGAGAGGCAGAGTAGAGTCTGAAGCTCCTCTGGGCAGAGGGCTGCCACTGTAATGGCCATTACTGAATACACCAGGGAAAAACAAGTGAAGAGTGGAGGGGGGAAGAGGGCCAGGAGGAAGGCTGTTATTTTCAGGTATCTTACCCCTCGCTGCGATCTCAGGAGAAGACTATAGCAATAGTCTTCAGGAATCCCATGGCCATATCGTGATGTGTGAAATACTGTATGATAGTACCTGTTATGTTGCATAAAGTATAATAAACAAAGACACAATTTATAGTCCAATACTGACACCTGTTTGGGGAAGGGGGGATTGATGGGCAAGTGTTTCAATTGTGCAGTATTTAGCAATCATACTAAGAGGTCTGGTAGCAGCCGTTGTTGTGATCTGTGTAGCATGAATGGATTTGCATGTGTGTGTGTGTGTGTGTGTGTGTGTGTGTGTGTGTGTGTGTGTGTGTGTGTGTGTGTGTGTGTGTGTGTGTGTGTGTGTGTGTGTGTGTGTGTGTGTGTGTGTGTGTGTGTGTGTGTGTGTGAGAGAGAGAGAGAGAGAGAGAGAAAGAGAGAACAACGTAATGTGTCAGTGAGAGGGAGAGAGAGAGAGAAAGACTTCCACTTTCCTTTATCTACTAATGAGGTTTCAGTGTCCCAGCTCAATAGATGTAGCCCCTAGGAGGTCTCCACACCATTGCGTGACACTGGCCATCTGAACAGCATAGCTAGTAGAGATACCCATTGCTGTTAAACCCTGACAATGCCAGCCATTGATGACATTGCAACCTCAAGCCTCCTCCCCCACTGCCAGGGAGATATTGCTTCCTTTTCAAATTAGGTTATCTCTGCCTATCAATTCTGTGTGATGGTACAGAATTTGACTTTGAAATGTCCGTGGTGTCTAGATCTGTCTGTACACAGCGGAAGGAAATTATCTTTATAGGGCAAGGACATTTCATTTTCTGCATCAGAAATAGGGATGTGAGCATATCCTGGGTTCTAGCAAATACATTTGTTTTGTCATATTTCTTTATAAAGGCTCAGTAATGAAGATACTGCAATATGGTATAATTTGAGTGTAAGCTAAATCATTAAATATTGAAACTCCTGCTGTAGGTAAGTAAATAAATTATTCAGGAGCACAACCAAGTACTGCTTGAGATGGTATACTTTGCTTCCAGTCAATATGTGTGGAACCTGGGCCGTTCTGGTTCTGAATCGATTCAAACCTCTGCTCATTAACATTTACAAATTACAAATCTAACTCGGACAATTAACTGTCCTCCAGAGAGAAGACACAATAAACAACATGTTAGTGTAGAAGGGAGAAGCTGCCCTTTATTTGAAACCAAAATATTACAAGTTGGTAATAATTTATACAATTTGCATGTAAACCGTCCTGTGAGATCCATATTTATCTATAGGCATTTATGTTCATTATACATGAACAAATGGGTTGTGTTTTTAAAGATAAACCATTTTTTTGTTTGCAGGTTGTTAAATGCTTTGTAGGTATGTTGTTTTAGTAGTTTAATACAGTTTTAACATACAACTCACCATCAGTGTAAGGGAGTTAGAAATATCTCAATATTTAAACTTTGTGTTGATGTACATCTCATTTAGACTATGAATACAATCCCAAATCAGATAAGGGATTTAAAAAGGCACCACAACCATGTAAATCAAATATTGTACACAGAATATTTTTTCCTGTGTTCTGAGGGGTGGTGGGAGAGAGAAGTGTGTGTGATCGTCCAACCCCTCCCTCGCTTTTACTCACCCATGCAGTCTGTCTCAGGAGTCAGAACTGTGGTTTTGGCAGCAATGGAGAGGCATTTATTTTAGAACATGTTACATAATGTGTAATTTAGTATTTTCCCCATTTCAATACATCTGCACCTATGCATTCACCTATGCATTCAAATTTTTGTGAATTCTACCCTCTGTTCTACTAGAGGTTGTAATGTGGTATCCATTTCAGCATTACTCTCAATTATCTTTGTCATGATGTTCCACTTTGTCCATAATGGCTGCCTCTGCTCCTAGCTATTCTAATTTAGTTCTCATCAGAATACAGGGAAGAGATTATTGTAAACTATTGAAAAGCTGTGCAGTTACTGGGAGATTATGTCTGCGGAAAGGAGACTGCAGGATCCCACCCATCCCCCACATTCGCTTGTAAACCCACTTTTGCCTGGCTGGTCACTGACTGCAAAAGATAGATTCCACTCCACCCCCTATCCTTTGCTCAGTCATTCAGACTTGGAGAGTCAATAACAAGCTGACATCATCATTGGTTTGTATATTACACTGCTACTGTCATTCTACCCACAATATCCTAAGATAGGAGCATTAAGGTTTGAGATTTATGCCAAATAAGAGGATGTTATGGAAAATGGTGGAACTAGATCAGAAAGGCACTGTTGGGGGTAGGGTAATGTTCCATTGGGCCTCAGCCTTCTGTGACATTGAGCTAACTATATGTGGAATTATTACATAGTACCGTACAGAGAGTGTCTCTAGGATGGATGGTATTTTTGGGGCAAGAGTGTTTCACACATGAAAGCAAGCCTTGGCAATCAATACTGATATCTAGAAAAATAAGAATATGCTTGGAACATAATTGGACATAGTGAATAGCGCCAGTCCTTGAGGCAGAACAGTTTATCATACAAAAAGGCTGTTCTTGACTTGAGCAGGAGCTCACTGGAGCTGAGTACCGGCACTAAAATGTTCTACTACTTGAGCTCCTGTTCCTCTTATAGAATAATTAGCATAAAACTATTATGGAGCTCCTGCTCCAATATAAACAGTACCCAAAATGAGTACCGGTACCTATTTCAGTCCAAGTCAAGCACTGCAAAAAGGTGACTATGCCACACACCGCTACATTTTAGTTTGAAGATGCCCTATTTTAAGTATTTCAATCCACTGTCACTTAACAGGGCTGAGAGCCATCCACTCTCATAGAATGTGGTGCATGTTAAACCCCCAATGCAGTGCAAGGTAGAGGAGACACGTGTTCAACAGAATTCAAATCAATTAGCCACAGTGGGGCTCTGCATTCCATCCCTCCCCATATTTATTTTTTTATCCAACTGCACAAAGAGGAATCTCATCCCTTTGGCTCTAGTGGAGCTGGAAAAGCTATATAAAGGGGCCCCAGCAAAGACTCTCTAGAACACCTGTTTAAGGGTATGCTTAATCCCTGTCTATTGGAGGCAGTAGAGGGATTATTATTCTCTCAAAATGGAACCATTAAATTGGACATACTGTGGTCTTCCACATCTTTTTGGTTTCTCTTTATAAATGCTCTTTGGCAAATATTGTGCATAAATACAGTTGAAGTCGGAAGTTTGCATACACCTTAGCCAAATACATTTAAAATCTGTTTTTCACAATTCCTGACATCTAATCGTAGTAAATATTCCCTATTTTAGGCCAGTTAGGATCACCACTTCATTTAAGAGCATTATCATATAACCTTGTCTTGATATAATCTGAAACTGTGTGCCATGGCTTTTTCACAGCACTGCCCAGGCTACCTACATCGAGCATTATTGTTTTAATCTGCAACAGTGAGCAGATTAATTTCAGATTACTATTATTTTGTTCTTATCAATCAATTTAAATGTTCTTGACCAAACATCATGTCCCGCCTGCTCCTGCTCTTCCCCCCTGGCGCTCGAGGATGTCAGGCTCCCTAGCATTACGCACTCCTGCCACCATCATTACGCACCCCTGCTTCCCTCGTCACGTGCATCAGCGATAATTTGTACTCACCTGGACTCAGTCACCTGTTATTTCCTTCCCTATTTCTGTCTGTCCCTCAGCTCTGTTCCCCGCTTCCGCATTAACGTTTGTATGTTGTTTTGTTCCCGTGTGCTGACGCTGTTTCTGTCTTGTTCTTTGTCTGTTCCTCATTAAATGTTTGACTCCCCGTACCTGCTTCTCGACTCCAGCATCGGTCCTTACACATGAGGGCATTGTCCCTCGTAACGAGGGGAACTGTATGGTGGAAAATTGTCCTACTGAATACATCTTGATTCATACAGTAATAAGCAAAACACTAAGATTGTGCTCATGGAAGGCTGACTCCAGGAAAACAATACACATGTGAGTGTGTATAGAAATGCTACTTCTCCTGGGATCAATGTAGTGCCTATGTTTACACTTTAGTACCACCGGCTTCAGTATCATCATAATTGCCTTGACAAAGACGTAAGATGCAGTCTTCGGATAGGTACAGTAAATCATGCCATATATGACAATCAAATAATAAGCATTCCGTGTATAGTTTGTTGATGTGAAGGGAAATAATTATTTTTCTGACAGTAGCCTAATCAGTGCCACTATTAGAATGAACCATATATAAATATGTTACCCCAGATTATGCATCACAGCCTCTATCATGACCATCTCAGGCTGTGTCTAAAACTGACATTACTAAAGGGTTTCCCAAACTCGGTCCTCGGGACTCCAAGGGGTGCACATTTCGTTTTTTGCCCTTGCACTACACAGCTGATTCAAATAATCAACTCATCATTGAGCTTTGATCATTTGAATCAGCTGTGTGGTGTTAGGGCAAAAACCAAAATGTGCGCCCATTTGGGAAACGCTTCATTACTATAATGCATAAACAGGAACTGTCATTGTGTGCCAAGTAAGTAATTTAAGGGGGTGTCTTGCAATAAGACAAGGGGAAGATAAACAACAAAACAAGCATCAAGGACATTCGGTATAAGGGTTTCCGTAAGCCGGTAATAGCTGTCTTTTGGCCGCAAAAACATTGAAAAGCCGATAAATAAAATTGGCACCAGCCAATTGTCCGGGAGAAGAAAATACATTCCATTGCGAAATAATGATTTTTAGCCTATTTATTGATGGAAATACCATTCGATTTAAATATATTTGACCGGTCATGCTTTCACATAATTTATTGGAATTAAATTTGCACATGTGTATATTCGTTATGTACTGTATCTTATTTATCACATGCCACAGCATACAGATACAAATCAGTTCTTCGAACAGCTCTTTCGTTGCTGCTTGAGTGAAACGTGCTTTTATAATCCCAATCATTGTGCAACAATTTTAAATGCAATCGCGTGTTAAAAACAGTTTTGACGGCCACAATCAAGTACAAAATAAACAATTTTTATTTCTAATTGAAGCACCATTCCCGTTTGCATAGGCAACGCCATTGAAACCAGGAGCCTATTTCTCTCATGTTCTATTGGTTTTCAAATCAACTTAATATCATTGTAATGTAGCCAAAGGCACAATCATAGGCATATTAGCAACCCATGCTAGTTGTTGCATCTTTATATGTTTCCTCTCTTAACATTTCTAACAGATATTTTCATCTCTGTCACATGAAACCGCTTGAATGTGTGGTGCGCTTTTGACAATAGTGTTGTCCCGCTAATTACATGTAGCCTACTGACTTGTGCTCATTGCTGCAATTATAATGTGAGGAAATAATAATTGATAAATATATTGAGCTAAACGTTTTTGATCTATTGCATCAGCCTCATTGCAAATTTTTTTTTTAATGTATCGTAGTGTTTGTATGAATTTGGGATCTATGATGCCACAACTGTCCCAGAGTCTGTTTGGAATAAGCTATTTCTTTCTTGACAAGCTTACCAATGGAATAGGTAAACTTTTCTACTCTGGGAGATAGTAGATTGACATAAGCTAGTGTTTTTGCTGTTCATTACTCATCTAGTTGGCTGAAGAAAAGTATATGTGGACAGTTGTTCTAACATCTTCAAAGTGCGCATCAGAATTTGTTAAGAAGGTCGCAAGTCAATGCATCCAGGACTTGCATGTTCTGTTAAGATGAATTGCCATAATCTAAAAGTAATTTCTGTCATTCTCAGCACAATCGGTGGACGCCCTAATCAGGTCATGCACCCAATGCATATGGGTCCGGTAAATTTCTGAAATGTCCAGTAAATTAAAATGCTGCAGGTCAAATGTCCAGCGCCACATTTTCCTAACGGAAACCCTGGTATGCATGCATGCATGCATGTATGTATGTATGTATGTATGTATGTATGTATGTATGTATGTATGTATGTATGTATGTATGTATGTATGTATGTATGTATGTATGTATGTATGTATGTATGTATGTATGTATGTATGTATGTATGTATCTGAGTGTGAGAGTATTGACTTGGATGGTAAAGGTCAGGGATTTCTTACCTCACCTTTGTTTTTCCATGCATAACATCAGTCCCATGTAGGTCAGAGGTTCATTTCCCTGCCATGGCTCTGGATTGGGATTGGATAATGATGACTGCAAGACTGTGTGGTTGGCTGAGGATAGATAATGAGAATTCAGAGGAAGAGAGTGGTTGGCTCAACATTCTGCCAGACAAGTGAGTAATGAGGTGAACCAGCCTCTGGACTGGAGAAAAACTTACAAACAAACACAAGTAAACACTCAAACAATACACAAGTGGGATAAACAAGAGTATCTAATACACAGCGGTAGAGTAATAAACCCTACAGAAAAAAAACACTGCCAAACTCATAGAAACACACGTAACACAAATACAGAATTTAGAAAATTACAAATTCAGCCCTGAGTTCTTTATTTGACAGCCATTTATATGGTGTTGAGCGTGCTGAGTGAGCAAAATTAAGGTAATTTCATGGTTGGCCAATAGAGACAAATTGCTGTTTGCATTCTTTAGTATGGTAGCAGGAGAAACACCCTTTGATAAATAGAAGCTGCTATGTGTTTAAGAGAAAAATTAAGCAGAGAGAGTAGAAATGATATTCACACTGTAGAGCAAAAACTTCGGCGACTGAGAAAAACACCAACTAAAAGGTTCCGGGCAACACACTTTAGCATCAACACGTTACAGCAAATACCCTGTGAGACCGATGATAACTCAGTTACATGAAGATTGTTCTAGACATCAGTGCTTGAGTGCAATCAGCAGTGGCTCAGTTTATCAAACTAAGTCTACCCAGATGGTATATTTGCATTGGCCTAGTTCAACATTGCTGAAAGCATTTAAGCTCCATTTGGCATCACAATTTAATATTGTGATGTGGATGTTTTTATTCCTAGAATAAAGAGATGACTGTTATGTGCCTGTGATTAAGAAACATGGCAACTAGAGGAGAAGGGCTAGAGAGAGAGGGTGGAAGAGAGAGAGGGTGGAAGATAGAGAGGGTGGGAGAGAGAGAGGGTGGAAGAGAGAGAAAGACTTATTACTCACAAATGACTTATGAAAGGCCCAGTTCAGTCAAAGTCATTTTCCAGTGTTATATAGAAATTATTTCCAAACTATGAGGTTGGAATAATACTGAGAAATTGTGAAAATTATGATAATGGGCTTTTAATTTAAGTGCTGTTTGAAAGGAGTGCCTGAAATGTCTGTCTGTTTTGGTGTGTTGGAGTTTTGGCATCACCAGGTGGTAAATTAATAGACCAAAAAGAAAGAGAGTTCCAAACTTTTCTGCCAATAACAGATCGTTTTCCATTTTCCACTCCCCACTCTGAGACACCCCTAGCAACATTTTTGCTTGAGAAATAGCTTTTTGCTAAGAAGCTATATATGTTTCTTGTTGACCATTTTAAATTAAAACAATCACAGTAAGGTAATTCATAGTTACCCAGAAATGATTTTATATTGAGATAAAAAAGGCTGCATTGGACCTTTAAACTGTCACTAAGAACAGATATAGCCCTTGGTTCGCTCCAAACCTAACTGCCCTTGACCAGCACAAAAACATCCTGTGGCGGACTGCCATACATTGAATATTCCCCACGATATGCAACTGTTCAGGAACGTCAGGAACCAATACACGCAGTCAGTCAGGAAAGCAAAGGCTAGCTTTTTCAAGCAGAAATTCACATCCTGTAGCTCTAACTCCAAAAGGTTTTGGGACACTGTAAAGTCCATGGAGAACAAGAGCACCTCCTCCCAGCTGCCCACAGCACTGAGGCTAGGTAACACGGTCACCACTGATAAATCAATGATAATCGAACATCTCAAAAAGAGAAAGAGCTGCAAAACATGGACCAGTACAAATCAGCTGGGCTAGACAATCGGGACCCTCTCTTTCTAAAACTATCCACCCCTCTTCAAAGGGGGTGACACCCTAGACCCAAACTGTTACAGACCTACTGTATATCCATCCTGCCCTGCCTATCTAAAGTCTTCGAAAGTCAAGTTAATAAACAGATCACTGACCATTTCGAATCCCACCGTACCTTCTCCGCTGTGCAATCCGGCTTCCAAGCCGGTCACGGGTGCACCTCAGCCACGCTCAAGGTACTAAACGATATCATAACCGCCATCGATAAAAGACAGTACTGTGCAGCCGTCTTCATCGACCTTGTCAAGGCTTTCGACTCTGTCAATCACCATATTCTTATCGGCAGACTCAATAGCCTTGGTTTTTCTGATGACTGCCTCGCCTGGTTCACCAACTACTTTGCAGACAGAGGTCAGTGTGTCAAATCGGAGGGCATGTTGTCCGGACCTCTGGCAGTCTCTATGGGGGTACCACAGGGTTCAATTCTCGGGCCGACTCTTTTCTCTGTATATATCAATGATGTCGCTCTTGCTGTGGGCAATTCCCTGTTCCACCTCTATGCAGACAACACCATTCTGTATACTTCTGGCCCTTCCTTGGACACTGTGCTAACCAACCTCCAAACAAGCTTCAATGCCATACAACAGTCCTTCCGTGGCCTCCAACTGCTCTTAAACGCTAGTAAAACCAAATGCATGCTTTTCAACCGTTCGCTGCCAGCACCCGCACACTCGACCAGCATTACCACCCTGGACGGTTCCGACCTAGAACATGTGGACAACTATAAATACCTAGGTGTCTGGCTAGACTGTAAACTCTCCTTCCAGACTCATATTAAACATCTCCAATCCAAAATCAAATCTATAATCTTCTTTCTATTTCGCAACAAAGCTTCCTTCACTCACGCCACCAAACTTACCCTAGTAAAACTGACTATCCTACCGATCCTCGACTTCGGCGATGTCATCTACAAAATAGCTTCCAACACTCTACTCAGCAAACTGGATGCAGTCTATCACAGTTCCATCCGTTTTGTTACCAAATCACCTTATTCCACCCACCACTGCGAGTCGGCTGGCCCTCGCTACATATTTGTAGCCAGACCCACTGGCTCTAGGTCATCTATAAGTCTATGCTAGGTAAAGCTCCGCCTTATCTCAGTTCACTGGTCACGATAACAACACCCACCTGTAGCACACGTTCCAGCAGGTATATCTCACAGATCATCCCCAAAGCCAATACCCCATTTGGCCGCCTTCCCTTCCAGTTCTCTGCTGCCAGTGACTGGAACGAATGGCAAAAATTGCTGAAGTTGGAGACTTTTATTTCCCTCACCAACTTTAAACATCAACTATCTGAGCAGCTAACCGATCACTGCAGCTGTACATAGTCCATCTGTAAATAGCCCACCCAATCTACCTACCTCATCCCCATACTGTTTTTATTTGATTTACTTTTCTGCTCTTTTGCACACCAATATCTCTACTTGCACATCATCATCTGCTCATTTATCACTCCAGTGTTAATCTGCTATATTGTAATTATTCGCTCCTATGGCCTATTTATTGCCTACCTCCTCATGCCTTTTGCACATACTGTATATAGACTTTTTTTCTCTACTGTGTCATTGACTTGTTTGTGTTATTGATTTGTTTATTGTTTACTCCATGTGTAACTCTGTGTTGTTGTCTGTGTCACACTGCTTTGCTTTATCTTGGCCAGGTCGCAGTTGCAAATGAGAACTTGTTCTCAACTAGCCTACATGGTTAAATAAAGGTAAAATTAAAAATTAAAAAATAAATGTGTGCTCCCTCTCCAGCCTCTAGGTCACCAGGTTGCTCTTTATGGCGCACATCTGTCAACATCGTTACGAGCACCTGCGCGTCATCAGACTCACCTGGACTCCATCACCTCCCTGATTACCTTCCCTATATATGTCACTCACTTTCCCTAGGGGCTATTGTTTCTGTTCCTAGGTCATATCTGTGCATTGTTTGTGTCACATTTTGGTTTCATTTATTTATTAAAACACTCACTCCCTGAACTTGCTTCCCAACTCTCAGCACACATTGTAACATAAACATGCATTTTGTGGTCTAAGGGCTGGGATTCCCATCAATAACACTGTCTCAGAGCATAAGGGATAGCTGAAAACAATTCCAGAAGATAAACATGCATACAGGCTGAGGAAGAACTGTAGCTCTAAACCACTTGGAACATTTCAGAGAGCAACACTTCATAAACATCTTCAAGGAAGGCAACATCCGACTCTTAAATTCTTTATTTACTGATGTCATTTCATTAGTCAGCATTACTGTATGTTTAAACAAAGAAGCATGGACTTTCTGCTTTATAACAGGCAGAGATAGAACTGGCAGGATGGTCTGTGTTGAGGCAGACACCATAATTTGGGCTGTGGCATTTACATGTCTCTTCCACTGCACGTGTCCCACTGTGACACATCACCCACTGCAATGATCACCATTGTCATGACGTGGCCCTTTCTGGGTATAGATCGTGGCATCCCTCTCACTCTCTCTCCAACACCCAAGTTCTGTTATCTCAGGTTGTAAATTCCTGGAGGAGACTCTCTCCTGGAAGCCCGACCACAGCTACGACCCAGACCGTTTTGTTTCATGTTTGTGACCTCATGAAAGACAATACAGCCACATTACCATAACTATGTTTATACAGGTGCCTTTGTTATAAGGTTTGCATCTAATTATTGTATAAAATGAATGAGTAAAGATGAAACTATTTGTGAATTGATGTAATCCTATGTTAAACCGTTAATGTGAGAGAATTGTATTCCCTTTAAAGTTGAACTAAGTCATTGGCCTGCCCCCATGAGCACAGACATGATCTGGCCCAAGGGATAGCCCTTTTCTACTGTTACGAATAAAACCCCCACCTGAAGAAATCCTCTTCAGACCATGCGTACCTCGGTCAGCTGAGGGGGCACAGGTTGAGTTTAGACCCCAAAAACCTCAGTATAAGCTAAGGTTGTAATGTTGAACTCCTAACCATACCACGTGGAGCATTGGCTACACAGTGTAATGGCATTCCTCCTCCTCTTCTGAGGAGGCTCAGGACAGACGGGAGACTCTGGCGGCTCAGGACAGACGGGAGACTCTGGCGGCGCTGGGCAGGAGGAAGGCTCTGGCAGCGCTGGACAGGCGGGAGCACATGTAGGGAGAAGACGGAGAGACAGCCTGGTGCGGGGGGCTGCCACCGGAAGGCTGGTGCATGGAGGTGGCACTGGGTAGACCGGACCATGCAGGCGCACTGGAGCTCTTGAGCACAGAGCCTGCCCAACCTTACCTGGTTGAATGCTCCCCGTAGCCAGGCCAGTGTGGCGAGGTGGAATAGCCCGCACTGGGCTGTGCTGGCGAACCGGCTGGTGCCATGTACGCCGGCCCGAAGAGATGCACTGGAGAACAGATGCGTAGAGCCGGCTTCATGGCACCTGGCTCGATGCCCACTCTAGCCCGGCCGAATATGAGGAGCTGGAATGTTCCGCAACGGGCTATGCACACGCACTGGGGAAACTGTGTGCTCCACCGCATAACACGGTGCCTGCCTGGTCGGGCTTCCAGCCGTGCTGCCGTGCTGCCTCCTCATACCAACGCCTCTGCCGTCGCTGCCTCCAGCTCTGCTTTGGGGCGGCGATATTCCCCTGGCTGTGCCCAGGGTACTTTGCCGTCCAGAATCTCCTCCCATGTCCAGGAGTCCTGTGTTCTTTGCCGCTGCTGCTGCCCTTTACCACACTGCTTGGTATTTCTGTAACGGCATTCCTCCTCCTCTTCTGAGTAGGAGAAGTGAGAAGGATCATGGTAAGTGTCCATAACGTTTATTTAAAGACATAAACTGAACACTACAAAACAATAAACGTGAAACGAACGAAACCGAAACAGTACCGTGTGGCAACAAACACACACACGGAAAACAAACACCCACAAACCAAAAGTGAAACCCAGGCTACCTAAGTATGATTCTCAATCAGAGACAACTAACGACACCTGCCTCTGATTGAGAACCATACTAGGGTGAACTCAAAACCCCAACATAGAAAAACACACATAGACTGCCCACCCCAACTCACGCCCTGACCATACTAAATAAAGACAAAACAAAGGAAATAAAGTTCAGAACGTGACACACAGCTAGAAATGGTTCAACTCTGAGACTATCGATCCCTAGAGAATAAGAGCAAATCTTAGATAGTAATTACTAGTCTGCAGCTAGAAATTATGTCAACTTGAGATGCGAAGACCGACAAATACCGAAACATCTATTCTATCAGCACATTTCTGAATGGTACCCTGAAGTATACATTCTAACCACGAAATAATTCAGGGAAGCAGAGAAACACTCGGATGAACTTTCCAACAGAAGGACTGACGATTCCAACAGAGATCACGACGACATACTGGGCGGAAATATATATTGACTGCAATTATTCCCAAATGAGTGAGCGTTCATGTGCAAAGGATTAGCATTTCAATTCATAGAATTATCAACTGTGTAGTGACTCTTTTTGTCTTTCCCGCCCTTCTCAGTCCACACCCACTTCCCTTTGTCCACCAAGCCGTCATATCAGCTTAGCCCACTAGGGAACCTCCCCTATCATTTCCTTGTTGCCATATCTACTGTTTGTTTGTTTATGCATTTCTGTGATTATTTAGTTAGTTAGTAAATAAATTATTAAGACAATTGATCTATGGATGATTCATAGTAAAGGCATAGTGCAGATAACCAACAACTGACGACATTTGGAATGAGACTAATGTGAGATTAAGACTAATGAATTAATTAGAAGACTAATTGATCAGATTTTAAAATATCTGAAGAGTTATATTAGGAAAATTATAACTTTGTAATCTGAAGATTTTCTTTGGTGCACCAACTTCTTAGTTAATTACATTTACATGATTAGTTTAATCACGTAATAATAATAATTACAGAGAATTGATTTGATAAAATAACAGTCTTCAATTTAATGATGCCAAAGACACGACACCATCTTGGATCCTCTGTTGGCAGAAACGGGACACCTTGGCTTTTCACTCTGTATTCAAGGTGGATAAATATTCCACCAACATGTCAACACAGTCCCCCCCAGTCCCCTCCCCCCTCCTGATCTAAGCAAAGTGCCTGCCACAGCAAGCTCCCTCAGAGGTTTGCCTTCTGTTGATATGCTGGTCTGAAAGGAAACTGGGCGTTGCTTATCTTCATGGTGCGGTAGAGATGAAAGTGTTACGATAGAAAAATCCCTTGCAGAGGTGTAAGACTGAAGCGTCAAACAGGAAGTGACAGTATCTCACATGTCAGCAGTCTCTTCCAGGCTGCAACACAGGCACAAGGCAACAGAGCAGTAGACACAGACAAACAATTCATGCAGCAAACATGAAATAAAAAATGTTGAAGGCTGACTGGGGAAACAATGGTAAGGGCACATTTTTAACAACATGTATGGTATTATTGGGTATGGGAGGGAATACCTCTGCTCTGTACAGTAGTGCATGCTTATTTTAACCAAAGGTACATTAAGTAATTTATGACATGGCATTGTCTTTTATTCCACCATTGCATCAATTATGGATGTGGTATTAGTATGGCTGCATCCAATGTAAGACACAATGAGCTACAAAATAGACTGTGTGTCATGTTTCATGAGAGGACTAAAGCTTAGGGCAATACTCATAGGAATGTCTGCTTCTCAATTTGTCATACAACTAAGCCGACAGTGTTTTAAGCCAGCTCTTCCCAACTGCAACACTCAATGTTGGATTTGAAGAGCTATGGAGAGACAACGATTTCAACAGCTAGGGAGAGAGACAAATGCTATAGCTGCAGACATAAAACCATAAGCAAAGGAGAGAGAAATATTCACCAGGGTCTTCAATATGGTCCTGTGAATTGCGTTATCCCTCCATTTCTTTGGATCAATGCACTTCCACATAGCTAGAGGGAGAGAGAGTATTGAATATTGATATACAGTACCAAAAGGTAACCAGTAACCAAAAGGTTGCTGATTCGAATCCCAGAGCCGACTAGATGAAAAATCTATCTATGTGCCCTTGAGCAAAGCACTTAACCCTAATTGCTCCTGTAAGTCACTCTGGATAAGTTAGAGTCTGCTAAATGACTAAAATGTAAAATGATCAGTGGTGTAAAATACTTAAGTAAAAATACTTTACAATTTTTTATTTTTAACTACTTTTGTATTTACTTCACTACATTCCTATAGAAAATTATGTATTTTTTACTCCATACATTTTCCCTGACACCTAAAAGTACTCGTTACATTTTAAACGCTTAGTAGGACAGGAAATGGTCCAATTCACACACTTATCAAGAGAACATCCCTGGTTGGTCATCCTCTGCCTCTGATCTGGCAGACTCACTAAATACAAATGCTTCATTTGTAAATGATGTGTTGGAATGTGTCCCTGGCTATCCGTCAATTTTAAAAACAACCAAATGGTGACGTCTGGTTTGCTTAAAAATAAAAGGAATTAAAAATGATTTATACATTTTATCAATTACATTTACTTTTGATACTTAAGTATATTTAAAACCAAATACTTTTAGACTTTTACTCAAGTAGTATTTTACTGGGTGACTTTCACTTTTAACTTGAGTCATTTTCTATTAACATATCTTTACTTTTACACAAGTATGACAATTAGGTACTTTTTCCACCACAAAAAATTATAATTATACCCCATTGCCACATGAAGCTGTGCACATTATTTCAATGTCCACCTTTTCTCAACACCAAGGAGTGAACACTGTAAAAAGATGCACTGTTCCTCGTAAAGTGGACAGGTATTTTTTTATATGAAACCACAAAGTGAAATGTGCAAGAGAAACACCTGAAGCTGTGTTATTTTCAACCACTGAGTACACTAACTTGGTTCTCCTGCCTTTGTTTTTCCTGATTGAATTTAATCATGTGTTACGTGTCTGGGTCGTGTAGTAGTCACACAATGCAAAGGTTTATGTTAGTCATTGCACAGCACAACAGGAGATATCTTCTGTGAGAAAGTACAGTAATGTTATTTTTATATATTTTTTTTACAACAGCTCAATATTTGTGTTCATTATGGGGAATGGGTGTAACTGATTGAGATGTACAAAGCTTCCTGTGGCCTGACGCAAGATGTAACAAGAAAACATATTTCTTCAGGCCACGTTTTCTCAGAGAACACTCGAGCTCATCTAAGAGTTAAAGCCTTCAGAAATGTGTGGTTTGTTTAATGTGGGACTGATACTTCCAGTTATACACAAGACACCCTGCTACTAACACCCTTACCTATTATTATTCTCAATAAAAATGTGTTTCTAAAGTACTTCTACCCGTATCCTTAAATTGTCTCCCAGTTCTGTCTTGAATATTGATATACTGTACATGACTCCTTACAAGATGAGTCTTGGATGGGATTCTGTCTGTGTGGAAACAAGGACAACACAATCACATCAATCTTCCCTTGAGTTTACCACAGGATGTAAACCGGCGTAGTAGCGTCCATGTAGTTGAACAATTCAGAATCCCCCCCCCCCCATAGATCATAGATCTAGGTAAAGACACAGAATCAAAGAGAATAGGTCATCTGTGAGTTTATTGTCGTCGTTCAGTCCTCTAAGTCAGCAAGTCTGTCTTGACAAAGGTTTCATAATCCCACTGCATATTGCAGAGTTTGTCTCCTGTGGTGTACCTCACAGAATGGGTCCCTATTGCCTCACTCCCTCATCCAGTTTCAAAGCTTTCTCACAGTCACACTGTACAGTACGGTGAGAGTGCCAGAAATGGTTTTACAACACTGTATTAAATTACTGCAGTATGGGCAGAGAGAGGGAGAGGGAGGAATAGAGAGAACGAGAGGGGGAGAGAGAGAGAGAGAGAGAGAGAGAGAGGGAGAGAGAGAGAGAGAGAGAGAGAGAGAGAGAGAGAGAGAGAGAGAGAGAGAGAGCACATCATCTGCTCTTCTTTAGTTGGTTGAAATGTCATCCTGATGAACATCAGCTTTGTACCAAAGAGGAACAAAATTGACTACAATCATGATATGTGGAGTAATGTGTTTTGTTCTTGCTGTTATCTGAAACGAAAAATTATTTATTGTGGTTTTTAGACACTGTATCTTACACATTGTTACACCAACTAATTTTAAGTTTTATTTTTGCGCAGACGGCACAGTGGTTAATTCAATTTTACAGTCATGTCTCTTCCTGCTTGGTGAATGGCACTATGGCTCTACATTGTTGTGCTGATAATATTACTGTAAATGGCTAGTCTTATATTACACTATTATACATTTTATATAATGTATGGTCAACACACTTTTGTCAAACCCTCGTCAAATGAGGACCCTGATACAGTTTAATAGCAGCCACTGGCAAGACTACACAGCACAATCGCCTTAGCTGACCCTACCTCCTGTCACCATGTCAGGGCCATGGTGACTTACACCTGCTCAAACCAGTTTGCATCCTGTTTGTGGCTCTGTAGGAAAGCAAACAAATTCATATTGGCTGGTTAATTCCAAAAGGCTTATAACAATTTCCATATATCTGATTCTGCCACTCACATAACAGTCACCTGCCTCTCTGCCTTGTACAGGGTCCTGTGGGATCATTTCTGGATCCGTTTCTATTGTGACATTTGTTTTTTACGTCAGAAAATAGATAATCCTGGCATTATACTAAACTGCTTTGGTTCTTTCTGTCTGCCTTCTTCTAAGAGAACTTGAGGTCATGGTGATGATGACGGTTTATTCCTAATGAAATGGACCATAGACCTTTGCAATTCCTGAGGCCAGCTCCCCCTTAATACTGTTTGACATGTTTGACATCATAAACCGCTAAAGTAATGGGTAGTAAGGGGAATAACGGAATAGCTGAGTAGCTGTGTGCGTCTGCCCGAGACAAAGAGCTTAGAAGCAGGAAATATGTCTCTCTCTTCTCTTCTCTGCCTGCGAGAGAAAATAGTGTAGGTTTAACAGGGACAATCATTAAGCACATATCCCAAATGACATCAGCTTTGTCAGGCTTTTAAAATGAAACATTAGTGTCTGCAGAGAACTGATTTGAAATAGGTTGAGAAGACTAAAAGGCCGTCTCAAATAGATCTAGTTCAATTAACCACACATGTCCTAGAATAAAAAACAAACTATCTTTAGGACACGGTGTGTTATTGATAATGATCAAGGAATTATGATTTTCTTGAAATGTGCCAATTCTTTCTCTTGAATAACCAATGCAGGTCTTCCAAAATGTGCAGTTTTGTCACACAACACAATGCTACAGATGTTTCAAGTGTTGAGGGAGCGTGCATTTGGCATGCTGACTGCAGGAATGTCCACCAGAGCTGTTGCCAGATAAAATCATGTTAATTTCTCCACCTTAAGCCACCTCCAACATTGTTTTACAGAATTTGGTAGTGTGTTCAACTGGCCTCACAACCTGCAGACCACATGTATTGCGTCAGAATGGGTGAGCGGTTTTCTGATGTCAACGTTGTGAACAGAGTGCCCCATGGTGGCGGTGGGGTTATGGTATGGGCAGACATAAGCTATGGACAACGAACACAATTGCATTTTATTGATGGCAATTTGAATGCACAGAGTACCGTGACGACATCCTGAGGCCCATTGTAGTCCATTCATCCACCGCGTTTGCCTCATGTTTCAGCATGATAATGCACAGCTCCATGTCACAAGGATCTGTACACATTTCCTGGAAGCTGAAAATGTCCCAGTTCTTCCATGGCCTACATACTCACCAGACATGTCACCCATTGAGCATGTTAAGGATGCTCTGGATTGACGTGTATGACAGCGTGTTCCAGTTCCTGCCAATATCCAGCAACTTCACACGGCCATTGAAGAGGAGTGAAACAACAATTCGCAGGCCACAATCAGCAGAATGATCAGCTCTATGCGAAGGAGATGTGTCACGCTACATGAGGCAAATGGTGGTCACACCAGAGACTGCCTGGTAACTCAGTAAAATCTTTGAAATTATTGCATGTTGCACTTAAATTTGTGTTCAGTATAGTTGCTGCCATAGATCAACATAATGTAGGTACCTGTTACAATACATTAAGTATCAATATTGCACAAGTAGAGCCTATTTGATGGGAAATATTTGCCACCATATATATGGTGATTAGTCAAGAATAAGTAAGCCTTGTTCCTTTTCTGAACCTTTCGATAAATAAATTACATTTTAAAAGAGAAGGGTCAAAGGTATCAGGTCATCCAACCAACCCTGTTTTAATATACATACCATAGTCATAAACTCAGAAAAAAAGTCCTCTCACTGTCAACTGTTTTTTTTTCAGCAAACGTGTAAATATTTGTATGAACATAACAAGATTCAACAACTGAGACATAAACTGAACAAGTTCCACAGACACGTGACTAACAGAAATTGAATAACGTGTCCCTGAACAAAGGTGGGGTCAAAATCAAAAGTAACAGCCAATATGAGCTGCATTAAGTACTGCAGTGCATATCCTCCTCATGGACTGCACCAGATTTGCCCGTCCTTGCTGTGAGATGTTACCCCACTCTTCCACCAAGGCACCTGCAAGTTCCTGGACATTTCTGGGGGGAATGGCCCTAGTCCTCACCCTCCGATCCAACAGGTCCCAGACGTGCTCAATGGGATTGAGATCCGGGCTCTTCGCTGGCCATGGAAGAACACTGAAATTCCTGTCTTACAGGAAATCACGCACAGAATGAGCAGTATGGCTGGTGGCATTGTCATGCTGGAGGGTCATGTAAGGATGAGCCTGCAGGAATGGTACCACATGAGGGATGAGGATGTCTTCCCTGTAACGCAAAGTGTTGAGATTGCCTCCACCTCCAATCGATACCGCTCCAGAGTACAGGCCTCGGTGTAACGCTCATTCCTTCGACGATAAATGTGATTTCAGTGTTTTTCAGAGTCAGTAGAAAGGCTCTTTAGTGTCCTAAGTTGTCATAACTCTGACCTTAATTGCCTACCGTCTGTAAGCTTTTCATTAATTTTCATTAATTGTTTATGGTTCATTGAACAAGCATGGGAAACAGTGTTTGAACCCTTTACAATGAAGATCTGTGAAGTTATTTTGATGTTTACGAATTACCTTTGAAAGACAGGGTCCTGAAAAAGGGATGTTTCTTTTGTTGCTGAGTTTACTTAGTGGAGTGATTTTGATTTGTTTGAATGTAGACAGGGTTTTGAAAAATATATTTGTATCTGTGCTCACATCTACAGCATTCTACTTGGACACTGTACAATGCAAACCAGCGGTACACTTCATATAAGCACTTGCACTTGGATGTACTAATGTACAAAATAGTTATGTTTTATCTTGCTATTACAATATCAAATATGGCCAGGTCTAAAATAAAATAAACATTGACTTAAACCCAGGAACCTGTTCAAATTAATTAAGTACTTTTACTCCCCAAAGCTTCAAACAAGAGATTCACCCCCTGGTAACTATCCTTGGCACTGCCATTTATAGCCCAGATCCACACGCTTGAGTGTGCTTTAACGCCATGCCATTTCTGAGATAAATCCAGTGAGAGGCTTTGAGCTTCTCAAGCTGCCATGAACCCTTTGATCTTCCCTCTCAATTATCTGTGCCTTCATCTGGGGCTCTCGCTCAAGCCTAATGAACAAATCCATTTGACTTGCCATTTAGATTTCATATGAGCAGGACGCCTTTTTCCCTTCAACTCGCTGCGGGTGAACATGGGACTATAGGGGTAGAAGCTAATGGACAGTCTCCATCAAATGCACCTCACAAAGCTGCTCAATCCCTTTGAACATGACGGTGTGTTGTTTTCCAAAATAATCTTTACCTTGTTAAGGGAGGTCACAGAGGAAAAATCGTATTCAGAGAAAAAGCTGTTTTAGCTGCCCAAGACACTGAAAACAACAACATGACTTATACATCATTGAGCCCCAAACACTCATAGACATGTTCCATACAAACCACATCTTACAACCTGAAAAGTTTGTGTAATCTTTCCAATCATGCCAATACATTAGAATTTGTGTGTTTTTTGTTTTGGTGAAAATAACTGCAGACCTGCTTTATATAAAAGCCATTTGTAGTGTTTAATTTCATATGGCTTAGCTGATTAAAATACAGCTCTAGCTATCTTGCTATCATCAAAGACCATGTTTGATGGGAGTCTTCCTTCAGCAGAGCTTGGTCCCCATGGAGCCTATGGTGAAATGACTGCACTGCCAAAGGGCAAACACACTGCTTAGTAGGCGTGAGGGGAAAGGGAGAAGAGAGAGTCTAACAAAGGATTGTGAGCTTCTCTCTCTTTCCCTCTTTCTCTCTTTGTCAGCAATCATGCAGAGCTTCAGAAATGTCAATCATCGCATTTGTTTGCTATTTTATTATACAGATACAGAAATATCAGTTTAATAAATCTTCCATCCACACATAGTCAAATATATGAAATGGCAGTGCAGGATTGAAAATCTGAATCTTTTACATAGAGGACCAGTCAAACTAGTCCAAGTGCAACCACACACACTTTCATTTGGGGAGGAAAACAACCCCAAATGAAAGCAAAAAAACAAAACTGTGCCAACACACAAACCCGCATACAAGTATCTGCACACACCCACATCCAACCGCTCATGCACACACAGACACAGGGGTTATGATGGTGAATTGGTCATACCTTTCAGTTATGTCAAACGAGATGCATGAAGGCATTAGCCACCTCTAAACCAACAGCAAACCAGATGGGAAAATAAGTCATTCTTGTGCTTTCAGACCTACAGTACCAAAGAAAACCAGACCGGTTCATATTGACATTTTGTATTTTGTATTTTTATTACGGATCCCCATTAGCTGCTGCCAAGTCATCAGCTACTCTTCTTGAGGTCCAAAGAAGTGTGTTTGGAGATAGAATAGAATTTTACTGCATTAATCACACAATATTATTATTTTTTAATTTCACCTTTATTTAACCAGGTAGGCCAGTTGAGAACAAGTTCTCATTTACAACTGCGACCTGGCCAAGATAAAGCAAAGCAGTGCAACAAAAACAACAACACAGAGTTACACATGGGATAAACAAACGTACAGTCAATAACACAATAGCAAATCTATATAGAGTGTGTGCAAATGAAGTAAGGAGGTAAGGCAATAAATAGGCCAATAGTGGCAAAGTAATTACAATTGATCAATTAACACTGGAGTGATGTGCAGATGAGGATGTAGAAATACTGGTGTGCAAAAGAGCAGAAAAACAAAAACAAATATGGGGATGAGGTAGGTAGTTGTTTGGATGGCAAGTCAATTTCCAGATGGGCTGTGTACAGCTGCAGCGATCGGTAAGCTGCTCTGACAGCTGACGCTTAAAGTTAGTGAGGGAGATATAAGTCTCCAACTTCAGTGATTTCACGGAAAAATTTATAGGGAGTCTACAGTAGATATACACTATACAGTATATACAGAAGTATGTGAACATCCCTTCAAATTAGTGGATTCAGCTATTTCAGTCACTCCCGTTGCTGACAGGTGTATAAAATCGAGCACACCGCCATGCAACCTCCATAGGAAAACATTGGCCGTAGAATGGCCTTACTGAAGAGCTCAGTAACTTTCAATGTGGCACCGTCATAGGATGCCACCTTTCCAACAAGACAGTTCGTCATATGTCTGCCCTGCTAGAGCTGCTATTGTGAAGTGGAAACATCTAGGAGCAACAACGGCTCAGCCGTGAACTGGTAGGTCACACAAGCTCACAGAACACGACCACCGAGTGCTGAAGTGCATAGTGCGTGAAAATTGTCTGTCCTTGGGTTGCAACTCTCACTACCGAGTTCCAAACTTCTTCTGGAAGCAACGGCAGCACAAGAACTGCTCGTCGGGAGCTTAATGAAATGGGTTTCCATTGCCGAGCAGCCACACACAAGCCTAAGATCACTATGCGCAACGCCAAGCATCAGCTTGAGTAGTGTAAAGCTCACCACCATTGGGCTCTGGAGCAGTGGAAACACATTCTTTGGAGTGATGAATCATGCTTCACCATCTAGCAGTTTGATGGACGAATCTATGTTTGGTGGATGCCAGTAGAACACTAATTACCCCAATGCCTAGTGCCAACTCTAAAGTTTGGTGGAGGAGGAATAATGGTCTGGGGCTGTCTTACCATGGTTAGTTCCAGTGAAGGGAAATCTTAGCACTACAGCATACAATGGAATTCAAGATGGTTCTGTTCCTAAAACATTGTGTCAACAGTTTGGGGGAAGGCCCTTTCCCGTGTCAGCATGACAACGTCCCTGTGCACAAAGCAAGGTCCATATGAAAATGGTTTGCCGATATCGGTGTGGAAGAACTTGACTGGCCTGCACACAACCCTGACCTCTACCCCATCGAACATCTTTGGGATGAATTGGAAACCCGACTGCGAGCCAGGCCTAATCGCCCAACATCAATAGTGGTTAGAGCGTTGGGCCAGTAACCGAAAGGTTGCTGGATCGACTCCCCGAACTGACAAGGTAAAAATATGTTGTTCTGCCCCTGAGTAAGGCAGTTAACCCACTGTTCCCCGGGCCCCCGAAGATGAGGATGTCGATTATGGCAGCCCCCCACACCTTTCTGATTCAGAGGGGTTGGGTTAAATGCGGAAGACACATTTCAGTTCAATGCATGCAATTGTACAACTGACTAGGTATCCCCCTTTCCTTTTCCAATGCTCGACCTCACTAATGCTCTTGTGGCTGAATGGAAGCAAGTCCCCGCAGCAATATTCCAGCACCTAGTGGGAAGCCTTCCCAGAATAGTGGAGGTTGTTATAGGAGCAAAGGGGGACCAACTCCATATTAATGCCCATGATTTTGGAATGAGATATTTGACGGGTAAGTGTCACATACTTTTGGTCATGTAGTGTAGTTTGCAGTTGGCATGAGCCCCAGACAACAGTAGCAGTATACTTGTCTTCCCTCTCTGTTCTACTCTGTAACACTACCTTTCACACTTTCTCCAGGCTGTACTCTCTCTAGTCTTTGAAGCCCCATACAACTATACTGTGGCTTCAGTGGGAGTGAGTGCAAAGAGGTCTAGAGAGGGAGAGGGGAGAGGATTCTTCACTTCCTCCACTCCACCTCTCACTCATCCTGCCCCCTCCCTACTCCTCCTCACTCACTGGCACTACCGCCCTCTCTCTCACTCACTCGCTGGCAGCTGAACAGCAGTAATACATCATCTATATTTTAAACCTACTCGTTGAGCGGAGAGAGAGAAGGAAGAGGTGGAATCTCAATCTTAAGATATAGCTGTCTCTGTGACCCCATTTATTTTGATAGTTAAGAGAAAAAATACGTGGCCATTCTGTCTGTTGTGAGAACACATATGATCGGAGAGTTTTGCAGCCTCATGGTGTTGGTCCACGTAGGAATAGCCTTTGCCTTTACCATATCTACCCCATTGGCTTTTGTTCTAAAATCTATAGAAGGATGAACGAAGGATGAGCTATATGCCTGGGCTTTGTAATCTCCCCGTTGAGTGCTTTTCCTTTGGCAATACAAGCACTGCAGGCTGGTCTGTCGGTTTACCCCGTTAACCTTTTTGACACAATGCTTTTAGCGTTACAGTTTTATATTTTTCTCTCTCTCTGGTAAATTCAATGTACCACTGCCTGCGGTACGAAACATATACACAACATATTCTGCACCATCTTTGTGTTTAATCCAATCAAACCACATCCGAGCCAGCTCTCTCCTACTGTCACCATATTTCATCTAATTTTTCAAAGGACTGTAGGGGCTTGGTTTTCAATAGTTCCATATCCTCTGCCAAATCTACCTTCTGGCATTCTAAACGTTGGCTCGCACATACAGCTGTGTCTAACTGAAATGCTGGATTAAAATATTATTGTGTCCTTTTCCCAACAGAGATGAATTTCCCATGCAGGTTGTTGAGATGGAATACTTCAGGTAATTAACTTCAAAATATGGCCCTGGTGGAAACAGTGAGGGACATGTTGAGGGACAAAGAACAGAAGCATCTACTGTGAGAGCAGAGGGAGGTTGCAGTACATGCCCTGGTGCTGGAGGTCAGGGTTGATCTACTGGCCAATGTGGAATGTTCTAGCTATCCCCACATCCCAACATCCTCATTCCTTCTGGTGGAGTCACTGAGTGGCAGGGAGGCCCAGACCTGAGCAGAGCAGACAAGCCAGGGATCTTCCTCCCTGTGGACTGTCTACTCTACTGCATGACCTCATTACAGTTATGAGAAATCCTTTCATATCTCTAGAGTTCTCTACACACTAAACACGGGCCAGGGTCACTAAACTAGGGCTCACGTCTTACGGGTCCAACTGGGAGGCAGATCTTTTAAAACATTTTTTACACACACTGAAGGCAAAAGCGTTGTTAGATGATTTCTAGCATTTCTCAATGGGTGGTATGTGCTGCTTTTCCAAGTATCTGTTGATATTCAAGCAACGTATTCACCTGTTTAGCATGCTTCTCATGTGGGGGTGATTATTTTGCTCTCCTCTATATGGATGCCAAAAGCAATCTGTTCAGTCTACTTTCATTGTCTTTGATTTCAAATCTGGAATTGACTTGATATTTATATATTATTTTTATTTTTTATTTAACTAGACAAATCAGTTGAAGAAATCCAATCAAATCAAATCAAATTTTATTTGTCACATACACATGGTTAGCAGATGTTAGTGCGAGTGTAGCGAAATGCTTGTGCTTCTAGTTCCGACAATGCAGTAATAACCAACAAGTAATCTAGCTAACAATTCCAAAACTACTACCTTATAGACACAAGTGTAAGGGGATAAAGAATATGTACATAAAGATATATGAATGAGTGATGGTACAGAGCGGCATAGGCAAGATACAGTAGATGGTATTGAGTGCAGTATATACATATGAGATGAGTATGTAAACAAAGTGGCATAGTTAAAGTGGCTAGTGATACATGTATTACATAAGGATGCAGTAGATGATATAGAGTACAGTATATACGTATACATATGAGATGAATAATGTAGGGTATGTAAACATTATATTAGGTAGCATTGTTTAAAGTGGCTAGTGATATATTTTACATCAATTCCCATCAATTCCCATTATTAAAGTGGCTGGAGTTGAGTCAGTGTGTTGGCAGCAGCCACTCAATGTTAGTGGTGGCTGTTTAACAGTCTGATGGCCTTGAGATAGAAGCTGTTTTTCAGTCTCTCGGTCCCAGCTTTGATGCACCTGTACTGACCTCGCCTTCTGGGTGATAGCGGGGTGAACAGGCAGTGGCTCGGGTGGTTGCTGTCCTTGATGATCTTTATGGCCTTCCTGTGACATCGGGTGGTGTAGGTGTCCTGGAGGGCAGGTAGTTTGCCCCCGGTGATGCGTTGTGCAGACCTCACTACCCTCTGGAGAGCCTTACGGTTGTGGGCGGAGCAGATGCCGTACCAGGCGGTGATACGGCCCGACAGGATGCTCTCGATTGTGCATCTGTAGAAGTTTGTGAGTGCTTTTGGTGACAAGCCGAATTTCTTCAGCCTCCTGAGGTTGAAGAGGCGCTGCTGCGCCTTCTTCACCATGCTGTCTGTGTGGGTGGACCAATTCAGTTTGTCTGTGATGTATACGCCGAGGAACTTAAAACTTACTACCCTCTCCACTACTGTTCCATTGATGTGGATAGGGGGTTGTTCCCTCTGCTGTTTCCTGAAGTCCACAATCATCTCCTTAGTTTTGTTGACGTTGAGTGTGAGGTTATTTTCCTGACACCACACTCCAAGGGCCCTCACCTCCTCCCTGTAGGCCGTCTCGTTGTTGTTGGTAATCAAGCCTACCACTGTTGTGTCGTCCGCAAACTTGATGATTGAGTTGGAGGCGTGCGTGGCCACGCAGTCGTGGGTGAACAGGGAGTACAGGAGAGGGCTCAGAACGCACCCTTGTGGGGCCCCAGTGTTGAGGATCAGCGGGGTGGAGATGTTGTTGCCTACCCTCACCACCTGGGGGCGGCCCGTCAGGAAGTCCAGTACCCAGTTGCACAGGGCGGGGTCGAGACCCAGGGTCTCGAGCTTGATGACGAGCTTGGAGGGCACTATGGTGTTAAATGCCGAGCTGTAGTCGATGAACAGCATTCTCACATTAGGTATTCCTCTTGTCCAGATGGGTTAGGGCAGTGTGCAGTGTGGTTGAGATTGCATCGTCTGTGGCCCTATTTGGGCGGTAAGCAAATTGGAGTGGGTCTAGGGTGTCAGGTAGGGTGGAGGTGATATGGTCCTTGACTAATCTCTCAAAGCACTTCATGATGACGGAAGTGAGTACTACGGGGCGGTAGTCGTTTAGCTCAGTTACCTTAGCTTTCTTGGGAACAGGAACAATGGTGGCCCTCTTGAAGCATGTGGGAACAACAGACTGGGATAGGGATTGATTGAAGATGTCCGTAAACACACCAGCCAGCTGGTCTGCGCATGCTCTGATGGCGCGGCTGGGGATGCCTTCTGGGCCTGCAGCCTTGCGAGGGTTGACACGTTTAAATGTTTTCCTCACGTCGGCTGCAGTGAAGGAGAGTCCGCATGTTTTAGTTGTGGGCAGTGTCAGTGGCACTGTATTGTCCTCAAAGCGGGCAAAAAAATTATTTAGTCTGCCTGGGAGCAAGACATCCTGGTCCGTGACAGTGCTGGTTTTCTTTTTGTAATCCGTGATTGACTGTAGACCCTGCCACATACCTCTTGTGTCTGAGCCGTTGAATTCAGATTCTACTTTGTCTCTATACTGACGCTTAGCTTGTTTGATTGCCTTGCGGAGGGAATAGTTACACTGTTTGTATTCGGTCATGTTTCCAGTCACCTTGCCCTGATTAAAAGCAGTGGTTCGCGCTTTCAGTTTCACGCGAATGCTGCCATCAATCCACGGTTTCTGGTTTGGGAATGTTTTAATCGTTGCTATGGGAACGACATCTTCAACGCACGTTCTAATGAACTCGCACACCGAATCAGCGTATTCGTCAATGTTGTCGTTTGACGCAATACGGAACATATCCCAGTCCACGTGATGGAAGCAGTCTTGGAGTGTGGAATCAGATTGGTCAGACCAGCGTTGAACAGACCTCAGCGCGGGAACAACTTCTTATTTACAATGACAGCCTACCAAAAGGCAAAAGGCCTCCTGCAGGGACGGGGGCTGTGATTAAAAATAAAATTAAAATATAGGACAAAACACACTTCACGACAAGAGAGACACCACAACACTACATGAAAAGAGACCTAAGACAACAACATAGCACGGCAGCAACACATGAAAACACAGCATGGTAGCAACACAACATGACAACATAGTAGTAACACAACATGGCAGCAGCACAAAACATGGTACGAACATTATTGGACACAGACAACAGCACAAAGGGCATGAAGGTAGAGACAACAATACATCACGCGAATCAGCCACAACTGTCAGTAAAAGTGTCCATGATTGAGTCTTTGAATGAAGAGATGGCGATAAAACTGTTAGGTTTGAGTTTTTTTTGTTGCAGCTTGTTAGCTAGCTAGCTGCAATGAACTAGGGAGCAAAGTAGGGATGTGTATTCTTTGGGGACCTTTAACACAATGCGACTGGCAGAACAAGTGTTGTATGTTTATTTATTTTACCAGGTAAGTTGACTGAGAACACATTCTCATTTACAGCAACAACCTGGGGAACAGTTTCAGGGGAGAGGGATGAATGAGCCAATTATAAGCTGAGGATGATTAGGTGACTGTTGAGAATTTAGCCAGGACACCAGGGTTAACACTCCTACTCTTACAATAAGTGCCATAGGATCTTTGGTGACCACAGAGAGTCAGGACACCCATTTAACGTCCCAGCCAAAAGACAGCACCCTACACAGGGCAGTGTCCCCAATCACTGCCCTGGGGAATTGGGATATATTTTTTGAACTGCGGAAAGAGTGCCTCCTGCTGGCCCTCCAACACCACTTCCATCAGCATCTGGTGTCTCATCTAGAGACTGACCAGTACCGACCCTGCTTAGCTTCAAAAGCAACCCAGCAGTGGGATGCAGGGTGGTATGCTGCTGGTTATGTGGACAGTCAGGGCTGCAGTATGGTATCTCAGATAGCGGGGAAGTGAGGCCTGCGAGGGTTTTATAAATAAGCATCAACCAGTGGGTCTTGTGACAGGTATATAGAGATGACCAGTTTACAGAGTAGTATAGAGTGCAGTGATGTGTTCTATAAGGAGCATTGGTGGCAAATCTGATGGCTGAATGGTAAAGAACATCTAGCCGCTCGAGAGCACCCTTACCTGCCGATCTATAAATGATGTCTTCGTAGTCTAGCATGGGTAGGATGGTCATCTGAATCAGGGTTAGTTTGGCAGCTGGGGTGAAAGAGGAGCAAATACGATAGAGGAAACCAAGTCTAGATTTAACCTTAGCCTGCAGCTTTGATATGTACTGAGAGAAGGACAGTGTACCATCTAGCCATACTCCCAAGTACTTCTATGAGGTCACTACATCAAGCTCTAAACCCTCAGAGGTAGTAATCACACTACATGACCTTTGTTTTGGAGGTGTTCAGAACAAGGTTAAGGGCAGGGAGAGCTTGTTGGAAACTAAGAAAACTTTGTTGTAGAGCGTTTATTACACTCCACATCTCTAGGCATGGGCAAAGTATGGCACTTATGACCACCATTGACAGGGACGCAGGTAGCTCTAACAGACATGAAATAGAGCAGGTATTGCTCTTTTTACAAGATAGTATATTCTATATGAGTAGTACGCTTGCTTGTATAATCCCACAGTGTATAAAGGTGTTAGAGTACAGTAAGAATAATTAATAAATTTCCATTCTTATGCTATTGAGTTTCTTCCCCGTCTCTCTTGCAGTAAAAAAATGGAAACTCGATGAGCTGACCTTAGAGCGGATGGTGGCAGGTAGCCAGGAAAGCTTGTGTTCACCATAAAAGCACTGATTGAAATAGAGGAAGGAGGCAAGCAGGCGGTTCCTTCTCTGTAGAGTGGGGGAAGGGCTGAGGAGTGAGAGGGGGGAAGATAGAGGGAGAGACTGGGGGAGGGGAAGACGGAAATGCCTTTTTGTTCTACCCCAGACTAGTCTGTCTGGTTTCCCTATACACACTAGAAAATGGGGAACACCCATGGTTGTCATCTCTCTCTACAGAGGACTATACAACTAAATTAGATTTCAGACAGATAGCTAATCTACAGATGTAGGATCTTAACTTCATCACTCTTTGTTGCTGAGAATTTTTTTGCACAGCAGGAAATGCAAAACAGTAGTGAATTTGTAATGACATTTCCACTTTAAAATGTCAGACTTAATTTGCCCTAACCGAAATGTACATGCATTATTATCGACATAATAAATCACATCTCTCAAATCACTGTTGCTGAAGGATTATTTTCCTGCTGTAGCAAACTGGCTCAAATTAAGATCCTACATCTGTAGAAAAGAAGTCAACCCTATTATTGTATGATCAGGTTTCCAGCATACTATCATACTATAGAATATCCAAGATTACAACCTCATCCCCGGCCACTTTCCCTTGGCAACACTGTCTTCTGCTTTCACAGTGAGTTGTTTTTCGTTGAAATCCCTGAATGGGCTTATTGTCGAAAAATAAAACTCACTAATCAGCATCTATGGCTCTGTACTCGGTGCATAAAAGCTGGAAGCCTCAAGTGAAACTGCCCTAAATGAACTTAATTGCTCTTTGGCAACTAAAGCACCCTGAAAAACAAGACTCTAATATCTAAGCATTCCTCCAGCCACTGTTAATGTGAGGGGGCTTCTAATTTGGGGTGGTAAGTAACCTAGTGGTTAGAGCATTTGGGCAGTAACCAGAAGATTGCTGGATCTAATTCACGTTCATCTGTACTTAACAATAGTACGCAAGTACAAACACCACGGGACCATGCAGCCATCATACCGCTCAGGAAGGAGACGCGTTCTGTCTCCTAGAGGAAAACGTACTTTGGTGCGAAAATTGCAAATCAATCCCAGAACAACAGCAAAGGACCTTGCGAAGATGCTGCAGGAAACAGGTACAAAAGTATCTATATCCACAGTAAAACGAGTCCTATATGCTTCTCCACCTGCATTGCTTGCTGTTTGGGGTTTTAGGCTGGGTTTCTGTACAGCACTTTGAGATATCAGCTGATGTACGAAGGGCTATATAAATAAATTTGATTTGATTTGATTTGATTTGATATCAACATAACCTGAAAGGCCGCTCAACAAGGAAGAAGCCACTGCTCCAAAACCGCCAGTAAAAAGACAGGCTACATACTTTTTGGAGAAATGTCCTCTGGTCTGATGAAACAAAAATAGAACTGTTTGGCCATAATGACCATAGTTATGTTTGGAGGAAAAAGGGGGAGGCTTGCAAGCCGAAGAACACCATCCCAACCCGTGAAGCACGGGGGTGGCAGCATCATGTTGTGGGGTGCTTTGCTGCAGGAGGGACTGGTGCACTTCACAAAATAGATGGCATCATGAGGCATGAACATTATGTGGATATATTGAAGCAACATCTCAAGACATCAGTTAAAGCTTGGTCGCAAATGGGTCTTCCAAATGGACAATGACCCCAAGCATATTTCCAAAGTTGTGGCAAAATGGCTTAAAGACAACAAGGTCAAGGTATTGGAGTGGCCATCACAAAGCTCTGACCTCCATTTCATAGAAAATGTGTGGTCAGAACTGGTAAAAAGCATGTGCGAGCAAGGAGGCTTACAAACCTGACTCAGTTACACCAGCTCTGTCAGGAGGAATGGGCCAAAATTCACCCAACTTATTGTGGGAAGCTTGTGGAAGGCTACCCAAAATGTTTGACCCATGTTCAACAATTTAAAGGCAATGCTACCAAATACTAAATGAGTGTATGTAAACTTCTGACCCACTGGGAATGTGATGAAAGACATAAAAGCTGAAATAAATCATTCTCTCTACTATTATTCTGACATTTCACATTCTTAAAATAAAGTGGCGATCCTAACCGACCTAAGACAGTGAATTTTTATTCGGATTAAATGTCAGGAATTGTGAAAAACTGAGTTTAAATGTAGTTGGCTAAGGTGTATGGTAACTTCTGACTTCGACTGTACATTTCTATTGACATACTGTCCATGCAGTAATAATTGCACTGTTGGAGCTAGAAACACAAGCATTTCTCTGCACCAGCAATAACATCTGTAAATATGTGTATGTGACCAGTAAACTTTGATTTGATTGAAGGTGTGTGTGGAGAGTGCTAATCCTACTGCCTCATTTACAGTGTGAACACTGAAATGTGTGGTGTTGAGGAGATACTATTAATTGTATGTAACTCACTGAAAAATCTTGACAATCAGTGGGTAAATGGTGAGATCCAAACCTACTTGTTCATTATGACACATAATCATAAGTAACAACTTGCCTCAAGAGTTATTTTTGCTAATGGTAATCTTACAGATATTGTTCATAAATTCAATGTAGAGACTGTTGTCAGGCTGTTATGTCAGGCTATTACTCTTACATTATTGTCCAATTAAAATCAATGCTGAATCAAACACGGTGGCAGGGTGAGGGGAGTGGACTTTGCTACACAACCTAGTCTGTACATTGCTGCAGGATCCCTTATCTTTCATCCATGGAGTAGTAGGTCTGAATATACAACTTCAACATGACACCCTGCTCTCCATTTATTCTGATTGATTATCTACAGTATAATATGTCTACGGTACAGAGTCCCTAGGGGAAATACTTATATTAGATTATATTGGTATATTTAAGTGTACAAATGCTTTACTCATGGTTTACTATTCACCATGATGCAGTAAGTTACGCAAAGGCTTGTGCCAGCAATGTGCAAATAAGGTAATTTAACAAAAATGTATGTTAGTTTATCTCTGAACATTGAAACATTAGAGTGAACATTTCTGTGTGCAATCTCAGATCTGTCCTCCAATGCATCCTGTGATGGGGAGAATACTGGGCTGAGAAGGTGCATGTCAAACTCTACAAAGCTCCACATGGTAGCCAAATGGCTTGAGTCTTGGATGCTTGTAGAGTAACTGATGCTCATTGGATGATATGTAAAAATCTAAATTGTGTGTGTGTGTGTGTGTGTGTGTGTGCCCGTGTGTGTGCGCAGCCTGCTTTCGGGTTGAGCCTGGTAGGGGCTTTCTGGGGAATGGCAGAGGGATGTGCAGGTATCGTCTAACTGCCTGGATACAGCTAAGCCAATAAAAGCCATTGCCGTTTCCTTAGCAACAGTATGTAAGTATTCACTCTAAATTAAGCAATGTATGCTCTGAAAATCAGAAAGGGAAAATCCTTGAAGATTAATTCACCTGTTCATACATTGTAGGCTGTTCATACTGTTCATACATTGTATCTTAAAATGCATATGAACTAAACATGAATCTTATAACAAATACCTAGCGGACACCCAAAGACAGAGAAAGATAAAAGGGAAAGTCTGTGTGGTTGAGCAGGTTTTATATCAGTCAGGGTCATTCCACAAAGACATGGTAATGATAAGGGTTTGGAGAGGAATGGGATGGGATAGGGTGAAGGAGACACTGCATGCCTGTGCCAACCTACAGGATCCCATGTGTTCCTGCATGCCCAGCAGTTACTAATGAACATCTGCATTCATATGAGCTCATTCATCCTTAGAGACACAATAACACAACACTAGGTTTGAGGACATTCTGCACTGCTCAGTATTATGTGGTGTTATGCCAATATGCTTCATTGAAACTCCTGTTTCTCGATTGGATCCATCTCTATATGTGTCAGATATACATATGTGAATTCGGCACCGACAGAGATGGCCGCCTATGCAGTGTTTTTTTTTTACATGTTATTTCTTACATTGGTACCCCAGGTAATCTTAGGTTTTATTACATACAGTCGGGAGGAGCTATTGGATATAAGAGCAACGTCAACTCACCATCATTACAACCAGGAATACGACTTTCCCGAAGCGGATCCTCTGTTTTGCCCACCACCCAGGACAATAGATCAGATCCCATCCGGCGAACCAAAACAACAACTCCGTAAAAGAGGCAGACGAAGTGGTCTTCTGGTCAGGCTGCGGAGACGGGCACATCGCGCACCGCTCCCGAGCATACTACTCGCCAATGTTCAGTCTCTTGACAACAAGGTAGATGAAATCCGAGCAAGGATAGCATTCCAGAGAGACAGAAGAGACTGTAACGTTCTATGCTTCACGGAAACATGGCTCACTCGAGACACGCTATCGGAGTCGGTACAGCCAACTGGTTTCTTCACGCATCGCGCCAACAGAAACAAGCATCTTCCTGGTAAGAAGAAGGAAGGGGGGGTATGCCTTAGGATTAACGAGACGTGGTGTGAGCATAACAACATACAGGAACTCAAGTCCTTCTGTTCACCTGACTTAGAATTCCTCACAATCAAATGTCGACCGCATTATCTACCAAGAGAATTCTCTTCGATTATAATCACAGCCGCATATATTCCCCCCCAAGCAGACACATCGATGGCCCTGAACGAACTTCATTTGACTCTATGTAAACTGGAAACCACATATCCTGAGACTGCATTCAATGTAGCTGGGGATTTTAACAAGGCCAATCTGAAAACAAGGCTCCCTAAATTCTATCAGCATATCGATTGTGCAACCGGGGCTGGTAAAACCCTGGATCATTGTTATTCTAACTTCCGCGACGCATATAAGGCCCTACCCCGCCCTCCCTTCGGAAAAGCTGACCACGACTCCATTTTGTTGCTTCCAGCCTATAGACAGAGACTAAAACAGGAAGCTCCCGTGCTCAGGTCTGTTCAACGCTGGTCGGACCAATCTGATTCCACGCTTCAAGAGTGCTTCGATCACGTGGACTGGGATATGTTGCGTCAAGCAACAACATTGATGAATACGCTGGTTCGGTGAGCGAGTTTATTAGCAAGTGCATCGTACCCACAGCAACTATTAAAACATTCCCAAACCAGAGACCGTGGATTGATGGCAGCATTTGCCAAATCACTGCTTTCAATCAGGGCAAGGTGACCGGAAACATGACCGAATACAAACAGTGTAGCTATTCCCTCCGCAAGGCAATCAAACAAGCTAAGCGTCAGTATAGAGACAAAGTAGAGTCACATTTCAACGGCTCAGACACAAGAGGTATGTGGCAGGGTCTACAGTCAATCACAGATTACAAAAATAAATCCAGTCCCGTCGCGGACCAGGATGTCTTGCTCCCAGACAGACTAAACAACTTCTTTGCCCGCTTTGAGGACAATACAGGGCCACTGACACAGCCCGCTACCAAAATCTGAGGACTCTCCTTCACTGCAGTCGACGTGAGTAAAACATTTAATCGTGTTAACCCTCGCAAGGCTGCAGGCCCAGACGGCATCCCCAGCCGCGTCCTCAGAGCATGCGCAGACCAGCTGGCTGGTATGTTTACGGATATATTCAATCAATCCTTATCCCAGTCTGCTGTCCCCACATGCTTGAAGAGGGACACCATTGTTCCTGTTCCCAAGAAAGCTAAGGTAACTGAGCTAAATGACTACCGCCCCGTAGCACTCAATTCCGTTATCATGAAATGCTTTGAGAGACTAGTCAAGGACCATACCACCTCCACCCTACCTGACACCCTCCACCCTACCCACTCCAATTTTCTTACCGCCCCAATAGGTCCACAGACAACGCAATCGCAACCGCACTGCACACTGCCCTAACCCATCTGGACAAGAGGAATACCTAAGTGAGACTGCTGTTCATCGACTACAGCTCAGCATTTAACACCATAATACCCTCCAAACTCGTCATCAAGCTCGAAACCTATGGTCTCGACCCCGCCCTGTGCAACTGGGTACTGGACTTCCTGACGGGCCGCCCCCAGGTGGTGAGGGTAGGTAAGAACATCTCCACTCCGCTGATCCTCAACACTGGGGCCCCACAAGGGTGCGTTCTGAGCCCTCTCCTGTACTCGCTGTTCACCCACAACTGCGTGGCCATGTACGCCTCCAACTCAATCATCAAGTTTGCAGATGACACTACAGTGGTAGGCTTGATTACCAACAACAACGAGACGGCCTACAGGGAGAAGGTGAGGGCCCTCTGAGTGTTGTGTCAGGAAAATAACCTCACAGTCAACAAAACAAAGGAGATGATCGTGGACTTCAGGAAACAGCAGAGGGAGCACCCCCCTATCCACATCGACGGGACAGTAGTGGAGAGGGTTTTAAGTTCCTCTGCGTACACATCACGGACAAACTGAATTGGTCCACCCTCACAGACAGCGTGGTGAAGAAGGCGCAGCAGTGCCTCTTCAACCTCAGGAGACTGAAGAAATGTGGCTTGTCACCAAAAGCACTCACAAACTTTTACAGATGCACAATCGAGAGCATCCTGTCGGGCTGTATCACCGCCGGGTACGGCAACTGCTCCGCCCACAACTGTAAGGCTCTCCAGAGCGTAGTGAGGTCTGCACAACGCATCACCGGGGCAAACTACCTGTCCTCCAGGACACATACACCACATGATGTGACAGGATGCCGATAAAGATCATCAAGGACAACAACCACCCGAGCCACTGCCTGTTCACCCCACTATCATCCAGAAGGCGAGGTAAGTACAGGTGCATCAATGCAGGGACCGAGAGACAGAAAAATAGCTTCTATCTCAATTGAGTGGCTGCTGCCAACATACTGATTCAACTCAAACCACTTTAAACAATGCCACTTCATATAATGTTTACATACCCTACATTACTCATCTCATATGTATATACTGTACTCTATACCATCTACTGCATCTTGCCATCTTGATGTAATACATGTATCACTAGCCACTTTAAACAATGCCACTTTTATATGTTTACATACCCTACATTACTCATTTCATATGTGTATACTGTACTCGATACCATCTACTGCATCTTGCCTATGCCGTTGTCGTGTCTTTGGCTATGCCGGATTAAGTGATATGACATGCTATTCTATAAAATAATTTCTCAGTAATTAATATTACCTGAGCTAATCATGTAATTGTAATTAACTAGAGAGTCAGGAACCACAAAATAATATTTAGAGCTGTTATCTTCCGAATAAACTCTTAAAAGTTCTAGCAATATTTTACATCAATAGTAATCAATATTAATCGTCATCTTAATTCAGTCTCATCTGAAATTAATTCTTGGTTATCTGCACGAACCCTGACTAACAAGTTGAATCAGCAATACAAAATTGGGTTTAATTATTTATTTACTAAATACCTAACTAATCACACAGAATTACACATGTCCCTTCACAGGGGCGGGCCACTGATTGATTGGCGGGCAGAGCCCTATCTTATGAAATCCCAAATCTCACATTTTAGAAACTAAATCACATTTCATCCCATCACGAATAATTTAATATTCAAACATTTAAATTGAACAACAAATCCATGTGAATACGATAACTCTGATGTGTAGACTTTCCACTGTAGAGTTTATGTCATCTTATCATTGATGAGAATGCCTCAGATGACAACCGAACTGACATCATATTCATTTAGTACCACAATATGTTCAATTGGTCGGATTACCAGAATATTGTTCATTTCCCCCCACCTTGATGTTCCCAGAATCTCTATGTTAACCAAGGGTTTTGCAAATGTAACATCAGTAGGGTAGAGAGAGGAAAAAGGCGGAAGTGGTATTTAGGACATAAACCTATCCCCCTGGCCAATGGCATGACACCATTCTGTACTATCACTCATTCATATATTTTATGTACATATTCTTCATTCCTTCACACTTGTGTGTATAAGGTAGTTGTTGTGAAATTGATAGGTTAGATTACTCGTTGGTTATTACTGCATTGTCGGAACTAGAAGCACAAGCATTTCGCTACACTCACATTAACATCTGCTAACCATGTGTATGTGAGAAATAAAATTTGATTTGGTTTGATTTGATATACACTACTGTTCAAAAGCTGGGGGTCACTTAGAACTGTCCTTGTTTTTGAAAGGAAAGCATATTTTTTGTCCATTAAAATAACATAACATTTATCAGAAATACTGTATAGACATTGTTAATGTTGTAAATGACTATTGTAGCTGGAAATGACTGTTTAAAAAAAAAATGAATATCTACATAGGCGTACAGAGGCCCATTATCAGTAACCATCACTTCTGTGTTCCAATGGCACATTGTGTTAGCTAATCCAAGTTTATAATTTTAAAAGGCTAATTGATCATTAGAAAACCCTTTTATAACTTTGTTAGCACAGCTGAAAAATGATGTTCTGATTAAAGTAGCAATTAAACTGGCCTTCTTTAGACTAGTTGAGTATCTGGAGCATCAGCATTTGTGGGTTCGATTACAGGCTCAAAATGGCCAGAAACAATTAACTTTCTTCTGAAATTCAGTCTGTTCTTGTTCTGGGAAATTAAGGTTATTCCACGTGTGAAATTGCTGTGTACTACTCCCTTCACAGAACAGCGCAAACTGGCTCTAACCAGAATAGAAAGAAGAGTGGTAGGCCCCGGTGCACAACTGAGCAAGAGGACAAGTAGATTAGAGTGTCTAGTTTGAGAAACAGACGCCTCACAAGTCTTCAACTGGCAGTTTAATGAAATAGTACCCGCAAAACACCATTCTCAACGTCAACAGTGAAGAGGTGACTCCGGGATGCTGGCCTTCTAGGTAGAGTTGCAAAGAAAAAGCCATATAATAGCCCATCCAACTACCTCATCCCCATATTGTATTTCTTTATTTATTTTGCTCCTTTGCACCCCAGTATCTCTACTTGCACATTCATCTTCTGCACATCTATCACTCCACTGTTTAATTGCTATATCGTAATTACCTCGCCACTATGGCCTATTTTATTGCCTTACCTCCCTTATCTTACCTCATTTGCACACACTGTATATAGACTTTTTCTACTGTATTACTGACTGTATGTTTATTTAATCCATGTGTAACTCTGTGTTGTTGTATGTGTCAAACTGCTTTGTTTTATCTTGACCAGGTCGCAGTTGTAAATGAGAACTTGTTAAATAAAGGTGAAATAAAAAACATAAAAAATAAATATCTCAGACTGGCCAATAAAAATAAAATATTAAGATGGGAACACAAACACTGGACAGAGGAACTCTGCCTTGAAGGCCAGCATCACGGAGTCGCCTATTCACTGTTGACGTTGAGACTGGTATTTTGCAAAAGAGTTTTCTAATGATCAATTAGCCTTTCAAAATGATAAACTTGGATTAGCTAACACACCGTGCCATTGGAACACGAGTGATGGTTGCTGATAATGGGCCTCTGTATGTCTATGTAGATATTCCATAAAATATCTGCAGTTTCCAGATGCAATAGTCATTAACAACATGTGCAATATCTACACTGTATTTCTGATCAATTTTATGTTATTTTAATGGACAAAAAAACATTTTTTCTTTAAAAATCAAGGACATTTCCAAGTGACCCCAAACTTTGGAATGGTAGTGTATCTCCAGACATCATAGTGGATGGTTATTGGTGTTATCATGATGGAAATATGGGCATATGCTTTTGATGAGGGACTTGGCGGCTTATGCAGTATATGTATATCATATGCATGCGTCAATATGATTCCACTTAGCGCTCTGATTCTCATGTCTGGGATTCCCCAAATGCATGCATGCATAAGGGGTCATGCATCACAGCACATTTAGAGAAGTAACACACAAACACACACACACAAACATGAACATACACATGTCAAAGTGCCTTCTAGTGTAAACTGGATATGATTCCAGTCTCCCTCCCTCATTGCTCAACAGTGACTGCCTGCCTCCAATTCCCCATCTCTCCCTGGGGGTGAGATTTTACAGGAACTCAGCCCTGCTCTGTGAAAGAAGCCCTTTCACCTACATTTCAAAAGGGGCTGGGCCTGCCTGGGCTTGTCATGCAGAATGCAGCACTGCACCACAAGACAAGAGTGCTCCCTACAGTGAGAGCTGTTCAGCCATCTGCTATGAAGTACATTCATACAGCAGACATACAGATAAAGAGACAAGCATGATATCCTATTTAAAAAGTGGAGGAGGATGATTCTTATTCAGAAATAACTCTTTCTTAAGATCCCGTGTAGGCTGTTACTTTTGTTACATATTCACAATATCACTCCCACGCGCTGCCATCCAGTCACTCCTCTACATATACAGTACCAGTCAAAAGTTTGGACACACCTACTCATTCAAGGGTTCTTCTTTATTTTGACTATTTTCTACATTGTAGAATAATAGTGAAGACATTAAAACTATGAAATAACGCATAAGAAATATTGTAGTAACCAACAAAGTGTTAAACAAATCAAAATATATTTTATATTTGAGATTCTTCAAAGTAGCCACCCTTTGCCTTGATAACAGCTTTGCACACTCTTTGCATTCTCTCAACCAGCTTCACCTGGAATGCTTTTCCAAAAGTCTTGAAGGAGTTCCCACATATGCTGAGCACTTGTTGGCTGCTTTTCCTTCACCCTGCGGTCCAACTCATCCCAAACCATCTCATTTGGGTTGAGGTTGGATGATTGAGGAGGCCAGGTCATCTGATGGTGCACTCCACCACTCTCCTTGGTCAAATAACCTCTACACAGCCTGGAGGTGTGTTGGGTCATTGTCCAGTTGAAAAACAAATGATAGTCCCACTAAGCGCAAACCAGATGGGATGGCGTATCGTTGAAGAATGCTGTGGTAGCCATGCTGGTTAAACGTCATCATGGGGCATAATAAACTGGCCATAATAAAACACGTTTTTTTTTATCTGTCTTTTTAAGATAGAGATTTTCATGTATGAATCTGTTATTCAATGCGTTCAACATCTATAAATCTCTCCTACCCATGATGCACTGACAAGGGTGGACTTAGTGATTTGGAGACCCCAGGCAGAGGCAAATGTTTAATAAAAATAAAAAAAGATTTCTACACAAAATACCCCATAATGTGAACAAAATGTTTTTAGAAATGTTTGCAAATTTATTGCAAAAATATATATTTTATCCGATAAGATAGTTTCAGCCAATTGCAAATTGAAAGAAAGTTGGTGGGTGCACAGCCACCGTTCAGGCATGGAATTATTTTGGATGAACATGCAAAGGTAACCTACTTTCTGAAGTGACTGGTTGTGTTCATGGCACATTAAAAGCTAATACATTTTTACAGTTAAATGATGTCTTTACTATAAAACTCTTAATAAAACACACAGGTTGGGCAGGGGAGGGGGGCTCCAAATCGCTAAGTCTGCGCCTGTTAGTGCATCATGGGTAGGGGAGATTGATAGATGTTGATATCACAGAATCACAACAGTGAATACCGCTGTGTGACTCAGCACTTATCATTCCCCTCGAGCCAGACTGTAGATTGTTTACTCTCAGACCCTGATGCAGCATCGGCCAACTTGCAGCAAACAATCTAGACATGGGCATCAGTTGAAACTGGAGATGCAGTGATATTAAGAGCACAGAACACTCATTAGTTTTGGCCTTCTGAAGAGATTAGATTTTTATTGAAACAAAAGCCCTGAATATATGGCCTTCTTTTTGTGGAATATAAAAACATTCAAATCAATACCCGCCCAAGTAATCATTATTGGCAATTACTTAATGTCAAAAAAAGTATCACCTACTGATTGAAAAACAAAACACTTTTAACCCAAGGCAGGTGTTCGCCACTCACAGTGAGAACATTCTGAGGCTTCTATCTGTCTCCCCATACAGCCACAAAGGCTTCTACATTTCCACATCACACAACTGTTCTTTTCCTGGAATTATGGTGGACTTACATGAGTAAAATATGTGTAGTAAGATCTATATCTCAACATCAAATGTTCAACATTTCTGTTTACACTATCCTTACTTTAGCCTTGAATGTGGTGCGACCAAGGACACATTCCTGCTTCATGTGTGTGTGCATCTACTAGCATACCGTAAATACCACATTATTTAGACAAACAAAATAAGGATATAGTATACAGGATCTTCTCATCTTAACCATATTGCACATAATGTTGCGTACTTGATTAATAGAATGATTGACAAATGTGTGGATATTTTAAAAGCCTTTAATTTTCTATTTGGCTAACAGAGCAAAAATGCTGTCTACTGGTATTAAGGCAATGAAGGTAATTATTGCAGGGGAAACCATTGTCTTTACACTATACCACTCAGAGGGGGGGTTGAGGTTTAGAGGCTTTTGTACTTGGTTGAGTTTAATGATTAATTGCTCGTGAAGAGGGGGTTGGTGGTGACACGGTTATCCTAGGCCACTTTGTCTTACAGGATTTATACTGAACAAAAATATAAATGCAACATGTAAAGTGTTGGTCCCAGGTGTCATGAGCTGAAATAAACATCCCAGAAATGTTCCATATGCACAAAAAGTTAATTTCTCTCAAATATTGTGTACAAATTAGTTTTCTCATTTTCCAAGATAATCCATCCATCTGACATGTGTGGCATATTCTGTTTTAGAGTATTTTTCAGTATGTCCAACCAGCCTCACGTATAATAAGACCTCCACATCTGGCTTCTTCACTTGAGGGTTCGTATGAGTATGTTGTGGAGTATTTCTGTCTGTAATAAAGCCCTTTTGTGAGGAAAAACTCATTCTGATTGGCTGGGCCTGGCTTCCCAATGGCTGAGCCTGAGAAATCCATAGATTAGGGCCTAATTTATTTATTTCAAATGGCTGATTTCCTTATTTGAACTGTAACTCAGTAAAATCTTTGATATTGTTTCCTGTTGCGTTTATATTTTTTGTTCTGTAAACTCAGTCAGTAATTCCTTGAGGTTGTTACATACATAAGTAAAATGGTGCAGTATATTCCCATGGTGTAGATGTCTCCCACACTACCTCTTGAGGTAATGTGGGCGACATCTCCCAGCGATTTGAATCTAGATCCGTCTCTTTACATTAAAAAAGTATCTTCCCTGGGACTAGTATGTGTTGTCCAAGTAGTGTAGTGTAAAGAAGCCCTTACTTTCTCTATCCACCTTCTGCAGGATTTCACACTCTCACTTTCACTCTCACATGTTTCATTATATGTGCTACTTTAACTCCTTTCGTCTGAGGTGTCTAGACTGGAATAGCTTTTTTTTATGATATCCACTTTTATCTTGGAGATAACAGACCATTGTCAAACATAGCTTAATATTAATCTCTAATCAGTTACATATTGTATTTAATTGTGAGCCATGATTTAATCTGTTGTTTATATGAACAAACGCCTTGTTAACAATACTGTACCTTACATAACACACATGACATTACACAGAACTGAAACACCAATGTACTTTAGGATATGGTTATTTCTCACGAGGGAAAGATCATTTGCAACAACTGCACAACAAGACAGCTATAGCAATATAACAAGATAAGAATTCTGCAGTCTGTGTGCGTTCCAGAATGAGTGTCTTTTTGATCCATGTGGTTATAGATGCTTTCTTCCTGCACTCACAGGGCTGACAGGCGGAGAGGGGGATAGACAATCAAAAATCGCAGGGGGAGGGAAGCAGGCTGAAATTCTAAATGAGGTTTTTGTGCTTGGTTATGTTTATAATCAATTGCTCGGTTGGTGGTTCCCAGGGGTGGATAAAGCACTCAATTGTCATACTTGAGTAAAAGTAAAGATACCTTAAAAGAAAATGACTCAAGTAAAAGTGAAAGTCACCAAGTAAAATCCTACTTGAGTAAAAGTGTAAACGTATTTGGTTTCTAGGCATACTTAAGTATCAAAATAAATTGTAATTGATAAAATATACTTAAGTTCAAGTTAAAGTATAAATAATTTCAAATTCCTTATATTAAGCAAACCAGATGTTACCATTTTCTTGTTTTTTTATCCAGGGGCACGCTCCAACACTCAGACATCATTTACAAACGAAGCATGTGTTTAGTGAGAATGCCAGATCAGTGGCAGCAGGGATGTTCTCTTGATAAGTGTATGAATTTCCTATCCTGCTTAGCATTCAAAATGAGACAGGAGGGGTCAGGAGACACTGTGGCCCCACCGATGTACCCCCAGGAAGGATATAACCCCATCCACTTTGCCAAAGCACAGCCCCCACACCACTAGAGGGATATCTTCAACCACCAACTTACCATCCTGAGACAAGGCCGAGTATAGCCCACAAAGATCTCCGCCACGGCACAACCCAAGGGGGGGGGGGGGTCGCCAACCCAGACAGGAAGATCACATTGGGCTCTGTAAACCCAGCCAGTAGTTTAAATAAATAAATAAATAGGTGCAGTGTATTACCATTCCATTTCTAATTATGAGTGAAGCATGTGTAGGGTTGCAGAATCTATTAACTTTCTAAAAGTTCCCAGGTTTTCCAGAAATCCTTACGATTCTGGGAATCTTCCAAACATGATTTTAATTTAAGGAAAATAACAGGAATTTTAAAACCCTAAGCAAGTGTGAAACACAGCATCACTTTAGAGTGGTCAAGATTTAATACACAGTATAGAGAACCAATAAATCGTAGGGAGAAAATCCTACAGTTGAATTCCATAGCCTGACAAGAGTGTGCCTTCTGTCTGTGCTGCTATGTTCTATCAAGCATTTTTAGAAGGTACTGTACATTTATAGTATGTCATTTTCACACATACTGTATCACAACAAATGTTTTACATGCAATTAAATCGTTTTTCTTCTCATGCAAATTACACATTTGCCATACTTTTTATTTTTCTAATGTAAAGATATCATTTTTAACTGTTATGAATATGGCTAAGGTTAGGAGTAATCTAACTATAAATACTCTATAACTAATACCTTGAAAACCAAGCAGAAAAAGAGCCAAAAAGCAAGAGTAGCATGAAATGTAAAATGTGCAATGTGAAATATACATATTTGTCACAGAACACGGATGATTGTCAGTCTACATTCATGTTAATTGTTTTCAATTTTCAAAACTAAGAAACTAAGTTAAATCTCCAAGTAAATTCTCCATGCCTACTTTCTATTATTTAAAAGTTTTAGGATTTATATGGTACACAAATTTAATTAAATGCTTTGAGAATCTACTAAACAGCATCTAAACATTGTGAGAATACCAGGGGAAAAGGCCCAGAAACACTTATAAATCCAGCTCATTTGATCAAGCTTGATGCCAGGCACACAGAGTTTCTTCCAAGTCTTTTTGGAAGTCATTCCAGTCATGGATAAAATTAATGAAGGCTTGGTTCTAGTTAATGTGGAAAGGAATGAGAATCAGCCCATTTTATGTCTCCCAGTAAGCCCTCTCTCATAGTTTCTCTGCAGTAAAATCATCACAGTGGGATGGAGCATTTCCAAACACTTTTACATTAAACATCTGTCAGGATAGTCACTTCTGTTGGAAAGAATTGGGATGTAACTGATAAATAAAACTTGTCTGTTGTGTGGACGTGACACCAACAACAATTTAGCAGAAAGAAACATTCTCTTCAGATTTCCTATGTGCTTAACCTCTCTACATTGTCCTCAGATGTGCTACTCTAAACGTTCCATTTGTCAAGGACATTTAGCCTTGATGAATTTAACCATCTTGACAATTACCCCCTAGCTATATATTGTTTTGCATCCACTCCGATGTCTTGGGGTTAGAGACTGATTATATTACTATAAGCTGTCCAACCTTTCTACCTGCACACATTACCACAGTATTCTGACATAATAAGCATTTGGGTCCTAAGTCTTCTTGAGTTCAGAGAGCCAGGACCTTTCAGCAGGCAGTCCTATCACTCAAGCTAATATTTCAACAACCCAGGGCACAGGGTTGAGAATGCATTAGTAACGGGATAATTGGAGAAAGATAAATGACAGATGCTTAATTAGAAATGCTGCAGAATTAGCAGAGGTGATTAACCTTTAGAGGCTTCATATCAATCTCTGCCCTCCACATTCGCCAGGATATCCACAACATCTCAATTTAAGCCAACTAGAAAGTTTGTGCCCTCAGGCCTGGAGGGAAGCAAAAGTTATTCCTCTACCTAAGAATAGTAAAGCCCCCTTTACAAGCTTAAATAACCAACCAATCTGCCTGTTACCAACCCATAGTAAACTTTTGGAAAAAAGAGATACAATGCTATTTTACAGTAAACAAATTGACAAGAAACATTCAGCACGCTTATAGGGAAGGACATTCAACAAGCACAGCATGTACACAAATGACAAATTATTAGCTGAAAGAAACTGATGATAACAATATTGTGGGGGATGTTTTGTTACACTTCAGTGCAGCTTTTCACATGATCAATCATGGAAAAACGTATGTGTGGCTTTACACCCCCTGCTATATTGTGGATAAAGAGTTACCTGTCTAACAGAACACAGAGGGTGTTATTTAATGGACGCCTCTCCAACATAATCCAGGTAGAATCAGGAATTCCCCAGGGCAGCTGTCTAGGCCCCTTACTTTTGTCAATCTTTACTAAACGACATGCCACTGGCTTTGAGTAAAGCCAATCTCTCTATGTATGTGGATGACGCAACAATATACACATCAGCTACTACAGCAACTGAAATGACTGCAACACTTAACAAAGAGCTGCAGTTAGTTTCAGAATGTGTAGCGAGGAATAAGTTAGTCCTGAATATTTCAAAAACTAAAAGCATTGTTTTTAGGACAAATCGTTCACTTAACCCTAAACCTCAACTAAATTTTGTAATGAATAATGTGGAAATTGAGCAAGTTGAGGTGACTAAACCTCTTGGAGTAACCCTGGATTGTAAACCTTCATGGTCAAAACATATTGATACAACAGTAGCTAGGATGGGGAGAAGTCTGTCCATAATAAAGCACTGCTCTGCATTCTTAACAGGACTATCAACAAGGCAGGACCTACAGGACCTAGTTTTGTTGCACCTGGACTACTGTTTATTAATGTAGTCAGGTGCCACAAAGAGGGCAATTGGCTCAGAACAGGGCAGCATGACTGGCCCTTGAATGTATACAGAGAGCTAACATTAATAATATGCCTGTTAATCTCCCCTGGCTCAAAGTGGAGTAGAGACTGACTTCTTCACTACTTGTATTTGTGAGAGATATTGACATGTTCAATGCACAAGCTGTCTGTTTAAACTTCTGGCACACAGCTCGGACACCCATTCATACCCCACAAGACATGTCACCAGAGGTCTCTTCACAGTCCCCAAGTCCAGAACAGACTATGGGAGGCGCACAGTACTACATAGAGCCATGACTACATGGAACTCTATTCAACATCAAGTAACTCATGCAAGAAGTAAAATTTGATTTTTAAAAACCAGATACAAATGCACCTTATGGAACAGCGGGGACTGTGAAGCAACACATCATAGGCACAGACACACGCATACAAACACACGATAACATAGGCACTATACACACACGTACACATTGCTTTTGTGTTGTAGAGATGTGATTGTAGGGTAGGGGCTTGAGGGCACACACTTAATATGTTGTGAAATCTGTTGTGATATTATTGGAATGTTTTTAAAATTGTAAACTGTCTTAATATTGTTGGATCCCAGGAAGAGTAGCTGCTGCTTTGACAGCAGCTAATGGGGATGCACAATAAATACAAATCTCATTCATACAAGGCACTGAAGAACATGCTTAGAGTGAAATGGTTTTAAAAATACTACTTCAGATACTGAAATATTATGTTCAGTATATAAAACACTAATATTTGACTAACATTGTAGTTCTAATTGATAACATGTACCATTGAGATACAGTTGTAGTTAGAAGTTTACATACACCTTAGCCAAATACATTTAAACTCAGTTTTTCACAATTCCTGACATTTTATCCTAGTAAAAATTCCCTGTCTTAGGTAAGTTAGGATCACCACTTTATTTTAAGAATTTGAAATGTCAGAATAATAGTAGAGTGAATGATTTATTACTTTCATCGCATTCCGAGTGGGTCAGAGGTTTACATACACTCAATTAGTATTTGGTAGCATTGCCTTTAAATTGTTTAACTTTAATTTGGGTAGCCTTCCACAAGCTTCCCACAATAAGTTGGGTGAAATTTGGCCCATTCCTCCTGACAGAGCTGGTGTAACTGAGTCAGGTTTGTATACCTCCTTGCTCGCACACACTTTTTCAGTTCTGCCCACAAATATTCTACAGGATTGAGGTCAGGGCTTTGTGATGGCCACTCCAATCCCTTAACTTTGTTGTACTTAAACCATTTTGCTACAACTTTGGAAGTACACTTGGGGTCAGGGTCCATTTGGAAGACCCATTTGTGACCAAGCTTTAACTTCCTGACTCATGTCTTGATATGTTGCTTCAATATATCCACATAATGTTCATGCCTCATGATGCCGTCTATTTTGTGAAGTGCACCAGTCCCTCCTGCAGCAAAGCACCCCCACAACATGCCACCCCAGTGCTTCACGGTTAGGATGGGGTTCTTCGGGCTTGCAAGCCTCCCCCTCTTCTTCCAAACATAACAAATGTCATTATGGCCAAACAGTTCTATTTTTGTTTCATCAGACCAGAGGACATTTCTCCAAAAAGTACGATCTTTGTTGCAAACATTAGTCTGGCTTTTTTATGCCGGTTTTGGAGCAGTGGCTTCTTTCTTGCTGAGCGGCCTTAAAGGCTGTCGATATAGGACTTGTTTTACTGTGGATATAGATACTTTTGTACCTGTTTCCTCCAGCATCTTCAAAAGGTCCTTTGCTCTTGTTCTGGGATTGATTTGCACTTTTTGCCCCAAAGTACGTTCATCTCTAGGAGACAGAATGCGTCTCCTTCCTGAGCAGTATGACGGCTGTGTGGTCCCATGGTGTTTGTGCTTGCGTACTATTGTTTGTACAGATGAACGTGGTACCTTCAGGCATTTGGAAATTGCTCACAAGGATGAACAAGACTTGTGGAGGTCTACAATTATTTTCTGTTGATTTTACCATGATGTCAAGCCAAGAGGCACTGAGTTTGAAGGTAGGTCTTGAAATACATCCACAGGTACACCTCCAATTGACTCAAATGATGTCAATTAGGCTATCAGAATCTTCAAAAGCCATGACATCATTTTCTGGAATTTTCCAAGCTTAGTGTATGTAAACTTCTGACCCACTGGAATTGTGATACAGTGAATTATAAGTGAAATAATCTGTCTGTAAACAATTGTTGGAAAAATGACTTGTGTCATGCACAAAGTAGATGTCCTAACCGACTTGCCAAAACTATAGTTTGTTAACAAGAAATTTGTGGAGTGGTTGAAAAACGAGTTTTAATGACTCCAACCCAAGTGTATGCAAAATTCTGAATTCAACTCTAAGTACTTCATGTAAATTGTGTATTTGGATATTATAGTATTCTCGCTTAATAATTTGCCCTTAAATATAGTTTTTCCTTAGTGATGTTGGCTCCCCTTATGAAATGCGAAGACAAATTGGTAAACACTGCAAGTTGTGCTGAGATTGATAAATGGCCTTGATGGTGTGTAGTACATGAACTTATCCACATTGTTCATTATGAAGTGCTGTTCAAGCTAAAATTACCTGGAGAGGCCATGTAGCCGAGACACGTTGAGAATATCTTTAACACACAACTTAATTAACATCAGACACAGTATCTGTCACCATCAACATCCATACATCTCTCTCACACACACAAAGGGAGTAATTTAACTGTCCAGTCTTGATGTTGGGAAGCCACAAAGCTTGAGAGATGTATTTCCGTTCTTGTTAGAAAAATTCCCCCATTTTAATTGAGACTCACTGGTCAAGCTGATAAAATGTGTGCACACTGATGGCCTGCTTCCGAAAATGTTTTGAAAATGTTCTGGTTGAATGTGGATTCTGTCATACATGTGCAGACAGAACGTAGTGAGGATATAAGCCAAAAACCAACAAGCCTGCTCAGATGACGAATGAGGATGATATCACACCATAATCTAACCCCTCCAGGCATTAAATATCTGCCTCAGACATTTTCTTTATCCTGGAGTGAGAGCATGGAAACATTTCCATCACAGTGACCCAGTTTGGGGAATATACTGAGAGCATTTTTGATAATGACAGGTCTTTGGAACAAGTCAACATTTATCTTACCAGTGTGCATATAGTTGGATTTTGTTAGTGTTGATACAGATGTAGGATTTAAATTTGATCACCTGTTGAAGGAGACAATTAAAATGTGTTGTGTATTTGAGGTTTAAAAAGATTTCAGAAGTTTGTCATTTCCATTTTAAAATTTCCCCAAAAATTCTCAACACCTACAAAAATGTAAATAAATTATAATCCACATGATAATTCCCGTTTCATGTTGCTGCAGGACTGTTTTCCTGCTGTAGCACACTAGCTCATCTGTAAATGTATGAAGTCATAGTCCATGTTGTATTACTTTCATTCTCAATTTTCTTTTTTTTGTGTCAATTTCATTGGACTCAGATCCTTCACAGGGAGTTGAATTCCATAATTGCCAGTGGTGATATAATAATCCATGTGGAACAGCATGCTATGTGCACGTTCCTTGAAAGGTAATTCCCTCCAGTCCTTATGATTCCTAACACAGGAGGTTGGTGGCACCTTAATTGGGGAGGACGGGCTTGTGGTAATCGCTGGAGTGGAATCAGTGGAATGGTATCAAATACATCAAACATATGGTTTGATGCCATTCCATTTGCTCTGTTCCAGCCATTATTATGAGCCGTCCTCTGCTCAGCAGCTTCCACTGATTCCTAATAAAGGCTGAGGGGGCTGGGCAGACGACTGGGGAGACAGACAATGACATCCATGTTACGGTAATTGATTATCTTCCCCCAAAGGACCAAACCGCCAGACTATAGTGTCTTCTCTTCTGATTCATTAGGGTCGGATTGACTACATGTTTCTGTTATGGTTTTTATGTACACTGTATATAGAGTAAGCAGAAGCTGTGGTTTGTTTTATCAAGGTAGAGAAGTAGTATTAATCATCCTCTAGCTTGGACATGATGAAAGACTAAGGAAAAGCACAAAGAATAACAACATGGGGTTGAGGAGGGGAGATAACTTATTTACATCTTCATATTTGCTTTGGAAATACTTTATTTGAAGGGGTATGAGACCATATGAAGATGTATATCCAACAATTTTTCACGTTTGTGTTTTGTCATCAGAAATGATTGCTTATGGGTAAGCAATAAGCAATACATCTGTGTGTAAAATATTACTGTTCTCAGATTTGTTTTATTCATAGATTTTAGATGTGAATTAAAATGTGTTTTTTTTTATGCAAAACACTTTGTTTTTTCCATTGTTTAGCTGGTATGGAATGATCGTATCCTATATATTTTACTCGGATATGTGGCTCTCAACCAGCTATTTTAAGATGAATTCACAGTAAGTAGCTCTGGATAAGAGAAATGTAAATGTTTAACAGACAGGTCTCATTTTTTTATAGATTGATGTCACAAATGTATAATTTAACAGTTCGTTATTAAAAATGTTGTTATTTGTTCCATTTGACTGCGTAAAACCTAGCAGAACTACTTATTTCTCAGACAGTGAGGCGGATACAGTGGGGCAAAAAAGTATTTAGTCAGCCACAATTGTGCACGTTTTCCCACTTAAAAAGATGAGAGAGGCCTGTAATTTTCATCATAGGTACACTTCAACTATGACAGACAAAATGAGAAAAAAAATCCAGAAAATCACATTGTAGGATTTGTAATGAATATATTTGCAAATTATTGTGGAAAATACGTATTTGGTCAATAACAAAAGTTTATCTCAATACTGTTATATACCCCTTGTTGGCAATGACAGAGGTCAAATCCTACAATGTGATTTTCTGGGAGAACTTGCACAATTGGTGGCTGACTAAATACTTTTTTGCCCCACTGTATATAGCGTTCCCCCAAAACAGGATTATTTGTCTCTCTGAAATGAAACCAAGTGATAGATTTTAAACAAATACATGTTTGTCATTGAACAACCCATTCATTATTAGATAGTGAAAAAACAAGTTCTTAAAACAATAAAAATCTAATTTACCAACATTTCTGATAATGGATATAACGTTTTGGAAATAAACTCTTCATATACTGTACACACATTCAAGTATTATTTTTGTTTCAACTGACATCAACTGCAATGTCTTATTGACATAATCCTACTTGCATGGTATTGCACTCCAATTAACGTTGTTCTCTCAAAATATATCATAATAAACCTAGCTTCATGTCCACACCCAAGCTCAACACTAACCCTATTCCTTACCCTAACCCTAACCCTAGCTTCATGTACCCATCCTGGTTTAACACTAACCCTATCCATTACCCTAATCCTAGTTTATACAAATCACTTAATTGCAGTGTTGAGGAGTAGTGAACTACATGTAGTTCAACTAGTAATTAACCTTTAAAATGGTTAAACTAAGCTAACAAATTGAATTGTTTTAAGATGGTTATACCATGGATCATTAAGCTATTTTATTGAGAATTTTAGGAGCGCTGTATGTATAAAACAATATATAATAATAATAGTAATAATTTGATAAAATAACTTTTGAACTGAAATGCAATGGTTCATTGGAGCAGTCTAAAACTTTGCACATACACTGATGCCATCTAGTGGCTAAAATGTAAATAGCTCCTGTACTGGAATAATACATTATGGCCTTTCTCTTGCATTTCAAAGATGATGGTACAAAAAAAATACAAAATAACGTTTTTTTTTTCTTTGTATTATCTTTTACCAGATCTATTGTGTTATATTCTCCTACATCCCTTTCACCTTTCCATAAACTTCAAAGTGTTTCCTTTCAAATGGTACCAAGAATATGCATATCCTTGCTTCAGGGCCTGAGCTACAGGCAGTTAGATTTGGGTATGTCATTTTAGGCGAAAATTTAAAAAAGGGGCTAATCCTTAAGAGGTTGCATCTTTTATTTTTATTTTTTATTTTATTTCACCTTTATTTAACCAGGTAGGCTAGTTGAGAACAAGTTCTCATTTGCAACTGCGACCTGGCCAAGATAAAGCATAGCAGTGTGAGCATACAACAAAGAGTTACACATGGAGTAAACAATTAACAAGTCAATAACACAGTAGAAAACAAAGGGGGGGTCTATATACAATGTGTGCAAAAGGCATGAGGAGGTAGGCAAATAATTACAATTTTGCAGATTAACACTGGAGTGATGAATGATCAGATGGTCATGTACAGGTAGAGATATTGGTGTGCAAAAGAGCAGAAAAGTAAATAAATAAAAACAGTATGGGGATGAGGTAGGTGAAAAAGGGTGGGCTATTTACCAATAGACTATGTACAGCTGCAGCGATCGGTTAGCTGCTCAGATAGCTGATGTTTGAAGTTGGTGAGGGAGATAAAAGTCTCCAACTTCAGCGATTTTTGCAATTCGTTCCAGTCACAGGCAGCAGAGTACTGGAACGAAAGGCGGCCAAATGAGGTGTTGGCTTTAGGGATGATCAGTGAGATACACCTGCTGGAGCGCGTGCTACGGATGGGTGTTGCCATCGTGACCAGTGAGCTGAGATAAGGCGGAGCTTTACCTAGCATGGACTTGTAGATGACCTGGAGCCAGTGGGTCTGGCGACGAATATGTAGCGAGGGCCAGCCGACTAGAGCATACAAGTCGCAGTGGTGGGTGGTATAAGGTGCTTTAGTGACAAAACGGATGGCACTGTGATAGACTGCATCCAGTTTGCTGAGTAGAGTGTTGGAAGCCATTTTGTGGATGACATCGCCGAAGTCGAGGATCGGTAGGATAGTCAGTTTTACTAGGGTAAGCTTGGCGGCGTGAGTGAAGGAGGCTTTGTTGCGGAATAGAAAGCCGACTCTTGATTAGATTTTCGATTGGAGATGTTTGATATGAGTCTGGAAGGAGAGTTTGCAGTCTAGCCAGACACCTAGGTACTATCTGCCCTATTTCTAGGAGATATAAAAAAGCTCACATATTTAACCCCCTTTTTTACACAGAAAACTACATCCATCCTTCAATTAATTTGTATGGGTTACCTTCATAAGAGTCCCATGACACTTGTGGGGGATGTAGAGCAAAAGGGAGAACACCATCGTGTTTGTGAGTCTCATCTTTGCATAGAGTGGTCATAACCATTTGGACGCTACAGACATTTTTATGAGAAGGCCGATTTTTTTTATGTCTCCAGGTCTGACAAACAGCATTGTAGCTGCAGAGGCGGAATGCAGAGGCGGAATGCCAACATAGACGGATGCAGTGCATGGAGACACAGCACATGCAAAACAACAGAAATCTTTAGCTTAAACTGATGGATTTTGCTGGGGATTTTTTATTATGTTAATTAAATTGGCACACACCCGCTTCAATAGCTCTTAATGATTTAAACTATGTTTTGCAGTAGCTTGGTGGTAGTTGAACTAAATTCTAATCTGGGTTGTGTTTTGAGTACTTAATTACTTTTTTGCCATGTAGTGGTATTGCTAACTACTGGAACTACACACAAGTTTTTTGCAAAAATTAAATATGACCTGCCTGCATAGTGATCTGTTTTTGCAACTTGTATTCTATTAAATTTTACATTTATATATTATGATTTTTCACTAAGTAGTTTGGAAGCAGTGAACTACAGTGCCCTATAAACACAGTGACACAGAGGGGGAGGTCTCATTTTAAACCCTCCTGTGCATCAGCGTGTCAACATGGCAGCATTCCTCTCCTCAGCAGCAACACGGAGGAGGAGTGTAAGGTGACCTTGGTTTTGAGGTCAATGCATCCTCTGGCAGCTTTGGCAAAACAAAGCAGGAAATCGATAGCAGATGGACCAGAGATCAATAAGTGTAACAGAACGTCAGGATACCATGGGTAGAAGTCAGGGGAAGGGAGAATATATAGGTAAGCGGATTTATACTGCTGTCCTATTCTATGTCATTTCCTTTCTGTGCATCCTTTATTGATAATATGGTAGATTAAAACGTTTTTTTGTTGTTGGTATAATTAAGATAATTTTGTAATTATCTTTGAAGATTCAGTTGTCGGTTAAGTAGGATTTGAAACCATACCATCAAAATACCAAGCTTCTTAATTCAGAAAACATTAAATGTGGAGTGACATGTAGGCACAGTGAAAGCTATGACTAACAGGATGGTGAAAAGCAAAATATCTCATAGCTCTCTGAGATTCTAAACAGAAAAGTGTGAGCCAAAAACACAACCAACCCAGAGCCGTTTTGCATTGTATACACAAACTTGGATCCAGCTTTCCTTTTATCCATATGAACTCTATTGGAAAATTAACATCAAATTGCTTTGCTGGATTAGTCTGAAGTCAAATAACACTAGAATAATACACTCATGTAGTTTCATGTGTTTCTGTTTTCTGTTTTCTCCATTATGGACGTAACATGCTGACCCCACGGCTTGCCAGTGACGGATTTAGGCATACCACTGGGCAACCACCCAGGGCGGCATCTTGCCAGGGTGGCATGGGGTCCCTGAACTGTATATATATATTTTTTTTTTTCCCGCTGGGTTCATCCTTGGCCGGATCGTTCTGTCACGTTTCTTCAAAATTGAGCCCAGAAGCAGACCAGGACAAGGAGAGTAGGAAGAAGGTGAGTATTTATTTACAAGTGAATGTGAATGGGTAGATATATCCAGGTGGCGTAGCGGGCAGCGGTGGTGAGTTGATGGGAGTAAATAGGTGGATCCAATGGGGAAGCGGAATCCTCCGACGACCAGGCGGGAATGGGGTAAATGATCCGGGTGAGTAATGTTCATGGCTAACGATCCGGCAGGGAATGGTTGTCAGGTCCGGGCTTATGAAGAGGAGAGATGATGATCAGGACCAGGTGTGCAGATAGCTGATGTGATACAGGTGCGGGTAATCAGAACTCCCAACTGGCTACATTGCCCGGCAACCAGACAGGGTGCGTTCCAGGACGCCGGAAAAAACACTCCAGGACAGAACACTGGCAAATATCAGACTCAGGAAACGGGATTCGTGACAGTACCCCCCCTCCGACGAACGCCACCGGGCGGACTACCCGGAGCGCCAGGGTGGAGGCGGTAAAAGTCACGAAGCAGGTCATCGTCAAGGATCTGACGCCGAGGAATCCAACTCCTCTCCTCAGGACCATATCCTTCCCAATCCACTAAATACTGGAACCCTCGACCCCGCCGTCTGGAGTCCATGATGCGGCGCACCGTGTAGACAGGACCACCTCCGATCATCCGAGGAGGAGGAGGACGAGGAGGAGGGGGCAACAGAGGACTGAGGAGAACCGGCTTGAGGCAGGAGACATGAAAGGTGGGATGTACTCTTAGTGTAGCAGGCAACTTGAGTCGGACCACAACAGGATTAATGATCTTCTCCACTACAAACGGACCAATGAACTTCGGTGACAGTTTCCTCGACTCAGTCCGTAGAGGAAGATCCCGTGTAGCCAACCAAACCTTATCTCCAATGGTATAAGCGGGGGCAGGAATACGGCGACGATTCGCCTGGATCTGATACCGGTCAGAAACCTTAAGGAGGGCCTTCCTGGCCCGATGCCAGGTGCGGTGGCAACGACGAATGTGGGTCTGGACAGAAGGAACCGAGAGATCCCGCTCCTGAGAAGGAAACAAGGGAGGTTGGTAACCGTACAGGCACTGGAAGGGAGACATCCCAGTGGCAGATGAAGGGAGAGTATTATGAGCATACTCGACCCAGGGTAATTGAGAGGACCAAGAGGTGGGATCAGAGGAAACAAGACAGCGCAGCGTGGACTCCATCTTCTGGTTGGCTCTCTCCGCCTGACCATTAGATTGGGGGTGAAATCCAGATGTGAGACTGACTGTAGCTCCAATGGCCAAACAGAAGGACTTCCAGACAGCAGAGGTAAACTGAGGACCACGGTCAGAAACAATGTCACAGGGCAACCCGTGGACCCTGAACACCTCCCTAACCAGGATCTCGGACGTCTCAGTGGCAGAAGGCAGCTTGGAGAGGGGAACAAAGTGGGCAAACTTGCTGAATCTATCCACAATGGTCAGAATAACCGTGTTACCAACAGAAGAGGGCAACCCCGTGACAAAATCCAGGGCCAGATGCGACCAAGGTCGCCGGGGAATAGGTAAGGGGTGAAGAAGCCCAGAGCTGGCCCGATTGGTACTCTTATTCTGCGCACAAATAGGACAAGCGGCAACAAACCTCCGGGTATCTTCTCCCATGGCAGGCCACCAAAATCTGCGCAGTAACGCCATAGTCCGAGCAACACCAGGGTGACAAGCTATCTTGCTGGCGTGGGACCACTGAAGGACAGCAGAACGAACCGACTCAGGCACGAACAACCGGCCGGGTGGACCGTTATCGGGCCCGGGCTGTGTCCGAAGAGCCGCCATCACCTCCTCCTCAATCCTCCATGTAACAGCTCCCACGACAACGTTCTGGGGAAGAATCGTCTCAGTCTTGGCCCCACTCTCCTCCGTCTTGGAGAACATCCGGGACAGGGCGTCCGCCTTCCCGTTCTTCGACCCAGGTCGGAATGTCAGGGAAAAATTGAAGCGTCCAAAAAACAAAGCCCACCGGGCCTGCCGGGAGTTGAGACGTTTAGCCGATTGCACGTAAGCCAGATTCTTGTGGTCAGTCCAGACCACAAACGGTTGCTCTGCTCCCTCCAACCAGTGACGCCACTCCTCCAAGGCGAGCTTCACAGCGAGAAGCTCCCGGTTACCCACATCATAGTTTCTTTCAGCTGGAGAAAGACGACAAGAGTAGAAGGCGCAGGGATGGAGTTTACCGTCAGTGGAGCTACGCTGGTACAGGATGGCGCCCACCCCCACATCAGACGCATCCACCTCCACAACGAACTAACGGGAAGTGTCAGGTTGAGAGAGAATCGGGGCGTTGGTGAATCGGCTCTTCAAATCTCGAAATGCTCGGTCTGCCTCAGGAGACCAACAGCACTTTCTGGTGCAAGACGTCAGTACAGTTAAAGGGACGGCCACCCGGCTGTAATCACGGATAAACCTCCGATAAAAATTCGCAAACCCCAGGAATCTCTGGAGCTGCAATCTCGTACCGGGCTGGACCCAATCCCGAACCGCCCGAACCTTCTCTTGGTCCATCTTGATCTCTCCCCTGGAGATGATGTACCCGAGGAAGGACGTCGTGTGGGCGTGATAATCGCACTTCTCAGCCTTCACGAACAGACGGTTCTCCAATAACCGCTGCAGGACCTGCTTGACATGCTGAACGTGGCTAGAAAGCTCCTTCGAGAAGATGAGGATATCATCCAGGTAAACGAACACAAAAATACCAATCATATCTCTCAGAACGTCATTCACCATACTTTGGAACACAGCAGGAGCGTTGGTCAGTCCAAACGGCATCACCTGGTACTCGAAATGTCCCATCGGAGTATTGAACCCAGTCAACCACACGTCCCCCTCCTTGATCCGAACCAAATGATAAGCATTACGTAAATCAAGCTTCGTAAAAACCGTAGCACCCTGTAAAGAATCGAAAGCCGAGGTCATCAAGGGCAGGGGATACTTGTTCTTGACCGTAATATCATTCAAACCCCGATAATCAATACACGGTCGAAGAGAGCCGTCCTTCTTGCTCACAAAGAAAAATCCTGCTCCCAGAGGTGATGACGAAGGCCGAATGAGACTTGCAGCTAGAGACTCCTTGATGTAGGTCTCCAAGGCCTCACGTTCAGGTCGAGAGATACTGTATAACCGTCCCTTGGGAAAGGCGGCTCCAGGAAACAGATTAATCGCACAGTCATAAGGTCGGTGGGGAGGAAGGGACTGAGCCTTCTGTTTACTGAATACTTCACCCAACTCGTGATATGTTTCTGGAACCAGGGACAAATCAGGAGGAGCAGAGGCACTGACCTGACTGGAAACGGCAGGAGAACAGGCAGTCCTAAGACAGTTAGCATGACAATCAATGCTCCAACTAGTTATCTTACCCGTCACCCAATCAAACGAGGGATTGTGTTCCTTCAGCCAGGGGTAACCAAGAACCAGAGGAACATGGGGCGAGGACAGAATGAAGAAGGAGATAAATTCTGAATGATTCCCCGACAACAACATCTTAACCGGTTCAGTCCTCATAGTGATCCGTGCCAGACTACTGCCGTTCAGAGTGGTTGCTTCAATGGCTTCCGGCAATTGCTCCTTGGAAAGCCCCAGCTGTTCCACCAAGTCGGCATCAATAAAGCTGCCATCGGCACCTGAATCGATAAAAGCGTTCATCTCTAAGCTCTGATCCTTATTCATAAGGGTCGCAGGAAAACGGGGTCTGACAGGATTCTTGAGAGGTTGAAACTGGCTCGCTAAAATTCCTCCCAAAACTAGCGAGCCGGGCAGTTTAACGAGCGCTGTGGACAAGCGGAGATGTAATGTCCTGAGCTACCACAGTAGAGACAGCTGTTGGTCTCACGTCTACGTTGGCGCTCCTCCTTAGTTAGCCCGTGTCTCCCCACTTGCATTGGTTCAGGATCTGGTGGCAAGACCCCTCCACTAATCCCGTGTGGGGAATAACAATCAATACGTTCTGGTTCACTTCCTGAACCGAATGGTAACCGAGTTGCTGATTGATTGGATGGACCCCACTGCTTCTGCCTCCTTCTCTCTCGGACTCTATTATCTACCCGAATAGATAAAGTGACCAAGCTGTCTAGGTCACTAGGCTCTGGATAAGAGATCAGCTCGTCCTTGAGTTGCTCCGACAACCTCTGGTAAAAAACCGCTTGTAGTGATTCCTCATTCCAACCACTCTCCACAGCCAATGTCCTGAATTCTATCACAAAGTCTGCCACACGGCGAGCTCCTTGGCAAAGAGAGAACAAACGTTTAGCTGCGTCCTTACCTCGGACTGGATGGTCAAAAAGCTTTCTCATTTCTGCCGTGAAACCCTGGTATGACGTTTCCCAAACAGCTGAAGCCCATTCCAGAGCTCTACCACGCAGCAGCTCAATAACAAAAGCTATCCTAGCCTTATCTGTGGCGTAAGAGTAGGGCTGCAGATCAAAAACTAACCCACACTGTAAAAGAAATGAACGGCATCCTCCCAGATCTCCCTCATACTTCTCCGGTGTCGGAACCTTGGGCTCACGGAAGGAACCTGCTCCCGAATCGGCAGGTGATATGGGTGAAACAGGTGGTGGATGATCCGCCGGCAACCTGAGCTGATCCTGGATACTCGTTAATCGATCCGATAAGTTCCGGATTGAACCTGCTATCTCGTGTAGCGCCGTGTTGTGTTGTCCCAACATCTTCTCCTGCTGGGTAATGGCATGGCAAACGGAGTCCAGGTCCGCTGGGTTCATCCTTGGCCGGATCGTTCTGTCACGTTTCTTCAAAATTGAACCCAGAAGCAGACCAGGACAAGGAGAGTAGGAAGAAGGTGAGTATTTATTTACAAGTGAATGTGAATGGGTAGATATATCCAGGTGGCGTAGCGGGCAGCGGTGGTGAGTTGATGGGAGTAAATAGGTGGATCCAATGGGGAAGCGGAATCCTCCGACGACCAGGCGGGAATGGGGTAAATGATCCGGGTGAGTAATGTTCATGGCTAACGATCCGGCAGGGAATGGTTGTCAGGTCCGGGCTTATGAAGAGGAGAGATGATGATCAGGACCAGGTGTGCAGATAGCTGATGTGATACAGGTGCGGGTAATCAGAACTCCCAACTGGCTACATTGCCCGGCAACCAGACAGGGTGCGTTCCAGGACGCCGGAAAAAACACTCCAGGACAGAACACTGGCAAATATCAGACTCAGGAAACGGGATTCGTGACATTGGTTTTCTACCTGGACGCCCGAGGTAGGGGGAGCGGGAGCATCTATCAAATAGCGCACTTCTAACTTTGTACAGTACTAATGCAATTAGTTGTGCAAATTAATTTGTGTGTTTTTTGTTTGACATGCACTAGTGTAATAATCAGGTTCTCTTCTTTATAAATGTGTTATTCTATTTGTGTATTTGTGTGATATAGGATTTGTGCAATTTAATTTTAATTGTGTGTTTTTTGTTAGCATAAGGGTAATAGTGTAAAAATTCAATTATCTTTTTTATTTGTATTTATACACTACAATTTGTTTATATTTGTCTTTGTTACTTCTTTTTGTATATATTTTTTATATTTATATAGTTTTAAAATATTTATATAGTTTTAAATGTCTGAATAAAAATTACAGTTAGTGCAGAAGGTGCTTTTTTGTGGGGGGGTTGGACCAGGGAGCCATACAAGCTAAAACCACCACTGCCACTTGCATTACATGCACGAGCGTTGCAAAATAAATGTACACATACATGTTATTCAATAATTTTATCCAAACTGCTCACACATGTCAACGAGCATCTGCATAGCCAGGCGCTAAAATAGAACTTGGTTCTATTTTTTATGCTTCATTCCCTGCAAGCCCCACCTCTCCCATCTCCTCATTGGTTTTAAGGAGCATATGCCCACTAGGGTGATTGAAAGATGAACTGAGGTTCACACTCCAGTCCAGTTGGTGGTGGTAATACACCTTAAAGTTGGTTGCCAACCACCATATAAAGTCCACAGAAGAAGAAGAAGACTGAAGGAGAGGTTACTGGAAAATAACTAGGTTTCCCCTTTTATCTGTGGATGAATTGTCGGAGTAGAGAATACCCATTTTTGACCCACTCAAAATGGGTCAAAATTCTACTTGATCCAGAAAAAAGGACCTTATGCACTTCAGGTAAAATAACAACCCAATGTTAATATCCAAGGACAAATTAGCTAGCAACAGCAAGCTAGCTAGCTAAATGGCCATGAATGTTGGATGTATTTCGACCTTTCCCCAAATTAATATAGTTGGTTCAGAGTTGTTTTTGATATTTCAACCTGCGTGTTCTGATTGTGTCTGGTGTGGATGGACAACATCAACATGCACATGTGTGCCAGGTTTGCAGCATTCGGACAATCTCTGTCCCCCCCTACCATTTGTGCTGACATTTTGCAAATATCAAACCATCCAGGGCACTCTCTCTCTCTCCCCTTGCCCTCTCTAATCAAAGGGAATTTGTGAATTGATTCTCCTCTCTATTGTTGGCTTGAAGCAGCATAAATCAAAATACTGAATCGCCACTGCGTCCTGCAGTTCTGCCTTCTAACGTATTCTAATAAATCACGTAATTAACAGCTAAGATGTAGCTTTTGGCTAACTGTGGACACAAAATACCCCTCTGTATTCAAAGTAGTCCACATTACAATGCTAGAAAGCAATTGCCTTGAAAAGGGATCAACTATGTTCAATACCCATGATTGAAAGCTATTTGACTCAAGATATAATATTTCTCCACTCTTTAAAAACGTAAAAGCGGTTGGTTATAACTCTCATACTAATTGACTATATACAATAATTGATGTTACTATTCTGGGTATATATCCTGCTGAGTAGAGGAGATGCTTCCTCGATGGACATTTCCAGATAAAGTAACAGTCGTGACAGCCAGCCACAGTAGACTGAGAGACCCAGCCAGTGCATAGAACTGGGTATTTTTGGAATGAGGAGAGAATTAATCATGCATCAAGGACACTCTACATATTTCAGCACGCCCTCATAGTTGCAGACTTGCTTTCCATTTGAATATTGCTCGTTACATTTTGAGGAGAACAAAGCAGAAAGACACACCATGTTTATATGGGAACAGCTGCTCCCTGCCCTGGGGAAATGAGAGGTCAGATCACTGCACCTCATCACATGTCAACAGTGATCCTCTAACACTCGACTGTATCTACGGCAAATTTAGCTGATTAAACCCACAAAACAGACTGCTGTCTGAGATCGCTCTATGAGTGCCTAGTGGTGACATGCCAGAGATAGCGCCTGCTACAAACCTTGCCTGTTTACTAGGATGGGAGCTCAGAATTACCGATAGACAGACAGCGACTAATCCCCAAAACGGAATATTCCTCTACAGTTGAGTCCTGAGAATTATTCCACACACTTACCTAAATGCATTGAATACCTCAACATGACTTTATGCTCTTTTACCCCTTCTCTAATGGATATTGTAAACAAAACTACCACAAAAACATGGTAGGATATTGAATAACTGGATTAATATGATTTTATCTTCAGGATTGGCATTCAATAGTGTTGACCTCTACTTGAAAATGTATTTGGGAGTGTAATTGACCTTTTCAGTCCTTGGCAAGCTCTAGCTTTCTCTATTGTCCAAAACCTGGCCAAGATGCCTTGTTTTGTGCGGTTATGAACCCTACAGTCTTAGAAAAAGAGGGTTCTTCGGCTGTCCCCATAGGAGAACACTTTTTGGTTCCAGTTAAACCCTTTTTGGTTCCATGTAAAACCCTCTGTAGAAAGAGTTCTACATGGAACCCATAAGGGTTCTACCTGCAACCAAAAGGGGTCCTTCAAATGGTTCCCCTATGGGGACAGATAAAGAACCTTTTAAGGTTATAGATAGCATGTTTTTTTCTTAGAGTGTACTGAATGTTTTGTTAAAAGTAAAGACTGAGCCAGGAAAAACAAGATGTCTTTACCTTGATGTAGGAACATTATCATGATGAAACACCTACATATATAGCATTGGATTCAAGCCGACACTGTACATAGTAACTTGACAGTGACTTGAGAGTTGTTTTCATGTTATACTCGTGTAAGGTACAGTGATATCTGCAGTATAGAGTGCTATCTGATATCCTGCTCTCACAGTGTACAGTGTAGTGATCCCTTTTTCGCTGGGGAAAGATGAAAACCTTGGCTGACATTCTGGATTTATTGTAAATGATAGTCGGGGAGGAGGAGAGATGGAGAGAGATGGAGAAAGAGAGATGGAGAAAGAGAGAGCCTGTACATTACGGGCAGTGTCAGCAGCAGAGCTGAGCTGAGCTAAGCGCTCAGCAAGGCTATTTATAGAGCATTGGTAACAGGCAAAACTAGACCAGGAGCAGGAGCACTGCAGATAACAGAGTACATTTATGGGGCCTAATCTGCCATTACAATGCGGCTGATTGCTCTCCAAATGCTCTCTCTCTGACTTTCTCTCTTTCGGCTCCAATTGACCCTGTGAAACGCGACTGGACGGTTTGGTTTAATGCTACGTTTAATATGATGATGTCTCTGGGTTTACATAAAATTGCATATCAATAGTGTGTGGCACAAGATGATACAAAATGGTACACATTACGGCTGCTGATGCTGCTAGGGAACATTCGTATAGCCAAAGCATGTAAACATTGCAGACAGCGTTCTAGATTGGTGGAATAAAAACATGAAATTACAATGTCATACAACCGAATTAAGCTAATTATGTGTTTGAGATCTTGAAGAGTATGTTTCAGTTGAATGGCTTTCATCATCAATACAGAAGATGGTCTTCCCCTTGCACCCAGTTATACTCTTGACCAGTGATGACTACAGGATCACCTGATTGTCATCGGAGAGACACGGGCTATAATTCACAGCCATAGTGCACTATTTACAGCTGGTGCAGGTATTCTCTCTCTCTCTCTCTCTCGACGTCCTGCAGCAATGAAATAGAGCGTCTCTTCAAAGTCATGCAGAGAATTTACACTGCATGATAACTGGAACGAGAGGAACTTTGCTGCATCTGTTGTCACCAATTACTTTTAACCTTCGCTTTAGTGGATTACACAACTGCCTCTGTCTATCTTCCATTAGCCTGCTGCATCTTGTTTTCCTTCTAACTCAGGGGCTACAGCGGACAGTCATGGCAGTCTACAATATAGCTCAGACCTCTAGACTACAGCACCCTTTTTTAGTTGACTTGATCTTAATTACTCAAAAAAATTGCCCAGGGCCAGAATGGTAGACATAACATGTTGGCGTAGGACCTCTACTAATTCCCTTTAGAACACCCCCCATCCCCACGACTAGTCAGGCCAGTCAGAAGCAATGTTTCTAGAAGTCACTCACCATTTTAAGGTTCAGAGAGCAGGACGGAAGGTGAAAATAGCCCCACGTCATCCATCAAGAACAACTGCACTCAGTGCTCTCTGGCTACACAGCCGATACTGGAGTGGTAAAATGACGAGCTACAGAATATATACAGTATATATGAGTTATATAGAGATTGAATACCCATTTGCTTTTTTCCCCCCTATTGTGTCATTGACTATGTTTGTTTATTCCATGTGTAACTCTGTGTTGTTGTATGTGTTGAACTGCTTTGCTTTATCTTAGCCAGGTCGCAGTTGTAAATGAGAACTTATTTCAACTGGCCTACCTGGTTAAATAAAGGTGAAATAAATAAAAAAAATACAAATAATAATATTGTGTGATTAATGCAGTAAAATTCTATTCTATCTCCAAACACACTTCTTTGGACCTCAAGAAGAGTAGCTGATGACTTGGCAGCAGCTAATGGGGATCCGTAATAAAAATACAAAATACAAAATGTCAATATGAACCGGTCTGGTTTTCTTTGGTACTGTAGGTCTGAAAGCACAAGAATGACTTATTTTCCCATCTGGTTTGCTGTTGGTTTAGAGGTGGCTAATGCCTTCATGCATCTCGTTTGACATAACTGAAAGGTATGACCAATTCACCATCATAACCCCTGTGTCTGCGTGTGCATGAGCGGTTGGATGTGGGTGTGTGCAGATACTTGTATGCGGGTTTGTGTGTTGTTGGCATAATTATTATTTTTTGCTTTCATTTGGGGTTGTTTAACCTACCTGGTTAAATAAAGGTGAAATAAAATGTTTTTAAAAAAGGATGCTTGCATAATTTGTGCTTTTGGTAAGGACAAATAAAAGGGCAATAGAGAGAGGGGAGCGAAGGATAAGAAATGTCCTCAAATGTTATTTTTTTCTGTGGTGGCTTTTCTCACCACAGTTCATCAGTGGTAATGACAGTAAGAGGGTGTGAAAATGAATTGTTTCATTACATTATCACACTGCTGTTTCTCTGGACATCCCAAGTTACACTTGGGCTGGCTAATGGATACTCTGATACTTTACACACTGTGAACCTGCTGGACTTATGTGTATCCCCATTTATACACAGGTCAAATTCTCATTGATTCACAGAGCAGTGATACAGTGCCTTCAGAAAGTTTTCACACCACTTTACTTTTCCCACATTTTGTAGTGTTACAAAGAGGGAGACTAAAATGTATTTAATTTTCTTTAAAAAAAAATATATAACACTAATATACCTATATTAGATAAGTATTCAACCCCCAGAGTCAATACATGTTCGAATCACCTTTGGCAGTGTTTACAGCTGTGACTCTTTCTGGGTAAGTCTCTAAAAACTTTGTACACCTGGATTGCCCATTATTCTTTAAAAAAAATGGTCAAACTCTGTCAAGTTGGTTGTTGATCATCATGAGACAGCCATTTTCAAGTCTTGCCATAGATTTTCAAGCCGATTCAAGTCAAAACTGTAACTAGGACACCCAGGAACACTCAATGTCGTCTTGGTAAGCAACTCCATTATATATTTTGCCTTGTGTTTTAGGTGATTTTGTCTGCCAGTGTCTGTTGGAAAAGCATATTGAACCAGGTTTCCTCTAGGATTTACCTGTGCTTAGTTGTATTACATTTATTTTTATCCTAAAAATACTCCATTGTCCCTGCCGATGACAAGCATACCCATAACACGATGCAGCCACCACCATGCTTGAAAATATGAAGAGTGGTACTCAGTGATGTGTTATGTTGGATTTGCCCCAAACATAACGTTTTGAATTCAGGACAGAAAGTCAATTCTTTGCCACATTCTTTGCAGTATTACTTTAGTGCCTTATTGCAAACAGGATGCATGTTGGGAATCTTTTTATTCTGTACAGGCTTCCTTTTCACTCTGTCATTAATGTTAGCATTGTTGATCCATCCTTAGTTGTCTCCTATCCCAGCTAATAAACTCTGTAACTGTTTTAAAATCACAATTGACCTCATGGTGAAATCCCTGAGTGGTTTTCTTTAAAAAAATCATCATTGGCCTCATGGTGAAATGTCTTAGCAGTTTCCTTCCTTCCAACCTATTTTTAAAGCAAATTTTTACTCCTGAATGTATTTACTCTATGCTTGCCATAACTAAAGGGTTGAATACCTATTGACTCAAGACATTTCAGCTCTTCATTTTTTATGAATTTGTAAACGTTTCTAAAAACATAATTCCACTTTGATATTATGTGGTATTGTGTGTAGGCAAGTGACACAAAATCTCAATTTAAACCATGTTAAATTCAGGCGGTAACACAACAAAATGTGGAAAAGGTCAAGGGGTGTAAATACTTTCTGAGAGCACTGTACAGTATTTGATGCATTGAATATACATTCACTATGCAGTTAGATGTTCAGTGGAAAGCATGTGGGAATAAATCCAGCTAATTTCATGAAACTTTCATCACTTGGGACCTCACTGTTAAAATATACAGACCAAAAAATGAATTACAGTATGTAGTAAAACCATAAAAAGTAGTGCACCTAAGCTGAGATCTGGTGTTTGAATGTAAATGTGTATTTGTGAATGTAAATGTGAATGTGAATTTAAAACAGAATGGAAGTACTCTGAAACACCCAAAGTGGTTCTTCCATCTGAATAATTGTGTTTTTAAGAGTGTTCTGAAAAAAAAAAAATTGGGTGTAAAAGGCAGAATCAAAACACAAAAAGAATGTGTGTCTCATATAATAACACAGCAAAATCTACAAATGTTTTATAGTATGAATATTGATAGGGTTATAAACATTTTATTTCATTTTCAGTCAATATTTTGAATGACGTTTTAAAGAAGACTGGGAAGTGGAGACTTTTCCTATGGTAGACTTTGGCACTAATTATAGGCTACAGTTGCGAGGCAACTTTGTGAGATTATACAATGTTACATTCAGAATGTTTAGGGAAATGTACGTTATAGTAGAAGTAAGATGTAAAAGTGTGCCTTCATTACTGGTATTCATGTGAGAAGGTGGATGTTATCCCAGGGCTCCTACTTGTTAAAACACTGCCTTAATCCTCTCAGCCAGTCTTCAGGACTACGCTGAGCACATGGGACCCTATTCAGACTTGAGATAAGTAGATTTAACATGGACTCAATAAAAAATGTACTGAAGTAAACAAATGAATCGGGTCCACATTAAATCAACTTATCTCAAGTCTGAATATTCTTTCATGCATTCATATCAGAATAATTGTGAACTTCAAACATTGTTCTGCTGTTCTGTTCAGAATTCTCCCAGTCTGAGGAATGGAGGTGGAGAGAGGGCATTCGTGGGAGATTTGCCCTCTCTCAAACCCTATGGCCATGTATAAAACAAGCAAGTTCACGGGCATCTCCCTTCACCAAACACTCAGATGAAACTCTCCAAAACAATCCAAGAAAGTATGTGTCAATGAAAATGTGAGTACACAATGTTGTCACATTGAAGAAAGAAACAGAAAAGGAATTCTCTCAATAAGAACCATTTGTTTTGTGTAGTATTTTGGCCACTAATGCCAATAGTCCAAGTAAAACAGACATTTTGATTCATGGATCTGTTTTCTTGATGCTACATGTAGTTGTTAATTGACACGTCATTGTTTGCACCTTTCGTGTACTTGTTTTTTATGCAAATCATGGTCTGCTTTTTAATTATGCTGCAGATTTGTTTGCCTACTAACTTTCCTACTAAGTTTTATCTACAGTTTGATGTATACTCCACATGCTAAATGCAATGTTATTGAATCCCACTTATGGCATTCATGTTGTTATCTTATTGTTATATTTGTATAATTTAATCAAGTATATGCTTTTTGCTTATTGCTATTGATATGTTTAATAATTGTATTCTTATTGTAATTTATAGCATTATATTATAGCATTTGATAACCTAATTTTGCATTAATGTACTATCATTACTGTTTATAATTTCTCGGTCTCGCTACATAAAAACATGCATACTGTACATACTGTACTACAGTACCCACTAGCTGGCCAATCCTAACCAAAGCCAATCAAGACAAGGATCACAGAATAATGCCAACTAAACTGTGAACTGTCAATCATATCATGCCATGTACCATCATCTGAATATAAAACTCAGGTCAGGACATTAGCATAATGGAAGAATGGTGGATTGCATTGAGCTCTGGGCTGAAGTTTTGTACAAGTTTTGTATGAGTGCTACTGCTAAAATGATCAGTCATTAGCTAGGTTTCTACCCAATTGGCAACAGAATTTCATACACATTTTCTCAAATCTGCATATAAAACTATGTGTGCATTTTCCCACCTGAGTTGTTTCCATCAAATTGACTTGTTGCGGTTAAAAGGCTGTGCATGATGACATAGTGCACATACAATTACTTTTGTGGTTAAATTCCCATGTACCAAATAAAAAATACAAGTTAAATGGGTTTCAACTCCACTGAGGGTTTTGTCACAAGGTCTAAATATGTGCCGAAGCCTGAATACTAATAAACTGTTCACCAGGTTTACCCCTGCACCTCAGCTTCAGTCTCCTAGAAACCAGGTCTACACCTTTAACTGAGTCCCAATACTATTTTTAAACCAGCTCTACTAATGCATCTCAGCCGAAATACCCATACGAACCAGGTTTAGACATGTGGCCATATCCCAATACTCTGATAAACCAGGTCTACCCTTGTGACTATTCAGCAAATCTCACATAGACCTGCTCTACCCTTGTGCAAGTGACAGTAAACAAACCTATTGACATTCAATATTTGTTAAGTTATTACACTAATTTGGTTTACGGTCTATGCATGGCTAATTCTCCCTGAAATAACAAAATATGACGTTTTACAGACAGAATCACAGATTGAAACATTTGTAATGTATAATGGAAAAACTTTGTAAAATAATCTTGATCAAGTAAATCCCTAACCCAACTCCACTTCAATCTACTGAAAAAAAAACATCTGCTATGATTAAATATATACAGTGCCTTCGGAATGTATTCAGACCTCTTAAGTTTTTCCACATTTTGTTACATGACAGCATTATTCAAAAATTTATAAAATAAAATAAAAACAAATCAATCTATAAACAATACCCCATAATGACAAAGAAAAAACAGGTTTTAGACATTTTTGCAAATGTGTAAAATATGTCAAACAGAAAAACCTAATTTACATAAGTATTCAGACCCTTTGCTATGACACTAAAAATTGAGCTCAGGTAGATCCTGTTTCCATTGATCATCCTTGATATATTTCTACAACTTGATTGTAGTCCACCTGTGGTAAATTAAATTGATTGGACATGATTTGGAAAGGCACACACCTGTCTATATAATTTCCCACAGTTGACAATGCATGTCAGAGCAAAAACCAAGCCAAAAACCAAGTTCCCCGCTCTATTCCCTGCTTCAGCATTAATTGTCGTTTGTATTTGTTAACCCATGTGCTGACGCTGTTCCTATTTTGTTACCTGTCTGTTCCTGATTTAAATGTTGACTCTCCGTATCTGCTTCTCATTTCCGGTGTCGGTCCTTACAAATTGTCTGTAGACAGGATTGTGTCGAGGCACAGATCTGGGGAAGGGTACCAACAAATATCTGCCGCTTTGAAAGTCCCCAAGAACAGTGGCCTCCATCATTCTTAAATGGATGAAGTTTGGAACTAGCAAGACTCTTCCTAGACCTGGCTGCCCGGCCAAACTGAGCAATCAGGAGAGAAGCGCCTTGGTCAGGGAGGTGACCAAAACCTGATAGTCACTCAAAGAGCTCCAGAGTTCCTCTGTGGAGATGGGAGAACCTTCCAGAAGGACAACCATCTCTGCAGCACTCCACCAATCAGGCCTTTATGGTGGAGTTAACAGACGGAAGCCACTCTTCAGTAAAAGACATTACAGCCCGCTTGGAGTTTGCCAAAAGGCACCTAAAGACTCAGACCATGAGAAACAAGATTATTTGGTCTGATGAAACCAAGATTGAAATCTTTGGCCTGAATGCCAAGTGTCAAGTCTGGAGGAAACCTGGCACCATCCCTATGGTGAAGTATGTTGATGGCAGCATCATGCTGTGGGGATGTTGTTCAGCGGCAGGGACTGGGAAACTTGTCAGGATTGAAGCATAATGAACGGAGCAAAGTACAGAGAGATCCTCGATGAAAACCTGCTCCAGAGCAGGACCCCAGACTGGGGTGAAGGTTCACCTTCAAACAGGACAATGACCCTAAGCACACAGCCGAGACAACACAGGAGTAGCTTTGGGACAGGTCTCTGAATGTCTTTGAGATGCCAAGCCAGAGCCCGGACTTGAACCCTAACAAATATCTTTGGAGAGTCCTGAAAATAGCTTGAGAAGATCTGCAGAGAGGAATGGGAGAAACTCCCCAAATACAGTTATGCCAAGCTTGTAGCGTTACACCCAAGAAGACTTGAGGCTGTAATCACTGCCAAAGGTGCTTCAACAAAGTACTGAGTAAAGGGTCTGAATACTTATGTAAATGTAATATTTCATTTTATTTTAATACATTTGCTAAAAATTCTAAAAAGAGCCACTGTATTTCCCCATTGTTCACAAATGTGATCGCTAGATATTTTCATACCATGAGCAGCATGGATTCAATGTATTGAAAATGAAGGCACATATGTAAACTAAACCCTTCAAACATTATATTTATAAACAAAATATTTGTTTTTAAAGTTGTTGAATCCAGACTTTGTCTGTAAATGTACAGCTTGGTGAAACGTGACCATTTTGAGAAATCATTTGAAACATCTCTAAATCATACTAGACACCTTAATAATGCATAATATGACACATCTGTTGATAAGTACAACTAACTTCTCTAGAGCTTGTTAAAGCACAAAAGCTTTGTGCTGGCACTATTGTGACCAATGGGATTAAATGGGTTAAGCCATCTGCAAGGTGAGGAACAGAACATTAGGATATTGGATGAATAAAATATGATGCTGGAGGAACTCAGCCAAGTTCTGAGATGAAGAAAAATGTGCAGTGCACTCAGTATCAGGGCAGGATGAAAAAGGGAGCTGCCTACTCAAGCTAATCCCTGAACAATTTACTGTTCACTCTATCGTGCCTGTGTATCTTCCCCCAATATACAGAATTGCAATTCTTTACAAAATAATGTTTAACTTGCTTTAAAAATAATATAAACATTCCCAATAAAGATAAAGATAAAAAATAATAATAATTGTGTTTCACTTAAAAGGAACTGTGTTTGGTTATGATGCATTATGAGTGCATTATAGTGATTATGTTGAATTTAGTGATGCATTATAGTGAATTATAAGCTGGATAGTTCTAGCCCTGAATGTTCGTCTGAATGCTGTGGTGCATCAGACCGTATACCACGTGTATAACAAAATAGTTATTTTTAAATTTGTAACCTGTTTATAATAGCAATAAGGCACTTTGGGTGTTTGTGGTATATGTGTTGAGTCGTGTGTTTGTGTTGCGTTGTGCCTAAGAACAGCCCTTAGCCGTGGTATATAGGCCATATACCACAACCGCTCAGGCCGTACTGCTTAATTATAACATAAGCAGTCATAAGCGTTTGCAGTAGTAAAATACTTTTTAATTTACCTGGTTACAACAATTATGTTCATGGTTCTGGCTAGGCACCTTAATTCCAGTGAAGGGAAATCTTACCGCTACAGCATACAGTGATTTTCTAGACGATTCTGTGCTTCCAACTTTCTGTGCTTCCAACAGTTTGGGGGAAGGCCCTTTCCTCTTTCAGCATGACAATGCCCCCGTGCACAAAGCGAAGTCTATACAGAAATGGTTGTCGGGATCAGTGTGGAAGAACTTGATTGGCCTACACAGAGCCCTCAACCCCAACGAACACCTTTAGGGTGAATTGGAACACTGACTGTGAGCCAGGCCTAATTTCCCAACATCAGTGTATGACCTCACTAATAGTCTTGTGGATGAATGGAAGCAAGTCCGCGCAGCAATGTTCCAAAATCTAATGGAAAGCCTTCCCAGAGAAGTGGAGGCTGTTATAGCAGCAAAGTGGGGACCAACTCCATATCAATGCTCATGATTTTGGAATGAGATGTTTGACGGATAGGTTGTCCACATACTTTTGATCATGTAGTGTATGTGAACATGAATTTGTGGAATGAACATTGCCATAATAGCATGTGACAGATCCAGGCCATACTCCAGCTTTCATAAAAGAGCAGCGAGTGCTATTGATCCTGGTATTTTCACTGGGGATTTTCTGCTCTGGTCAATTTAGAAGACATCTACTAAAACTGGCAGAGCAGAGATAGGAGAAGCAGGCTTCGCGGCAGACCCCTGCTCTCAAACTGTGGCTACGGTAAAGACATAAAATAATATCAACCATTGGCATAGTTTTATGAAAAAATGACATTATAAAAAAATTGTGTCATAATAACTCGTTATTACAGATGACTTAAGGAAATGTACCTCATTGCTATGGATGACGCTAACTGACATACAGTAAGGCGCCTTAATGGTCAAGTGCCCCTCTCCCTCCAACTGCACCTCTCAGGGAAGTACTTTCCTACAACACTTTACACCCAATATTTTAATCTGAAAGAGGTATTTTAAATCTGGGTAATGTTGACAACCAAGCATTTATTTCTAAGGAGTGGAGTGGACCATGGCTGTCCTGCCTCTTTACTATGGTAATGACTCTTACATAATTCCTTAATCTGCATATAGGTGTTGTCGCTATTATTATTACTGAGTGATGAAAACATCATGAAAACAACAGTTTCAGGAATTCAGTTTCATTTAGGGAATCTAGTCACAATGTATATAATACCAGTCAAAAGTTTGGACAAACCTACTCATTTAAGGAGAGTGCTGCAACAGATGATCTGGCCTCCACAATCACCAGACCTAAACCCAATTGAGATGGTTTGGGATGAGTTGGACCACAGAGTGAAGCAAAAGCAGCCAACAAGTGCTCAGCATGTGGGAACTCTTTCAAGACTGTTGGAAAAGCATTCCAGGTTGAGCTGGTTGAGAGAATGCCAAGAGTGTGCAAAGCTGTCATCAAGGCAAAGGGTGGCTACTTTGAAGAATATAAAATAACTTATATTTTGATTTGTTTAACACTTTTTTGGTTACTACATGATTCGATATGTGTTATTTCTACAATGTAGAAAATAGTAAAAATAAAGAAAAGCCCTTAAATGAGAAGTTGTGTCTAAACTTTTGACTGGTACTGTATATAAAAATAAAAATAAATACACATGATCCTATTTCAATGTAATCAAGATATGAAATGATTGCTCTTTTCAAATACAATCTCTTTTTGGGCTTAGTTACATTTTCAGTGTACAAATTACGTTTGTCCCCCCCTAACCATCCACTCTGTAAAAAATCAGGCCGTGGCTGAATCTACTTGCTTACCCCTGGCTTGGACTGTGTCGGACAGGCCAGAGCAGAGAAATTCTGTTATTAATTCAATTATGAAAACGAGGCAACCCAGAACCTCCCTGGGCATCCAACAGATCTACTGTTTGTTTATGGAGAAGAGAATCTGCGAAGGGATAATTATCTTAAAGGAGGACTGGCCAAAGGATAATTAAACCAACACAAGATAGATGTAAGAGAAGGAAGTGAGAGAGAATTTACAGATGCTCTACCCGATAGAGTACTGAGCATTTTGATGTGGTAGGGATCCAAAATAGAAAACGGAGGGGAGGAAGGGAGGTTGCTGTAGGATATTCAGGAGAAAAAACATAAGTAATTGAAACGATCCACAATGCTGAAGTTCAAATTAAGTTTATATGAATAAAATTACAGAAGTTGCGCAATGAGCTAAGCACTTCCATCACTCCTATTTTTTTCTCTCTCACAATGTCAGTCTTCAATACAACCCTAATTTTGTATTCAGAATGCTGTTTGGAGAATACGATCAGTATGCAATCTAAGTATTTATTAATCACACAAAGACCCCTGATATGCTCCCCTCTTTCCCCCCCACACCATCATATTTCACACAGTGTCAAAGCAACCCATGAGTTCTTTGTCATGAATTTATAGGCCAGCAGAAGCTAAAAAAATCTTCCTGCAGACTATGATAGCCTGAAGTGCAGTGACATAGATAAGTTCCTCATTAGTAATCACTTGAAATATTCATTAGATGGGGCGATACAACAGGGTGAGCAGCATGTTTGAAAGTTCCAGAGGTCAAGACACTCACTGTTTCTTTTTTCTGGTATATTATGCATGCAGCAGTCTAGGTTATTTCAGGCAAGTCATTTGGCAATCTTCATTTTCACTATGGTAGTTCTCCCTCTCTCTTCAGCTACTCCTTAGTCTTGCATCCGTTCAGCAAGTACAGAGACCGAAACTGGAGACCAGATTCTTCTGATGGTTCTAAATGAGACCATAGAACCATAATCCTGTGTTGCTATCAGGCTGACACAAAGTACTTTTTAATACTGCCATTAATCAGGATGTATCGTCATGTTTGGGCCTAAGCAGTCCTGATATGTGGACATGTTTAATATGGGCTTTGTTGAGCCATCATGTCTGGATGTGAATTGGAGTGTTAGGGACAGACAGAACACAGTCAGAGGATTAGCACCACTACCTCAAATTACACTATAACTTCCTTAGTTGTTTTTTACCATCTGTCACTAGTTAATTTAATTTTAGGTGACCTAAACTGGGATATGCTTAACACCCCGCCAGTCCTACAATCTAAGCTAGATGCCCTCAATCTCACACAAATCATCAAGGAACCCACCAGGTACAACCCTAACTCTGTAAACAAGGGCACCCTCATAGACGTCATCCTGACCAACTGGCCCTCCAAATACACCTCCGCTGTCTTCAACCAGGATCTCAGCGATCACTGCCTCATTGCCTGTATCCACTACGGAGCCGCAGTCAAACGACCACCCCTCATCACTGTCAAACGCTCCCTAAAACACTTCTGTGAGCAGGCCTTTCTAATCGACCTGGCCCGGGTATCCTGGAAGGACATTGACCTCATCCCGTCAGTTGAGGATACCTGGTCATTCTTTAAAAGTAACTTCCTCACCATTTTAGATAAGCATGCTCCGTTCAAAAAATGCAGAACTAAGAACAGATACAGCCCTTGGTTCACCCCAGACCTGACTGCCCTCGACCAGCACAAAAACATCCTGTGGCGGACTGCAATAGCATCGAATAGTCCCCGTGATATGCAACTGTTCAGGGAAGTCCGGAACCAATACACGCAGTCAGTCAGGAAAGCTAAGGCCAGCTTCTTCAGGCAGAAGTTTGCATCCTGTAGCTCCAACTCCAAAACGTTCTGGGACACTGTGAAGTCCATGGAGAACAAGAGCACCTCCTCCCAGCTGCCCACTGCACTGAGGCTAGGTAACACGGTCACCACTGATAAATCCATGATTATCGAAAACTTCAATAAGCATTTCTCAACAGCTGGCCATGCCTTCCGCCTGGCTACTTCAACCTCGGCCAACAGCTCCGCCCCCCCCCCGCAGCTCCTCGCCCAAGCCTCTCCAGGTTCTCCTTTACCCAAATCCAGATAGCAGATGTTCTGAAAGAGCTGCAAAACCTGGACCTGTACAAATCAGCTGGGCTTGACAATCTGGACCCTCTATTTCTGAAACTATCTGCCACCATTGTCGCAACCCCTATTACCAGCCTGTTCAACCTCTCTTTCATCTCGTCTGAGATCCCCAAGGATTGGAAAGCTGCCGCAGTCATCCCCCTCTTCAAAGGGGGAGACACCCTGGACCCAAACTGTTACAGACCTATATCCATCCTGCCCTGCCTATCTAAGGTCTTCGAAAGCCAAGTCAACAAACAGGTCACTGACCATCTCGAATCCCACCGTACCTTCTCCGCTGTGCAATCTGGTTTCCGAGCCGGTCATGGGTGCACCTCAGCCACACTCAAGGTACTAAACGACATCATAACCGCCATCGATAAAAGACAGTACTGTGCAGCCGTCTTCATCGACCTTGCCAAGGCTTTCGACTCTGTCAATCACCATATTCTTATCGGCAGACTCAGTAGCCTCGGTTTTTCGGATGACTGCCTTGCCTGGTTCACCAATTACTTTGCAGACAGAGTTCAGTGTGTCAAATCGGAGGGCATGCTGTCCGGTCCTCTGGCAGTCTCTATGGGGGTGCCACAGGGTTCAATTCTCGGGCCGACTCTTTTCTCTGTGTATATCAATGATGTTGCTCTTGCTGCGGGCGATTCCCTGATCCACCTCTACGCAGACGACACCATTCTATATACTTTCGGCCCGTCTTTGGACACTGTGCTATCTAACCTCCAAACAAGCTTCAATGCCATACAACACTCCTTCCGTGGCCTCCAACTGCTCTTAAACGCTAGTAAAACCAAATGCATGCTTTTCAACCGGTCGCTGCCTGCACCTGCATGCCCGACTAGCATCACCACCCTTGATGGTTCCGACCTAGAATATGTGGACGTCTATAAGTACCTAGGTGTCTGGCTAGACTGCAAACTCTCCTTCCAGACTCATATCAAACATCTCCAATCGAAAATCAAATCAAGAGTCGGCTTTCTATTCCGCAACAAAGCCTCCTTCACTCAAGCCGCCAAGCTTACCCTAGTAAAACTGACTATCCTACCGATCCTCGACTTCGGCGATGTCATCTACAAAATGGCTTCCAACACTCTACTCAGCAAACTGGATGCAGTCTATCACAGTGCCATCCGTTTTGTCACTAAAGCACCTTATACCACCCACCACTGTGACTTGTATGCTCTAGTCGGCTGGCCCTCGCTACATATTCGTCGCCAGACCCACTGGCTCCAGGTCATCTACAAGTCTATGCTAGGTAAAGCTCCGCCTTATCTCAGCTCACTGGTCACGATGGCAACACCCATCCGTAGCACGCGCTCCAGCAGGTGTATCTCACTGATCATCCCTAAAGCCAACACCTCATTTGGCCGCCTTTCGTTCCAGTACTCTGCTGCCTGTGACTGGAACGAATTGCAAAAATCGCTGAAGTTGGAGACTTTCATCTCCCTCACCAACTTCAAACATCAGCTATCTGAGCAGCTAACCGATCGCTGCAGCTGTACATAGTCTATTGGTAAATAGCCCACCCTTTTCACCTACCTCATACTGTTTTTATTTATTTACTTTTCTGCTCTTCTGCACACCAATATCTCTACCTGTACATGACCATCTGATCTTTTATCACTCCAGTGTTAATCTGCAAAATTGTAATTATTTGCCTACCTCCTCATGCCTTTTGCACACATTGTATATAGACCCCCCCCTTTGTTTTCTACTGTGTTATTGACTTGTTAATTGTTTACTCCATGTGTAACTCTTTGTTGTATGCTCACACTGCTATGCTTTATCTTGGCCAGGTCGCAGTTGCAAATGAGAACTTGTTCTCAACTAGCCTACCTGGTTAAATAAAGGTGAAATAAAAAAAATAAAAAAATAAAACATTTACGAACCCACCATATAATTATACACAGTAGCTTAGATGCACGTAAAAGGAAAGGACCAACAGACCAGCTAATTTACATAGCTTTGCCCATATCAAACTCTAGTCCCAAGTCAAATCCAATGTTTGGTATTTGTGTTACAGGTTGAATAATGGATGTCCTGAAGGCATTATGGAAAGATCCCTCTAATCCCATCAACAACATTCATCCATTACCAGATTCCATCCTGGGAGTACAATGTCCTTGGTCACAATGGGTTTACCCACACTCTTTTGTTGTCTCTCCTTAGAGGTGGACAGGGGACTATAAATAGTGTTGTTGTGTGTCGTAGGATCCTCTGAGTTAATGGTGACAGGGAATGTGTGTGAGTCCGTTCCAGGAACCAAAGGCTTAGTGGGCTGGCCTGCTTATGGAGGTAACCGGGTTCAGAGTCACCAGCCCCGAGACCATCAGCCTCGCCTCATCGGCTTTATCTCCCTGAGCCATCGGTAAAAGGGGATCAGAGGTCGACGACCCCCTTGACATGCTGCAAAAGCATCATGACCTATGTATGTGTCATTAAGGAAAACACAATGGAACGTATGATGGGTCAGGCTTAGCAAGACAATACAAAAACGTTGAGGCATGTTTGCTGTATGATGAGCTATGGCTACACTGTAAAACTGAAATGGGTTTGCACTTGAGATTAGTGATCTGAGAAGTTGTAGGTTAAAGGTTTAGGGTCAACTGTAATCACAGCTGCCTGGACACACAATAACATAGGGAAGGCCAATATCCTTGAGATTACATGCAGCATTCAATCAATGTGGCACAGTAGTCACAATGTTATTCTTCCCTTGAGCAGCTTTACCCCAGTGCGGGATTGATTGAATTTCTGCTTTTGACTGCCAACAAAACCAAATCCAACAACCATATTTCCATTAAACTCACTGCAGCATTGTGAAAATTCCATAGTCATACATAGCAAATGGATTCAATAGTTTTCTCGTCACAATACACAACTCACAAAGCACAACACTTCAGTAAAAGCTGCTAGATCCAGATATCCATTTTATACAGTGCCTTGCAAAAGTATTCACCCCCCTTGACGTTTTTCCTATTTTGTTGCATTACAACCTGTAATTTAAATGGATTTTTATTTGGATTTCATGTAATGGACATACACAAAATAGTCCAAATTGGTGAAGTGAAATGAAAAAAGATTAATTGTTAAAAAAAAAGTAAACTAAAAGGTGGTGGTGGGTGCATCACCCCATTTGCTATGAAGCCCCTAAATGCAACCAATTGCCTTCAGAAGTCACATAAAACTTCTTCGGGATAGGGGGCAGTATCCGGAAGTTTGGATGAATGAGTTGCCCAAAGTAAACTGCCTTTTACTCAGACCCACAAGCTAGGACATGCATATAATTGATTGTATTGGATAGAAAACACTCAGTGTTTCCAAAACTGTTAAAATAATGTCAGTGAGTATAACAGAACTGATATGGCAGGCAAAAACCAGAGGGAAATCAATCAATTTTTTTTTTCAGCTCACCACTGATTACAATGGCTGGCAATGGGAATATAAAAGGAAAACCTCCCAGAATGCAGTTCCTAGGGATTCCATTAGATGTCATCAGTCTTTAGAAAGAGTTTCAGGCTTGTTTTTTTAAAAGTGGTAAGCATGTTGTGTAAATCAAATGATACAAACCCCCCAAAATCCTTTTTAATTCCAGGTTGTAAGGCAACAAAATAGGAAAAATGCCAAGAGGGTGAATACTTTCGCAAGCCACTGTGCCTTCAGAAAGTATTCACACCACTTGACTTATTCCAAATGTAGTTGTGCTACAGTCTGAATTCATTTTTTCTCTTCATCTATCTATACACAATACCCCATAATGATAAAGTGAAAACATGATTTTAGAAATTTGAGCAAATGTATTGAAAATGAAAGACAGAAATATCTCATTTACATGACTTCCCTGAGTCAACACATGCTAGAATCACCTTTGGCAGCGATTACAGCTGTGAGTCTTTTTGGCTAAGTCGCTAAGAGCTTTGCACACCTAGATTGAGCAATATTTGCACATTATTGTTTTAAAAATTCTTCAAGATTGTTGACCATTGCTAGACAGCCATTTTAAAGTCTCGCCCTAGATTTTAAAGATGATTTAAGTGAAAACTGTTACAAGGCCACTCAGAAACATTCAGTGTCATCTTGGTAAACAACTACATTGTGTATTTGGCCTTCTGTTTTAGGTTATAATCCTGCTGAATGGTGAATTTGTCTCCCAGTGTCTGTTGGAAAGCATATTGAACCAGGTTTTCCTCTTGGATTGTGCCTGTGCTTAGCTCTATTCTGTTTATTTTTATCCTAAAAAACTCCCTAGATCTTGCCGATGCCATGCATACCCATAACATGATGCAGCCACCACCATGCATAAAAATATTAATAGTGGTACTCAGTGATATGTTGTGTTGGATTTGCCCCAAACAGAACGCTTTGTATTCAGGACATAAAGTAAATTTCTTTGCCACATTTTTTGCAAATTTACTTTAGTGCCTTATTGCAAACAGGATGCATGTTTTGGAATAATTAATTCTGTACAGGCTTCTTTTCACTCTTTCATTTAGGTTAGAATTTTGGAGTAACTCAAATGTTGTTGCTCCATCCTCAGATTCCTTCTTTCTCCTAACTCAATGTAAACTGAGATTTTGGATATAAATATGAACTTTATCGAACAAAACATACATTTATCGTGTAACATGAAGTCCTATGAGTGTCATCTGATGGGGATCATCAAAGGTTAGTGATTCATTTTATCTTTATTTCTGTTTTTTGTGACTCCTCTGTCGTGTCTTTGGCTATGCCGGATTAAGTGATATGACATGCTATTCTATAAAATAATTTCTTAGTAATTAATATGACCTAATTGAGCTAATCATGTAAATGTAATTAACTAGAGAGTCGGGGCACCACAAAATAATATTTATAGAGCTGTTATCTTCCGAATAAACTCTTAAAGACCTAGTAATATTTTACATCAATAGCAGTCAATATTAATCGTCACCTCAATTCAGTCTAATCTGAAAATGGTAAATTCTTGGTTATCTGCACGAACCCTGGCTAACAAGTTGAATCAGCAATACAAAATTGGGTTTAATTATTTATTTACGAAATACCTAACTAATCGCACAGAATTACACATACACATATTTAAATTATAACTTGATTACAAATTACGTCATAAAGGAAAACGTCCCTGGCGGGCAGAACAGATATGACAGATGGTTACACAAAAGAAAAGGGGCTGGGTTTGAGTGAAAGAGCGGGAAGACTAAGGAACAAAGGGCAAAGCTGTGCTATCGTAAATACAGTAGCTTATGCATTCTAAATTACCGCACATTTGGAAAAGGAAAATGCAATAAATGTTTATTCTGAGCTGCGCTTTGGCAGGTTGGTGGTAGATAGAAGGCCGTGTTGCCCAACCGAGTCCTTTGTCCTTTGAAGAATGTCTCTGCTGGTAAATTGAATACGTTGTAGTAATGGCGTTGTGTGATAGATGGGATACTCTGTCTGTTCCTTCCTAACCCTCGTTTACAGCTGCTGTTGCTAACTCAACGACTAGGAGGTATCACTTCTGTAGTGAATAAGAGTTTAAAGTTCATACCATTCGCAACCAAAGCTCACGCTGATGTGGCTTCGTTCTGTAGTTATTATCTGAACCATTCTGACATCGGACTGTCGTCCTCACATCCTCGGAGAGGAGGTTATATATTGTCATCAAGGCTTTATATAGGAAGGGAGAGGAGGGCGTGTTTGAAAAGTTTTATAGCCCATGTCCCTTCACAGGGGCGGGCTACTGATTGAACAGAGCCTTAACCTTATAAAAACCCAAATCTCACATTTTAGAAGCAAAAATCACATTTCACCCCATCACGAATAATTTCATATTCAAACATTTAAATTGAACAACAAGTCCATGTGAATCCGATAACTCTGATAAGTAGACTTTCCACTGTAGAGTTTATGTCATCTTATCATTGATGAGAATGTCTCAGATGACAACCGAACTGACATCATATTCATTAAGTACCACCGCATACTGTATGTTCAATTGGTCGGATTACCAGAATATATAGTTAATTTCTCCCCACCTACTGATGTTCCCAGAATCTCTATGTTATCCAAGTGGTTTGTAAATGTAACATCAGTAGGGTAGAGAGAGGAAAAAGGGGGGAAGAGGTATTTATGACTGTCATAAACCTACCTCCAGGCCAACGTCATGACACCTCTCTTTGGCTGGAAAAATGGCTGTGTTTTTCTGTGACTAGGTGCAGACCTAACATAATCCTTTGGTGTGCTTTTTTCGTAAAGCCTTTTTGAAATTGGACACTGTGGTGGGATTAACAACAGGTTTATCTTTAAAATGGTGTAAATACTTTTAATTTTAATTATGAGATTTCTGTTGTTTTGAATTAGGCGCCCTGCGCTTTCACTGCGCTTTCACTGGCTGTTGACAACTGGCTGTTGTCACTGGCTGATCCCCCGTTAGCGGGATCTAAGCCATAAGAAGTTTTAATCCTCTGGAGCCTGTGGCCATAGGAGGTGTCACTGGTCCTTTTGTAATGAGGAATCTGTATGGGGTGGTGTTGAGTTGGAGGGGAGTAGCATGACACAGCTCTTCCATAAGGGTGACAGGCCACCCTGCAGGTCTATTAACAGAGCTCAGATAACCCATTGTGACATCTCTCCACGCCAGGCTGTCCCTGAGGGTGAGAGCTACCTCACCCCTTTTTTTCTCTGCCCTACTTCTCAATGTTTACAACTTGGCCGGCTTGCCACTGTGCAGCATCAAACGGTGGTGCCGGCACATAGCCGGAGAACATTCTGTCTTAAATGAGAGAGGTCTGAGACTAGCACCCACACTGGCACAGTACACTATGTTCCAGCCGGGGAGGTTGGTTATGGAACAGATAATAGAGTCATGATGGCACATTCACTATTCCGCACACAGTCTCTGCGTCAGGCAACCCCTAAGCTATGGCTTCGTTCCCAAAACATTTTATATTTATGCAGAGTGTATGTGCATCGAGACTCACTATTTAATCTCATCAGATCCACAGTCAAAACACAGGACAGTTTTGGTGTGCGCCCTGACAAAAAGGTTTATTTACAGCGTCCTCAAAACAGTTAACAGGTGAGTGACAAATATGTAATATCTGACAGAGATGAGGAAAAAGCTCATTTACATTTCTCTATGTCTAGGTCTTTGTGTTGGAGATATCAGACAGCTTTTTATCCTCATCACAATGAAACCGGATGATCGAACATCCTGCTACTAAACATGTCATAACCCCATTGATCACAACCAACGTTCATTATGTCCTTTACCAAATGGCCCTACCCAGTAGTACATGCAGTCCTGTACTGTTTTTAGAGTGGGTTTGGAGATTTTGGTTTGTTTGGTTCTTTTGTCAGATGTTCCTGGCATGGTACAGACATTTCCACAGTGTTGCGAGGCGTGGGTGTTGATCCTCCTGAGGTGACCACTTTGTAGCTCTACACCAGCCGTCTACTGCAGACCCAGTGTGGGTGTGAGGAGCATGGTTACACCTGATGCCAACAATCAGAAGGCTGAAGCCAAGCTGCAACTACAGAACAGACCCCTTGTGTAGGTGCCAGATGCAAAAATGGTACTTGGGGAGTTACTAGGCTACGTAAAACAAAAGTATTACTGTTAGTCTGCCAGGGAATGATCACTGTTTAATCTAACTGCACTGTCCAATTTACAGTAGATATTACAGTGAAAGAATACCATGCTATTGTTTGAGGAGAGTGCACAATTTTGAACATGAAAAGTTATAAATAAACAAATGAGGCACATTTGGGCAGTCTTGATACAACATTTTGAACAGAGATGCAATGGTTAATTGGATCAATCTAAAACTTTGCACATACACTGACGCAATCTAGTGGCCAAAATCTAAATTGCACCTGGGCTGGAATAATAACAGTTGTTTTGTTTGTATTCTCTTTTACCAGATCTATTGTGTTATATTCTACGACATTCCACAATCTTCAAAGTGTTTCCTTTCAAATGGTACCAGGAATATGCATATCCTTGTTTCAGGACCTGAGCTACAGGCAGTTAGATTTGGGTATGTCATTTTAGGCTTGTGAAATTTTAAACGTAATAGGCATTTATACTCACATCAACAGTTAGCCAATTGATGTTACATTTTGGCAGGTAATGACTTCTGAGCATTACAGAAATGTCTTAATTGTGTTCAAACTTGGCTTTCAAATGTTCTCCTGTTATTATGCATTTACGCCTCTACACTGTGTCATGGCTTGTCGCTGGGGATAAGTGTCAACTAAATCACACAATGCAAATATTTCCCGGCAGGTTATTTAGATTCAGGGAGGAGGCAATTTGATTTGCATCTCAGTTACTATTTCCAGTTGTCCCACTTATAGTTCATTGCATTTTCTCTCACCTCCAATATTCAGAAAACAACACACTAAGATCGTCACATTTAGTATGATACTGATAAACTGCTTATTAAACTAAAAGTTCATCCAAAGGCAATTATCTTGAATATGATAACTCTTCTGGACGTGTTGAATAAGAAGTCATTTGGATATGAATTATTTGTCATCGGCTTCTCAAAAGAACACGTTATCTCAACTGTTGTGAATTTCTGAGTAATTTGGATGCAATCTGCTGCTCTCTCCCTTCTCTGAACACAGACCAGTTAGGCAATCGTTCAGGGAAAATAGGTCATTTACAGCAGACCATAATTATGCAATGCACAAATCTCCTAAAGGAAAATGTCTGGGGCTACAAAGCACATTTTACAGAGATTTGAGGGAGAGGGGCACAGGGCAGGCAAACACTTCAGAGGACTAAAAGCACAATGACAACAAAGTGTGTTGATACGAAGAGATAAGGACATCCTGTGCGGCTACCCCATCAGGGAGTAATCCAGTTAAACTCTCTTTAGTCACTGACCATCCAAAGAAAACAGTTGATTATTCGTTTTTTGGAGCATGTGGCGGAAAAAAGGGAGAAGTCTGGCAATGAAATATAACCTCTTGTCTCAGAGGTGACCGTAATTCTGGAGCCAAGATTGCAACAGCCCAATGATGGGTGAAGTGGGTTTCTCTGCACCATTCCCATGGCAACCAGTCACATGACTTCTGGGAAATGGCAGTATGGTCTCTTATTTCATTATGATGAGACAGACGGCCCCTCCCCCACAGCTCCTCTCTACACTATCCGCAGCTCTCATTCAATTCACATATTGATTCACTAACAGAAAAAAAGCTACACACGTAAAATGCTCATTTTTAAAGCAGAAGGTTGTAAAGCTCTTACTTGAATTCTCTGAAATGTACCTAATGATTCTAGACAGCTTCCATGCATTATTTACATGAGGTAACCAAGAGACAGACTAATACTGATCAAACAGGCACGTTGTGCATGGAAAAGGCCTGTGATGAGGTGATTCATAACAAACTGCCTGGTTTAACACATAGGGAAGCTGAGTGTCCAGTCAACAAAAATAAACACTGAATAAATTAATCATGAACATAATGGGCTCTAATGAAAATCACTGTGTCTCAGGGGGCCAGAGCTGAGACCACTTAGGTAGGAGGGGAAATTGTATAATTGCCTCTGACATAATAACAAATGATATGATTGTGTGTGTGTGTGTGTGTGTGTGTGTGTGTGTGTGTGTGTGTGTGTGTGTGTGTGTGTGTGTGTGTGTGTGTGTGTGTGTGTGTGTGTGTGTGTGTGTGTGTGTGATGAATGGAAAAGGTTCTCTTTCATACAGATTACGGTTTGCAGAATTTGACAAGTATGTTATGCTTTCAGATGTCAAAGCTCCCTCATCCACTCAACACCCAACACCTAGCTCCCTAGCCACCACCCCCAGACTCGGCGCCATTAAGTCACTGTAGTTGAAATCAGTGAGGGGGCACAATTTTGAGGGTTATTGTGTTGGAATTATATTGAATTCTGTTTATATCAAGCTATACCATAATAAACATAAAGTTCAAATGCCTTCACTCCAAAATCATTGACTGCTTTTGATGTGACAGGTAGGCTACAGATTTCGTTCCAATCTCTGCTGCGCTAACAGCACAATGGACAGCGACCTACATGCTAAAGCAAGGCCGTTTTGGTAATGAATATATGCAAAAAGATAGGCTGTTTGTAATAGGTGAATTACCCCATCTATGTGAATGCAACCATACACACAGTTGTCTTCCCAAAACAATGCAAACTACATGCTGAAAGTAGTAGCCTAGTTATTCATGCATACAAACAAAAATACTGAATAGCAGTTTGGTTAGAATACCGACACAAATGTGAACGCAAACAAATGAATGTAAATAGAACAAAACAGCGATATCAAGTAGTAGGCCATGTAAACAGAACAAAATCTATAAAGACATGACACAATCTCTTTAAAAAAATAGAACTATAGGCCCGCTTCAAACATGGAAAGTCATGCTGCTCATGAGTTCAGCAACATATTGTGATATGGCACAATACACTTCTGTGAATCAAATTCAAACACGTTTCCAATACATACAGTTCCATTTACAACCATGAAATCAAATAGGCTACAAGAAAAGCATAATAGAATGTATCTATGTCTATGATGAAATCAACCCAGGGGCGTCAATTGAGTTCTTGTATTGGAATTATATTGAATTGTGTTGTTTTTTTGTTTAGTTTTTCCACCTTTATTTAACTAGGCAAGTCAGTTAAGAACAAATTCTTATTTTCAATGACGGCCTAGGAACAGTGGGTTAACTGCCTGTTCAGGGGTAGAACGACAGATTTGTACCTTGTCAGCTCAGGGGTTTGAACTTGCAACCTTCCGGTTACTAGTCCAACACTCTAACCACTAGGCTACCCTGCCGGGATGAGGTAGATTGGATGGGCTATTTCACAGATGAGCTATGTCCAGGTGCAGTGATCTGTGGGCTGCTCTGACAGCTGGTGCTTAAAGCTAGTAAGGGGGGTAAGAGTCTCCAGCTTCAGAGATTTGTGCAGTTCGTTCCAGTCATTGGCAGCAGAGAACTGGAAGGAGAGGCGGCCAAAGGAAGAATTGGCTTTGGGGGTGACCAGTGAGATATACCTGCTGGAGCGCGTGCTACGGGTGGGTGCTGCTATGGTGACCAGTGAGCTGAGATAAGGCGGGGCTTTACCTAGCAGAGACTTGTAGATGACCTGGAGCCAGTGGGTTTGGTGACAAGTATGAAGCAAGGGCCAGCCAACGAGATCATACAGGTCTCAGCGGTGGGTAATATTTGGGGCATTGGTGACAAAACGGATGGCACTGTGATAGATTGCATCCAATTTGTTGAGTAGAGTGTTGGAGCCTATTTTATAAATGACATCGCCGAATTCGAGGATCGGTAGGATGGTCAGTTTTACAAGGATATGTTTGGCAGCATGAGTGAAGGATGCTTTGTTGTGAAAAGAAGCCGATTCTAGATTACATTTTGGATTGGAGATGTTTAATGTGAGGCTGGAAGAAGAGTTTACAGTCTAACAAGACACCTAGGTATTTGTAGTTGTCCACATATTCTAAGTCAGAACCATCCAGAGTAGTGATGCTGGACGGGCGGGCAGGTGCGGGCAGCGATCGGTTGAAGAGCATGCATTTAGTTTTACTTGCATTTCAGAGCAGTTGGAGGCCACAGAAGGAGAGTTGTATGACATTGAAGCTCATCTGGAGGTTAGTTAACACAGTGTCCAACGAAGGGCCAGAGGTATACAGAATGGTGTCGTCTGAGTAGAGGTGGATCAAAGAATCACCAGCAGCGAGAGTGACATCATTGATGTATACAGAGAAGAGAGTCCGCCCGAGAATTGAACCCTGTGGCACCCTCATAGAGACTGCCAGAGGTGTGGACAACAGGCCCTCCGATTTGACATACTGAACTCTATCGGAGAAGTAGTTGGTGAACCAAGCGAGGCAATTATTTGAGAAACCAAGGCTATCGAGTCTGCCGATGAGGATGTGATGATTAACAGAGTCGAAAGCCTTGGCCAGGTCAATGAATACGGCTGCACAGTAATGTCTTTTATCGATGGCGGTTATGATATTGTTTAGGACCTTGAGTGTGGCTGAGGTGCAGCCATGACCAGCTCTGAAACCAGATTGCATAGCGGAGAAGGTACGGTGAGATTCGAATTGGTCGGTAATCTGTTTGTTAACTTGGCTTTCAAAGACCTTAGAAAGGCAGGGTAGAATAGATATAGGTCTGTAGCAGTTTGGGTCTAGAGTGTCTCCCCATTTGAAGAGGGGGATGACCGCGGCAGCTTTCCAATCTATGGGAATCTCAGACGACACGAAAGAGAGGTTGAACAGGCTAGTAATAGGGGTTGCAATAATTTCGGGCAGATCATTTCCAGATTGTCTAGCCTGGCTGATTTGGAGGGGTACAGATTTTGCAGCTCTTTCAGAACATCAGCTATCTGGATTTGGGTGAAGGAGAAGTGGGAGAGGTTTGGGCGTGTTGCTGTGGGGAGCGCAGGGCTGTTCACCGGGGTAGGGGTAGCCAGGGGGATTTTTTTTTATCAAGCTATACCATAATCAACATGAAAGTTCAAATGCTTTTGACCAAGAAGTAACAGGTTCACGTGAAATCTCCACTGTGCTCTATCAGCACCATGTACGTCACCCTAAAAACTAAAGCAAAGTTTTGATGAAAAAACAATCAGTTAGATTGCTTCTTACCTTTTCAGAAGAGCCACATTTACATGTCCTTAAAAACAGCCTATAACTAATTTCAAAAACACATTTTTTTGTGTTTCAATCTGTAGAATTATAAACTGTTGGTTTTTACTTTCCTAAAACAACAATTGTCCAACTCACGGTTCAGCTGTTTTGAGCACTAAATGCATCAGAGCATGACATGCATATGCTGAGGAGTCCACTGTATTAATATTTAAAAAAATACACTGCTCAAAAAAATAAAGGGAACACTTAAACAACACAATGTAACTCCAAGTCAATCACACTTCTGTGAAATCAAACTGTCCACTTAGGAAGCAACACTGATTGACAATAAATTTCACATGCTGTTGTGCAAATGGAATAGACAACAGGTGGAAATTATAGGCAATTAGCAAGACACCCCCAATAAAGGAGTGGTTCTGCAGGTGGTGACCACAGACCACTTCTCAGTTCCTATGCTTCCTGGCTGATGTTTTGGTCACTTTTGAATGCTGGTGGTGCTTTCACTCTAGTGGTAGCATGAGACGGAGTCTACAACCCACACAAGTGGCTCAGGTAGTGCAGCTCATCCAGGATGGCACATCAATGCGAGCTGTGGCAAGAAGGTTTGCTGTGTCTGTCAGCGTAGTGTCCAGAGCATGGAGGCGCTACCAGGAGACAGGCCAGTACATCAGGAGACGTGGAGGAGGCCGTAGGAGGGCAACCCAGCAGCAGGACCGCTACCTCCACCTTTGTGCAAGGAGGAGCAGGAGGGGCACTGCCAGAGCCTGGCAAAATGACCTCCAGCAGGCCACAAATGTGCATGTGTCTGCTCAAACGGTCAGAAACAGACTCCATGAGGGTGGTATGAGGGCCCGACATCCACAGGTGGGGGTTGTGCTTACAGCCCAACACCGTGCAGGACGTTTGGAATTCGCCAGAGAACACCAAGATTGGCAAATTCACCACTGGTGCCCTGTGCTCTTCACACATGAAAGCAGGTTCACACTGAGCACATGTGACAGATGTGACAGAGTCTGGAGACGCCTTGGAGAACGTTCTGCTGCCTGCAACATCCTCCAGCATGACCGGTTTGGCGGTGGGTCAGTCATGGTGTGGGGTGGAATTTCTTTGGGGGGCCGCACAGCCCTCCATGTGCTCGCCAGAGGTAGCCTGACTGCCATTAGGTACCGAGATGTGATCCTCAGACCCCTTGTGAGACCATATGCTGGTGCTGTTGGCCCTGGGTTCCTCCTAATGCAATGCTAGACCTCATGTGGCTGGAGTGTGTCAGCAGTTCCTGCAAGAGGAAGGCATTGATGCTATGGACTGGCCCGCCCGTTCCCCAAACCTGAATCCAATTGAGCACATCTGGGACACATGTCTCGCTCCATCCACCAACGTCACGTTGCACCACAGACTGTCCAGGAGTTGGCGGATGCTTTAGTCCAGGTCTGGGAGGAGATCCCTCCGGAGACCATCCGCCACCTCATCAGGAGCATGCCCAGGCGTTGTAGGGAGGTCATACAGGCACGTGGAGGCCACACACACTACTGAGCCTCATTTTGACTTGTTTTAAGGACATTACATCAAAGTTGGATCAGCCTGTAGTATGGTTTTCCACTTTAATTTTGAGTGTGACTCCAAATCCAGACCTCCATGGGTTGATAAATTTGATTTCCATTGATAATTTTGGTGTGATTTTGTTGTCAGCACATTCAACTATGTAAAGAAAAAAGCATTTAATAATAATATTTCATTTATTCAGATCTAGGATGTGTTATTTTAGTGTTCCCTTTATTTTTTTGAGCAGTGTACATACAGTACCAGTCAAACGTTCGGACACAACTACTCATTCAAGTTTTTCTTTATTTAACTATTTTCTACATTCTAGAATAATAGGGAAGACATCAAAACTATGAAATAACACATATGGAATCATGTAGTAACCAAAAAAGTGTTAAACAAATTGAGATTCTTCAATCAATTGTGTTATGACGAGGTAGGGGTTGTATACAGAAGATAGCCCTATTTGGTAAAAGTCCATATTATGGCAAGAACAGCTAAAATAAGCAAAGAGAAATGACAGTCCATCATTACTTTAAGACTTGAAGGTCAGTCAATTCGTGAAAATTTCAAGAACTTGTAAAGTTCCTTCAAGTGCAGTCACAAAAACCATCAAGCTGAATAGAAACTCATGAGGACCAACACAGGAAAGGAAGACCGAGAGTGAACTGCACCTCAAATTGCAGCCCAATAAATGCATCACAGAGTTCAAGTAACAGACACATCTCAACATCAACTGTTTAGAGGAGACTGCTTGAATCAGGCCTTCATGGTCGAATTCATGCAAAGAAACCACTACTAAAGGACACCAATAAGAAGAAGAGACTTGCTTGGGCCAAGAAACACAAGCAAAAGAGGTAGGGGTTGTATAAGGCAAATTTGGTCTGATGAGTCCAAATTTTAGATTTTTGGTTCCAACTGCTGTGTCTTTTTGCAGAGTAGGTGAACGGATGATCTTCACATGTGGTTCCCACTGTGACGCATGAAGGAGGAGGTGAGATGGTGTGGTGGTGCTTTGCTGGTGACACTGTCTGTGATTTATTTTGAATTCAAGGGACACTTAACCAGCATGGCTACCACAGTATTAGTGGGACTATCATTTGTTTTTCAACAGGACAATGTCCCAACACACCTCCAGGCTGTGTAAGGGCTATTTGACCAAGAAGGAGAGTGATGGAGAACTGCGTCAGATGACCTGGCCACCACAATCACCCGACCTCAAACAAATTTAGATGGTTTGGGATGAGTTGGACCGCAGCATGAAGAAAAAGCAGCCAACAAGTGCTCAGCATATGTGGGAACTCCTTCAAGACTGTTGGAAAAGCATTCCAGGTGAAGCTGGTAGAGAGAATACCAAGAGAATGGAAATCTGTCATCAAGGTAAAGGGTGGCTACTTTGAAGAATCTAAAATCTAAAATATATTTTGATTTGTTTAACACTTTTTTGCTTACTACATGATTCCATATGTGTTATTTCATAGTGTTGATGTCTACACTATTATTATACAATGTAGAAAATAGTAAAAATAAAGAAAAACCCTTGAATGAGTAGTTGTGTCCAAACTTTTGACTGGTACTGTGCAGTGCCTTCAGAAAATATTCAGACCCCTTGACTTTTTTTCCACATTTTGTTACGTTATATCCTTATGCTAAAATTAATTACATTTAAAAAATCCTCGACAATCTAGACATAATACCCCATAATGATGAAGTTAGAACAGGTTTTAATTTTATTTTTGCAAATGTATTTAAAAAAAAATATTTACATAAGTATTCAGACCCAGGTGTATCCTGTTTCCATTGATCATCCTTTAAATGTTTCTACAACTTGATTGGTGTCCACCTTTGGTAAATTCAATTGATTGGACATGATTTGCAAAGGCACACGCCTGTATTCAGTGAGGGAAAAAAGTATTTGATACCCTGCTGTTTTTGTACATTTGCCCACTGACAAATAAATTATCAGTCTATAATTTGAATGGTAGGTTTATTTGAACAGTGAGAGACAGAATAACAACAACAAAAATCCGGAAAAACGCACGTCAAAAATTGTATAAATTGATTTGCATTTTAATGAGGGAAATTAGTATTTGACCCCCTCTCAATCAGAAAGATTTCTGGCTCCCAGCTGTCTTTTATACAGGTAAGGAGCTGAGATTAGGAGCACACTCTTAAAGGGAGTGCTCCTAATCTCAGTTTGTTACCTGTATAACTTCTCATGACTCTCAAACCCGCATGCGGGAGCGTAACCATAGCCTCAAACTAATTAGCATAATGCATAAATCATAAACATAAATCTCCCTAGAAAATCTTCCTATTCATGAAAATCACAAATGAAATATATTGAGACACAGCCTTTTGTTAATCACACTGTCATCTCAGATTTTCAAAATATGCTTTATAGCCAACGCTAGACAAGCATTTATGTAAGTTTATCATGGCATAATGCTATGGCTAGGCTCTGCTACCAGCAGGTAACATTTTCACGAAAATAAGAAAAGCAATCAAATTAAATCATTTACCTTTGAAGAACTTCGGATGTTTTCACTCAGGAGACTCCCAGTTAGATAGCAAATGTTCCTTTTTTCCCAAAATTGTATTTTTGTAGGCGAAATAGCTCAGTTTTTTCTTCACGTTTGGCTGAGAAATCGACCGGAAAATACAGTCACTACAACAGCAAACTTTTTTCCAAATTAGCTCCATAATATCGACAGAAACATGGCAAACGTTGTTTAGAATCAAGCCTCAATGTGTTTTTCACATAACAATACAATGCTGTAGACACCTTGGGGAATATGTAGAAAACGTAAGCTCATTCGTAGCTCATTCACAGCCATATAAGGAGTCATTGGCATGAGGCAGTTTAAAAAAATGCAACACTTCCTGATTGGATTTTTATCTGGGTTTCGCCTGTAACATCAGTTCTGTTGCACTCACAGACAATATCTTTGCAGTTTTGGAAATGTCAGAGTGTTTTCTATCCAAAGCTTTCAATTAAGTGCATAGTTGAGCATATTGTCGTGACAAAATATCCCGTTTAAAACGGGAACCTTTTTTTATCCAAAAATGAAAATACTGCCCCCTAGTTATTAAAGGATAAAAGACACCTGTCCACAGAAGCAATCAATCAATCAGATTCCAAACTCTCCACCATGGCCAACACCAAAGAGCTCTCCAAGGATGTCAGGGACAAGATTGTAGACCTATGGGCTACAAGACCATCGCCAAGCAGCTTGGTGATAAGGTGACAACAGTTGGTGCGATTATTCGTAAATGGAAGAAACACAAAAGAACTGTCAATCTCCCTCAGCCTGGGGCTCCATGCAAGATCTCACCTCGTGAGTAAAGGGTCAGAATACTTATGCAAATGTTATTTTTTTTATTTTTTATTAATTTGCTAAAATTAAGAAAAAATGTTTTTGCTTTGTCATTATGGGGTATTGTGTGTAGATTGAGGGGAAACATCTATTTAATACATTTTTGAATTAGGCTGTAACGTAACAAAATGCATTTACAAACGCACTGTATATAAAGGAAGAGAAGCTAAGGCCTAGCCCCAGAGAGAGAGATAGAGATACGCCGGCAGCATGCTACTGACACTGACATGAATTTCTTCATACTTGTCAGATAGGCTACTGCATCTGCTATACAGATAATGGCATTCAGGGGGTTGGCTATATTGTTTGTTATTCTGGTAGGCCTAAAACATTCTTCCACACCTCAAGTTCAACAGTCAGCTGTCAGAGTCATTTGGAGCACCCTTTGCACACTGCCTTCATACCATAGGACTGTAGAATAATAGGCTAATAGCCACACCAAACCTTCACAAAAATGTCTAAACTTTACTAGGGTAATATAAAAGTAAGCCAAGCCATTGTTTATAGGGAAAATAAGAGCAGGATATTATATTGCCGCAAACACAACATTACAGTTGGAACTTAATTCCAACTGTAAAATGGCTTGAATGAAACAAAACACTTGATCTGGTTTAAACCTTCACAAAAGTTTTGAAGAGGCTGTTTTGCAGCAATTAACAAGAAAGGCTAGTCCCTACCATAAGCAAAAATGACAGCAATAGACTCATGATATTTATTTTACAACAGACCTACTTATAACCCATCTTAAACTAAATACGGATCACACTATAAAAAAACTGATCAAACAATTCAGCCAACAAAAATGTCTCAACACAACAAAGAACAGGTTTGGATTATTAAATAGCCCTACAATAATAACAATGGTATACAATAATGATAAAGCAAATGACTATAAATAACAGAAAATCTATAAATTAAAGTTTCAAAATGTCATCCTACCTGAATAGCGAGTTGCTCAGTAGCCTGCTTTGGCTGCTCCAACATTATTCTCATCTCCAGGGCTCCAGACTAACAATTTTCAGTTGGTGGCACCAGCCCATAATTTGGTCGCACCAATTTTTTGGTGCAGCATCATGCAATAGAAAACATTAGTAGGCCTATCATCTTACGAAGTCATTCACAGTGCTTTATTAAAAAGTGTAACAGACCACTGAGAAGTTATTGAAGAAATATGTTATTTCATAATTGTGTGATGTGATTCAACATATTTTAAAGTGCAAATTATCTAGTGAATGTTATGATTTTGGATAGACAATTATGCTAATGTTAGATATTTTTTTGCTGGATTAAAAAATATATATATATATTTTAACTTTCAAATAGAGATACATTTGCCAGCATCTTTATTTGCTCTAATATAATAGGCTAATTTATTTGGGACTAATACACCACCTAAGTAAATGGAAATTCAAAACACATTAGCTAGATCACTAACTCTAAAGATAATACCCACTCATAGTAGCCATGTACTAATCAAACAGTACATTTAATGTCCAAAAGAGGACAATGAACTCGCAATGGTGGGCATTTTGCATGCCCCATATCTCAGTCATATCAAATATCTTTGTAAAATAGTTGCTATTGAGATCATCATTGAGTTGAGAAATAAAAAGTATACCTAAAGAAAGGTGAGAACATCCTCTCTCCATCTGTGACAACAGGATAGCTATTTTTTCCCAGCAATTGGATTTTAAAATGCTATACAATCAGAACACTTTTCTTTCTCCAGGAGCAATTTGCCCCCAGGAAAGGAGAGAGAGAGAGTGGCTCAGTCAACACAGCAGCAGGCCCCAGCGAAACAGGTACACCCACTCTGAGCCATTCAGTGTTGTTGTTTATGTACATGTATGTAGCTAGTGAGCTAAGCTGTAGCATTAGCAATGTTTTTCAAAAGGAGACAACTCACAAATGTGGAAATTCTGGAGATGTTTTAAGTCAGGACTCAGATTCTGACAGTGACAGTGAGGAGCAGCCCCCCAGCCATTGACAACCCTGAATCTGAGGACCCCTTGTCCACTGAAAAAGTCCCAGTTCCCTTTGAAGATGCTGGTGGTGATGGAGGCAGACCAACAGTGGATGAAGTACAGGAGTTCTGTGATAGCTGGAAGGCTGCCAGTCATTTCACCCCTCCTGGCCCTGCTGTTTGCTTTGATGAGTCCCAGTTTGGAGTGCAACACCCCTTGCCTTTTCCATCTAAGGCAGAGTGCTTCAAGTTGTTTCTGACAGAGGAGCTGGTGGGAGACATAGTAGAGACCAATCGCTATTCCTTGGAGCTACAGCAGAAGAGAGAGCCAGGAGTGGGGGGGGGGGGGGGCAACCATAATTAGTGAAATGTATACCTTCCTGGTGACAGTCCTTCTCATGGGGATGGTAAAGAAGAACTCCCTAAGAGAATACTGAAGCACAGATCCTATGTTTGCAACTCCCTTCTTTGCCACCCTCTTTTCTCAAGACTGCTTCCTAGTTCTGCTGCGATGACTGCATTTCATCAACAATGCTACTGCCATCCAAATGACCCGTTATACAAAATAAGAAATGTCAACAGCTGGCAGTAAAGTGGCATGACAAACGAGACATCCATGTCCTCTCCACTGTCCATACAGCAATCATGTTGGCCACAGGGAAGGTGGACCACCTGACGGGAGAGAGAAAAATCATACCAGACTGTGTACTTGACTATAACCTCAACATGGGGGCAGTGGATAAGGCGGACATGATAAACAGCTTTGTGGAATGCACTCAGAAAACAACCAAGTGGTATAAGATATTTTTCCATCTGATCAAAGCAACCCTCAATGGCCACATAGTGAGATGGAACAAGGGATTTTTTGGGTAATTGGACATACAGTTCACATGCAAATCACATACAGAAACTATTAACATAATAAGGCACTACTTAGAAACACAGCCTGGATTTGAACCAGGGTGTCTGTAGTGACACCTCTAGTACTGAGATGCTGTGCCTTAGACAGCTGGGCCTCTCAGGAGTCGTAAGGACAGAGTAACTTTGAAATACAACAAGCCAATACTTCTCTGATGCAATTAGCATTGTTTTTCAGAGCAAATAGAATAATTTTGCTAGCTACAGAAGCACGATTGAATATAACACCATAAAGGTTATACAGAGTATCTTGTTGTTTTTGATATGCAGTATTTGGGTAAATTTTAGACTCCAAAAGAAGTGAGCCATTGGATTCGGCACGAACTAATAATGATATTCCCTTCAGTCGTTCGACAAAGGTAGACGAGACATGTCCTGTGCCCCTGTCGTCCCACTGTCGGTCTTCATTCAGCGTGTATACTTTCACACGCCGCCGAGTATCCGACATGGTTACCTTGAGGAAAGATTAACGCGTTAGCAAGCCAACACTAACGTTAGTTCACCCTATCTTTAAAATAGTTGCCTAGCTATGTTCTTATCGTAACGTTACCTTGCGTGTCCACGGTTATAAGGAATATACACAAATATATTATTCTCCATTCACACAGTGAGCTACAGTATAACACAACATACAGAAACTATAATAACATAGTAAGGCACTTAGTTTGATAGAAACGCAGTCTATATTAGAACCTGGGTGTCTGTAGCGGTGGCTCTAGCAGACGCTGAGACGCTGTGCCTTAGACAGCTGCGCCACTTGGAAGTTGTAAGGCTCCTCTCTCGCATTCTCTCTCTCTCCTCAGCAGAAGGGCATAAGCGGACAATTTGGCTTGCTACAATTTTATCTGCTTTTTATTTATTTGATCAGCCAAAAGCCAGCAATTACCAGCTAACATAACCCCCCACACACTGTGACGCGCTCTGTTCATTGTGTTGACACAGCGCAGTGGAGATACAGATTTTGCACCAACTTGTCACTCCATCATTTGAACCTTTTTGTTATTTTTATCTAGGGACATAAAACTTAAACTGTGGTTGCACAAATCTCAACTGAGGGGGCTAAGCCCCCTTTTGCCCCCACATAGATCCAGGTATGCACCCCCTTTCTCTAAAGCAATCCCCATTTCTCTGTATGGCATAATGGATACCTTATATGCCAAAATACATATTGGAGTCCACAGTTGTGTACTAATCATTACATATTGTAGGGCATTCACACACAAACCCACACTCATACACACCTACACACAAACACACATGCAGTACAATACACTTCGGTTTCCACACACACACACACACACACACACACACACACATACATACATACATACATACATACATACATGCAAACGTGCACACACATTCCCAAACACAAACAGACTGTCTTTGATGAGAGTGCAGGCTTGACTGGGTTGCCATGCCAACAGGGTAGAACAAAGACTGAAGCCATAATGCCCGCGTTCATGTGAGATGTAACAGCTATCGCTGTAGCCTCTGAGCAACCAGAAATAGAAAAGCAATTCAATCGTTCAATTCGTGTCTGTGCTTTTTACTCTTATTTTTCTGCTTTACGTAACCTAGATTGATTTCTCTAACAGGTTGTATTCTGTATTCAACTGTGGCTTGAATGAGACATCTTCTAATCAGAATAGGTTTCACTCCAGCTGGGCATCTCAGTGAGAAAATGATTCATGTGGTGGAGCTGGTGACATATCTCAGTCATAGTGAAACACCAAGAGCATGCAAAGAGGAATCACCAAAGGCCTTGTCTTTCCCCATGCTGTTTTGAACTTGCAAATCCTAGCAGGTTTTCCTTTCTTTTGGAATGCGGGAGGTGCGGGATGGAGCATCCCACTGCAACCGTTGCTGACAACTTGTTTTTCAGATGCCACATATCTCCCTGTGGGATAAGCCTCTAGTGTCCTCTGTTCTGTTCTGACTGCAGCAGCATCTCATCAACTCACATAACACCACAGTTAAAGACCAACCCCCGTTTAAAACACCTGAACACCACTGATATATTGTATTCAACACTGACAACATGCAAATTACTATCTGAGCGAGGCGAGCATGACCATAAACATACAGTATGGCCCTTGTAATGCCACACACTGCTCCACCACATGAATCATTTTCATGAGCACATGGCTTCCAGGGCACATACAGTACATTCTTATGATCTGTGTTTGAGTCTGCGCCGACATATCCTCTGCATGAGAGAGTTTCCGTGTCAAAAGTCCCAGCTATTTTTATCTCAGTCTTAGCTGGTATTTTCAGTCCTGGGGGATTTGCTGTTGTTGTTTTTTTCCTTTTGATCTAAAGGCTGCAGTGAAGTGCGGTGCCAATGCTAAACAGTTGAAGTAGTCTATAATGCAGTGGCATATTTACAATAAACTAAAATAAAACGCAGCATTCATCCATTTCAAAGATTTTGCTGAGTTTACAATTAATATAAGGAAATCAGTCAATTGAAACAAATTCATTAGGCCATAATCTATGGATTTCACAACTGGGAATACAGATATGTATCTGTTGGTCACAGATACCTTAAAAAAAAGTTGGATCAGAAAACCAGTCAGTATCTGGTGTGAACACCATTTGCCTATTGCAGCACGACACATCTCCTTCGTATAGTTGATCAGGCTGTTGATTGTGGCCTGTGGAATGTTGTCCCACTCCTCTTCAATGGCTGTGCGAATTTGCTGGATATTGGCGGGAACTGGAACACACTGTCTTACACGTTGATCCAAAGCATCCCAAACATTCTCAATGGGTGACATGTCTAGTGAGTATGCAGGCCATAGAAAAGCTGGGACATTTTCAGCATCCAGGAATTATGTACAGATCCTTGCGACATGTGGCCGAGCGTTGTCATGCTGAAACATGAGGTGATGGTGGCGGATGAATGGCACGGCAATGGGCCTCAGGATCCCGTCACGGTATCTCTGTTCATTCAAATTGCCATCGAGAAAAACACAATTGCATTATTGTTCGTAGCTTATGCCTGCCCATACCATACCATGGGGCACTCTATTCACAATGTTGACATCAGCAAATCATTCATCCACAGACGCCTTAAACGTGGTCTGCAGTTGTGAGGCCGGTTGGACGTACTGCCAAATTCTCTAAAATGACATTGGAGGAGGTTTATGGTAGAGAAATGAACTGGCAAGTGCTCGGATGGACATTCCTCCAGGCAGCATGTCAATTGCAAGCTTCCTCAAAACTTGAGACATTGGTGGCATTGTGTTGTGTGACATTACTGCACATTTTAGAATGGCCTTTTTTTGTCCCCAGCACAAGGTGTACCTGTGTAATGACAATAATGTTTAATCAGATTCTTTATGTGCCACTCCTGTCAGGTGGGTGGATTGTCTTGGCAAAGGAGGAATGCTCATTAACAGGGATGTAAACAAATTTGTGCATTTTTTTTTTGAGAAATATGCTTTTTGTGCATATGGAACATTTCTGGGATATTTAATTTCAGCTCATGAAACATGGGACCAAGACTTTACATGTTGTGTTTATATATTTGTTCAATGTATATAGATGTGGTTGCAAGTTGTGTCTGTTAAATCTTGGGTTAATGACCCTCCATATTGTGTTTTGGGTTTCATCATTAGTCATATCAAATAATCCCACTGGACACAGACATTAATTCAACGTCTTTTCCACGTTTGTTCAACATAATTTCACACCTGACAAGGCCAATGAAATCCACGCCTTGCTGGAAGCCCCACCTTCCACAGGTGATAAGCGTGAGGCTCGAATTCATTCCTTCAATTTATTCTGCTCTTCACCTCGGTGTGGACAGGAACAATTCACGCTTCTAAAACAAACCATTTAGACTGTCTTACGCTACCCCAACTAAACTGTCCCTTAGTGGTAGAGCGTGCTCACCCCCTGGACCTTGTGTGCTGAAGTTTGTATGGTCCTCATAAGTTTCCTAATTACAGTCTTGCAGCATAAGGCGGTCGCTTCGGGTGTCACTGTCAGGCCTACGGGCCATGGCCCAGTGGTGGGACCCTCTGCTATTCTCAGGGGCCTCCCAACGGCAGAGTTGTATCCTGTAAGGTGATAACAACTGACTCATCCCCCCAAGGGTGGTGTGCGCTATTCGGAGGCAACTTGATCCGGCTTGTGCTGATCAGAACCGACAATATGTCAGTGGTGGCATACATCAATGAATGGGGAGACACTCTCTCTCTGTCCTAAACTTGACTCATTTCCTATTGCTGTGGAGCAGTGCGTACATGCTTTCTCTTTGGGCGACACATATCCCCGGTTGCCTCAACTCGGGTGCAGCTATTTTATCCAGGTGGGACCCTCTCTCTCAGGTCTCCCAGGTATGGGACATTTTCGTCAGGGCCATTGTAGATCTATATGCATTGGGACAAAATGCACAATGTCATCTATTTTTCTCGATGAGGATCCCGAGTTCCCCGTTGGGAACAGACGCTCTGGTGCGCCAGTGGCCCTCCTTTACACATTTCTGCCAGTGGTTCTGATTCAGCCCACATTAGAGAGGCTGCACCGGGAGGGCTTATCATTGACTCTTGTGGTTCCCCATTGACCCAGGCAGCCTTGATTCGCCAAGATCATTCGTCTTTTAGGTGGGGACAAGTGGCAACTCCTAGGCACATGGGCAGGTTTGGCAAGCAAGACCGGAGATTTGGTTCCTATGGGCCTGGCCCCTGAGAGGGCCAATCTGATGGCTAGAGGTTTACCGCCAAATGTTATTGCCACCGTTCAGTGTGCAAGCGTACCCTCCCCGAGATGGCTGTATGCATGTGTTTGAACTCTGATGCCAAGATAAAGGACTTGTTCCTTTTCAGTGCTCTGTAAGGTACATCCGTATGTTCCTACAGGAGCCTTTCAAGCAGGGGCAGGCATTCTCCACGTTATAACTGTACTTGGCTGCTATCTCAGCGTGTCATGTGGGTATTGACGGAGCCTCACCTGGGGCCCGTCCCCGGGGTTATGGGGTTCCTGAAAGGTGTACGTTGTCTCAGACTGGTCAGACTGGAGCCTCTGAAGTTGAGAGAATGCCAAGAGTGTGCAAAGCTGTCATCAAGGCAAAGGGTGGCTACTTTGAAGATTCTCAAATATAAAATATATTTTGATTTGTTTAACCCTTTTTTGGTTACTACATGATACAATATGTGTTATATCATCATTTTGATGTCTTCACTATTATTCTACAATGTAGAAAATAGTAAAAATAAAGAAAAAACGTTGAATGAGTAGGTGTCCAATTTTTTTTACTGGTACTGTACATTGAAAGGACCCAGGATATCCGGTTATGTGACCAGCTTTTTGTCTGTCATGCTAATCCAGGCTGCGGCAGGGCTCTGTCTCTCCCACCTCCCGGGCATACAGCAGCAAGCAGGGTCTCTCCCACCTCCCGGGCATACAGCAGCAAGGGGCAAGGGTTACCTAACGGTGTATGCGCCCACTCCACCAGGGGTTTGGTGGCGTTTGGCCGTTGTTTAAGGGATAGACATGCCGCTAGAGTCCCACCTCGACAACATTCGGTGAAATTGCAGGGCGCGAAATTCAAATATACTAAATTCGTAATATTAAACATTCATGAAGATAGAAGTATCTTACATCATTTAAAAGCTTAAACTTCTTGTTAATCCAGCCGCTTTGTCAGATTTCAAAAAGGCTTTACGGCGAAAGCATACCATGCGATATTCTGAGGACAGCGCCCCGCGTACAAAAGCATTAACATTTTCCAAGAAAGCAGATGCGTCGCGAAAGTCAGAAATAGCGATAAAATAGATCCCTTACGTTTGAAGATCTTCATCTGGTTGCAATCACAAGGGTCCCTGTTACATAACAAATGGTCCTTTTGTTCGATAAAGTCCTTTATATCCCAAAAAAGTAAGTTTATTTGGCGTGCTTCATTCAATAATCCACCTGTTTCCCCTTGTTCAAAATGCATACAAAATTAATCCCAAACATTACCAATAAACTCGGTCCAAACATGTCAAATAATGTTCCTAATCAATCCTCGGGTACCCTAATATGTACATAAAATATCAAATTTAAGACTGAAAATAGTATATTCAATACTGGAGATAAATAACCAAGTGCGCGCCCTCACCAGAGCGCGTCACAAACATTTCCAACGAAGCAGATGCACCATGAAAGTCAGAAATAACGATAAAATAAATTGCTTACCTTTGAAGATCTTCATCTTTTTGCAATCTCAAAGGTCCCAGTTATACAATGAATGGTCGTTTTATTCGATAAAGTCCTACTTTATATTCCAAAAATGTCAGTTTATTTGGCGCGTTTGATTCAGAAATACACCTGTTCCAACTCGCCCAACATGCCTACAAAGGAATGTAAAAAGTAACCTGTCAACTTGGTCCAAACATTTCAAACAATGTTTCTAATCCAACCTCAGGTACCCTAATATGTAAATAATCTATCAAATTTAAGACGGAATAAACTGTTTTCAATACCGGAGAAAAACAATGAGGAACGCGCACTCATTCACGTGCACCAAAAGACTAGAGTCCTTCTGAGTGAGAATTAGAAAGAATACGAGTACTTCTTAATAAAATAAAAAAAACATTGAACATTTTCTAAAGACTGTTGACATCTAGTGGAAGCCATAGAAACTGCAATCTGTGTCCTAATAATTAGGCTTTCCCATAGAAAAGCATTGGAAAGTCCAATGACCTCAAAAAAAAAATTCCTGGATGGATTGTCCTCTGAGTTTTGCCTGCCATATCAGTTCTGTTATACTCACAGACATTATCATTGACAGTTTTAGAAACTTTAGTGTTTTCTATCCAATACTACCATGCATATGCATATCCTAGCTTCTGGGCCTGAGTAACAGGCAGTTTACTTTGGGCACCTCAGTCATCCAAACTTCCAGAGGCGAGTTAGGAATCACCATACACTTTTGTGAGGTTTGAAGGAATGAATCCGAGCCTCACGCTTATCACCTGTGGAAGATTGGACTTCCAGCAAGGCGTGGATTTCATTTGCCCTGTCAGGCTTGATTTTAGATGCTTCAACCGAAGTCGCGAGTGTGTGTCTCCCCATAATATTTTGTAGCTCATTTCCCTCCTTCAGGGAACAGTAGTCATTACCTTACGATTTACAGTGGTAGCATTTATGCATGGGGCATACCCTCACCAGCTCTAACACAATGGGCCAAACCAAACCACACCACAGCAGAGCATGTTGAGTCAGTCACATGTAGCCAGGGGAGGACTGAGGAAGAGGGGCCTCTGTGGGAAAGTGGGTGTCACATGGTAAGCCACACCGCCCCATAGGCATCACTGCCACAGTCTGACTCCTGCCAGAAGCTCCTTTTCCTGAAACAAACCCCTGCCACTTGTGGTGTGGACAAAGCACTGCCAAGAAGAAAGTTAAACAACCTACATCTCTGCTCTGTAATCCCACTCTCTTATTCCGTCTCCTCTCTTTCACTCACACACTCTCCCTCTCTCACTTCCTCTGCCGCTCTCACTCTTTCATGAGGTTTTCCGTCATGAGATTCACCGTTGATGGTGGAGCCACTTTGTTGGTCGGCTCACATGAATAAGCAATTGACATTCCCTGAGCATGATCATGGCTGGCCTGTCTCTAGATACCAGACATTTTGGAAGGAGGGTGAGAGCAGGCATGTAAATAGCAGTCTTATGGGTGGCTAAGAGGGGCCTCCAGTTCCAGGCCACATGGGTCTCCCTCCACATGGGTCTCCCTCCAATGCTCCACTCCACCAATCTGACCTATATTGTCTGTACTACAGTACCTCTCCCTATCACCAACCTGAGCTCAACACACCACAACTACAATGGATCCCCCACAACTACTTACATCTCATTTCTGATCATTCAGGCTATGTGATGTAGCCTGATCATCCAGGCTACATCACATCTGGCCGTGATTGAGAGTCCCATAGGGCTTCATTGTAAATAATAATTTGTCCTTAACTGACTTGCCTAGTTAAATAAAGGTTAAATAAAATAAAAATACAAAAAAATACTGTGTTAATTTGTTCACACAGGCTGGTTAATGGTGTTAAAATGGTCTCCGCGATTGGGAATCAATGGATATATGTGATTTCACCATTCTAATATTTTTTGTTGATCCCTCCAGTGACAATGTTTGGGGACTTTTTATCTGAGTATGACCACAGGAGAAGCCATTCCCATTAAGTGGCCTTGATTTAAAAACTAAGGAACACCTTGAAATCAATGTTCAATGTGTGGTTTTGGAAAATAGAGGGGGGAATAAAAAAGAGAGGTCACTGCTGGAGTTTTAATGGAAACAGACACCAAATTGAAGGCAGCTGAAGCACAAACTGTTCAGAAGAATGGGGAAAAAACTGTAGCCTGTGCTGGGAGGGACAACACTGTAAATCAATTAAATAGAACATTACTCTCCCCCTCCGCATCTATTTGGACAATGAAGATAAAACGTTTAATTTGGCTCTATACAGTACTCCAGAATTTTGGATTTGACATCAAATGTTTCATTTGAGGCGAAAGGACAGAATGTCACATTTTATTTTAGTTGATTCATTTGCCATTTAGAAATAAAGCACTGTATGTATGTAGTCCCACCGTTTGAAGGTGTCATAAGTATTTTGACAAATTCACTTATAGTGTAATCAAAAGTGTAGTATTTGGTCTCATATTCCTAGCATGCAATGACTTCATCAAGCTTGTGACTCAGCAAACTTGGACACATTTGGTGTTTGTTTTGGTTGTGTTTCGGATTATGTTGTGCCCAATAGAAATGAATGGAAAATCATTTATTGTGTCACTTTGGAGTCACTTTTATTGTAAATAAGAACATAATATGTTTCTGAACACTTCTACATTACTGTTGATGCTACCATGATTACAGATAATCATGAATGAATGCTGAGTAATGATCGGTGAGAAGGTTACAGAGGCACAAAATCATTCCCCTAAAACTGCTCACCATTACCCATAACAAGTGAGGTTAGCAGTTTTGGGGGGGGGGGGGGGGGGGGGGGTGATAAAAATGTACATTTCACACAAGTGAAATTGTCCAAATACTTATTCACCTTCATATGGGTGTACGAGGGCAGCAGGTAGCCTAGAGGTTAGCCGAGTGTTGGGCCAGTAACTGAAAGGTCGCTTGTTCGAATACCCGAGCTGACAAGGTGAAAAATCTGTCCATGTACCCTTGAGCAAGGCACTTAACCCGAATTTGCTCCAGTAAAACAACACATTTCACTGCACCTATATGACAATAAACCATCCTTTTAGATACATAAAGTACTTTAATTTCCAAATGGTAAAACAGATATATATACTGAACAAGAATATAAACGCAACATGTAAAGTGTAGGTCCCATGTTTCATGAGCTGAAATAAATGATCCCAGAAATGTTCCATATTTACAAAAAGCTTTTTTCTCTCAAATGTTGTGCACATATTTGTTTACATCCCTGTTAGTGAGCATTTCTCCTTTGCCAAGATAATCCATCCACCTGACAGGTGTGGTATATCAATTTGCTAAATAAACAGCATGATCATTCCATAGGTGCACGTTATACTGAGGACAATAAAAGGCAGATCTAAAATGTGCAGTTTTGTAACACAACACAATGCCACAGATGTCTCAAGTTTTGAGGGAGCTGAATGCAAGAATGCCCTCCAGAACAGTTGCCATAGAATTTAATGTTAATTTCTCTACCATAAGCCGTTTCCATCGTTGTTTTAGAGAATTTGGCAGTACATCCAACCGGCCTCACAACTGCAGACCACGTGTAACCACACCAGCTAAGGACCTCCACATCCAGCTTCTTCACCTGCAGGACCGTCAGAGACCAGCCTCCCGGACAGCTGATGAAACTGAGGAGAATTTGTGTCTGGAATAAATCCCTTTTGTTGGGAAAATTGATTGGCTGGGCCCTGCTCTCCAGTGGGTGGGCCAGTCTCCCATGTGAGTCGGCCTATGCCCTCCCAGGCCCACCCATGGCTGTGCCCCTGCCCAGTCTTGTGAAATCCATAGATTAGGGCCTAATGAATATATTTAAATGGACTGATTTCCTTATATGAACTGTAACTCGTAAAATCATTGAAATTGTTGGATGTTGCGTTTATTTTTGTTCAGTATATATGAAAATACCATCAATAAAAAGGTGACATTCTGAACTGTCACCTCATATAAAACATTTGATCTCAAATCCAAAAGTGTAGAGCCAATACCAATAGGACTGTACACCAAAATACACTGTGGTTTTATGTGTTGAATGTGCCATGTTTATGAAAGATCATGCTGTTATTATGGCAGTGTGAAAATGCCTCTAATGTAGCCTTGTGTATCATGTGATGTGATAGCAATTTTAACCTGAAAGCCAGACTTTGTCTCACTGATAAATGTATTAAACTTCACATTTTATGTTGTGTTGTACATGATTTTCCAGATACATTTCTGGTGAAACGCCACTGTAAGAACGTAATGTAACCTTCCTGACGTATGAATCCATACTGTACAACCCTCTAGTGGAATAAAGGAATACAACTACATCTTTTTTATTCCTTTCATATCAGAATATGTCTAACTGCTCCTCCTACTGATGAAATCAGGACACTGAAGTGTGGTTACCTGTTTCCTGTAGTCCTTACAGGATTTCCAGATATGTAAAACAAGAGGCTGCCGGTATATATTTAAATGTATAATCAGTAAATTATGCAAATGTAAATAAAATAGTCCCAATTCAAGAAGCATAATATACTCATATACTCATAATATCCTCATCTGTATGCAGACAGCAACAGACAGCAGCCTGTTCATGTATCATTTATTTGACATGAGGTAACAGACAGTGAAAGTACAGTAAAGGATGATACTGTACTAACTATACAGACACTTGGTCAAATTCCCTCGCAAATGCCCACTAGCAAATTTGGCTTGACATGCAATTTGTTACCATGGCTCTTACCAGTGACCTTTCTGCACTAACATTAGAACTTCCTCCATTTCTTGGGAGAAAAAACACTTCAGGCCCTAGCAGAGTACAACGCAATGAAACAAAGCAGTTACACCAGGCGACACAGAGAGAGAGTGGGGTCAGCTAATGTCTTCTTTTTTTATTTAGCCTTTGAAGAAATTATTATTGTGGCTCCTGTTGATGAACCTCTGATTACGCGTAGCTGTCCTGTACTATGACTCTAGATCAGTGCTCAACAAAAGGGTACTATTAGATTAACAATTAGGACAAACATGAAAAGGAATTAAGATATTACTCTATCACTTTTATGTAATGACAATTTCATTTCGGGATTTTTACTATCCGCAAGCCTGATTTTAGGAGTGGAGACCAAACAAGTGAATGTCCAATCACATACACCTGTCATAAAGCGACTCAGTCAGGGTTCATGTTGATGTTCAGTTACATGTCTGGAACAGTGTTCTGGAGCATTATACTGTCTCTTGTAACTCAGGGTTGCATTGGTGTACTTCTACCACTAGATGGTAATAGAGGAGGGAGTAGAGATATGGTCCTCATTAGACTTAGCTGCTGTCACTGTGCCCATATACCTTACATTACATACATTCAGTGGGTACAGCAGGACGGTAGAACTTTTGGGATTGCTTAAAAACGCTTGCGGCAAAACATTTTCTAGTTTTTTGTTGTTGTTATAATGCATTGACTTCTTACTTTCTGTCTTGAAAAAGGGTTTATTAACAATAAACAAATGTCTGACTGAAAATCCAAACTAGAAGTCTAAAATATGGACTTATTCAGATGACTTTGCTTCTGTCAGAAATCCACACACACACACACACACACACACACACACACACACACACACACACACACACACACACACACACACAAACTCATTTTAAGCATGAGTGAGGGGTAGACAGTCCATTGTGCCAATCACTCACATTGCACTGTAAGTTATGTCAAACATTTTGAGCACACATGCTTACAAAAGGAGTTAGCGGGGCTATGTCACTAATAGTCCTCAGAAACTGACTTAACCAACAGGACATCTGCAGAGAAGTTCAAGCAACTGCTAACAGTCTCTCATCTCATCAACTTGGTATGGGATTATCAATAAAATAAGTTTAAGTTAAAAAAATCTAGACAGCTAAAGGTAGGACCTGGCAAAGTCTCAGCACCAAAACGAAACACTGTTTCTACTGCCGTTTCCAACTGCTTTGGGGGACTTAGATCGATAGATGGAAATGCTTTTGTTAACTGTTACTAAACATTCATTGAAGATCTAAACTCATTGTTTGATACATTGTTCATGATGTAATTGAATCACTGAGAGTTATGTAACTTGTCTTTCCTTCCATCAGTCCAGTGTTGTATATGATGTACTATTGTTGTTGCTTCTTTTAAATTTGCAATGGCATTTTTTCAGTTTAGTTTGTGAGTTTGTTTGATTGCTTGCAAGGGGGCAGAGAAAGAGTAAGTCTAAATGTCATTATGTGCATCCATCCCAAATGTTAACAGCCTAGAGATATGAAGGAGCTAACGTTACTATTTTCCACTTTTACCCTCATTTAGGATTCCTCTACATCCCTAATTAGACTTAGAGAACTCTTTGAAGGTTCCTGAAAGTTTTGCACTGGGATTGATGTATACAGTATGCACCATAGCTAAGGGCAATCCAAGGTCGGCTTACTTTGCATGTGTTCTTCCATTATTTAAAATCATTGTATTACATTTGTATACATATGCACCACACAGAACGCACTGCAACTGCCTCTGCAACGCAATGCTGCAAGGCAAACGCTGCGTTCCATTGGAAATATACTGTATTTTTGGTTGGTGTGTTCGATGCGTTACCGCACAGTCTGCGCAGACATCCAGAGCAGCCCAGCCCGTTAGCACGTAGTACGCGGGAGACGCTGACACGCTCACCACAGACATCCAGAGCAGCCCAGCCCAGCCCGTTAGCACGTAGTACGCGGGAGACGCTGACACGCTCACCACAGACATCCAGAGCGGCCCAGCCCGTTAGCACGTAGTACGCGGAAGACGATGACATGCTCACCACAGACATCCTTAACACTCCATTTAGTCAATCCAGCTGGGGAAATGAATGGTTCAGGTAAATATAGCCTACAGAGGAAGTAATGCCTGCCCACCTCTTACTCTGAACTCGACCCGGTTCGAGCCAACACACGCTCTGTTGATGATTGTGAATGGATTTGTTCATCTGGGATTGGTATTGTAGCTCAATTATATCTAGTCATGTGATGACTAAATTATATAAAAATGTCTTGAAAGCCTTCTGGTGAATGGATGCAGTAATGGTCAAACAATGACCTCTTTTTCCCCTTGTCTTAGGGATCCTTATATAAATATAGAGATGTTATCACTTTTAATGAATAATGACCAATAATACATGCAAGAGTTTCCTGGACAAAGTCCCAAAACATTGGTATGCCTGCAAGGCAGCAGTCCAATTAACTTAACTACATAGCAGGACTGCTTCATATGTTCCTGATATGCAATACAACTGTCAATACTGTCTTAACTATTAGTATTCGGTACATTTCAAGTAATCAAATAGAAAGCCGAAAGGTATGCTATTTAACTTACAACACAAAGTAAAGAATACTGTCTCAAGCCCATTCTGACTTAACAGTCAGGTGCCAAGTACCAACTGCACAGCCAGCAGACAGAAATAGCACTCCAGAAACAGTCAATGACATCATGGGTTTTCTCTAATGGGCATAATGTGTGTTTTAAATGATGAACATTTTAACTACGATAGCCACACAGTTTTAGCACATTTTAACTACGATAGCCACACAGTTTTAGCATATGACAACACCAGTCTGTTCAGTGTGCACTCTGTTTGCCACCTGATGCTCAATGTCTTATCAGGAAACTCTTATTTTATTTTTTATCAGAGCAAACAAGTCCTGGTGGGTTATTTGTTGTTGTGATACATAGTGGGGACGAGGGATGACTTTTGACAAATCTCTTGGCAAAAAAATATGTGTATTCTCCACAATATACACCTCGCACTGTTAAGAGTCAGCTGCCGCCCGCTCTGCTGTGTGTTGGCACTACTATTAGGGGAATTCCTGTCCAACATGCAGGCCATTTAAGCGTTTGACCACAGAGCCATGCCCGCCGTGACCCTGTGACACTAGAGAAAGGCACACGCTGCCAGTGACCTTTTTAAGAGAGGTGAATATGAAGGCTATTTAAAATAATAACAGTCACCAATTGAAACCCTATAATATCCCACTATCTGATTTAGTTTTTTAAAGTATAATTTAACAAGGCAAGTTAGTTAAGAACAAATTCTTATTTACAATGACTGCCTACCACGGAGACACTGGGACAATTGTGTGCTGCCCTATGGTACTCCCAATCACAGCAAGTTGTGATACAGCCTGGAATTGAACCAGATTCTGTAATGAAACCTCCAGCACTGAAATGTAGTGCCTTAGACTGCTGTGCCACTCATTCACACAATCATACAACAATCCATTTATACTGCATGTTTCGTGGAATCTATACATCTTTCCATAATTCTGATTGCCACTGTTTGATGGATTGGGGTAGTGATTGGAGTGGAACTTTTCTTGGGTAATGCAGGAGAAAACACCTTTGTGTCAATACTGTGTGGAGTAGATTACTGCTGTGGAGCTCAAAGAGTTTATTGAAGTGAAATGGATGCTGAATGGAACTTCATGTGCTTTAATGACAGTGATTCTGATAGTGGAAGGAGAAATATCAAGGAACATTTCCAGAATTTGCCTTAGTAGGAAGCTGCTGCCAGCAGTAGAAAATATACAAACAAGTCATTTTACTCTGCTCTCTATGCCAACAGCACAGATATCATGGCTGGGTCTGAGCTCACTGAATAGCGACTACAGGTGTGAAGACTGCTATTGGGCTACGGGAGAGTCTTGTTATTGTGCTCTGCTCAAGACCAGGATACTGGGGACATTTTAGCTACAGTGCCTTCAGAAATAATTCACACGTCTTGACATTTTCCCACATGTTGTTGTGCACTATGTGTTGAACGCTGACCTGTAGTCAATGAATAGCATTCTCTCATAGGTGTTCCATTTGTCCAGGTGGAAAGGACAGTGTGGAGTACAATAGAGATTGCATCATCTGTGGATCTGTTAGGGCAGTATGCAAATTGGAGTGGGTCTAGGGTTTCTGGGATAATGGTGTTGATGTGAGCCATGACTAGTCTTTCAAAGCACTTCACGGCTACAGACGTGAGTGCTATGGATCGGTAGTTATTTAGGCAGGTTACCTTAGTGTTCTTGGGCACGGGGACACTGGTGGTCTGATAGAAATTTGGTAAGCCTGATTTAAGTTTCCCTGCATTAAAGACCCCTGCCACTAGGTGCGCCACCTCTGGGTGAGTGTTTTCCTGTTTGCGAGCAAAACCCTGAGACGTCCTTAGAAATTGTCTGCCGCCCCTTGTCTTACCACATGCCGCTGTTCTATCCTGAACTTTATGTCCTGAATACCAAGTTATATAAAACCGTTACAGAGCACCACTCTGTAATGGTTTTCCTCCTCTTCTGAGGAGGAGTAGGAAAGATCGGACCAATGCGCAGCGTGGTAAGTGTCCATATTTTAATGAAATATAACCCGAACACTGAATACAAAAGAACAAGAGAAATAAATGAAAACCGAAGCAGTTCTGTATGGTAAAACACAGACACAGAAAACAACTACCCACATCCCATAGTGGGAAAACAGGCTGCCGAAGTATGGTTCTCAATCAGAGACAACGATCGACAGCTGCCTCTGATTGGGAACCATACCAGGCCAAACACAGAATACACAGAACCTAGAATACACAACATAGAATGCCCACCCCAACTCACTCCCTGACCAAACTAAAACAAAGACATAAAAAAGGAACTAAGGTCAGGACGTGACACACTCTTCATATTTAAAATGATGGTGGTAGCTGGATCATGTTATAGGTATGCTTGTCATCAGCAAGGACTAAGGAGCTTTGTAGGATAAAAATAAATGGAATAGAGCTAAGCACAGGCAAAGTCATGGAGTAAAACCTGGTTCATTCTGCTTTCCCACAGACACTGGGAGACAAATTCACCTTTCAGAAGAACAATAACCTAAAACACAAGGCCAAGTGTACACAAAAAAAATAATATACACTTAGAAATGTCCTTGTTTTTGAAAGAAATGCACATTATCTGACCATTAACATAACAGCAAATGGATCCGAAATACAGTGTAAACATTGGTAATGTTGTAAATTACTATTGTAGATGGAAACGGCAGATTCTTTATGGAATATGTACATAGGCGTACAGAGGCCCATTATCAGCGACCATCACACCTGTGTTCATCTGGCACGTTATGTTAGCTAATCCAAGTTTATAATTTTAAAAGGTTAATTGATCATTATAAAACCCTTTTGCAATTATGTTAGCGCAGCTGAAAACTTGTGCTGATTAAAGAAGCAATCAAACTGTCCTTCTTTATACTAGTTGAGTATCTGGAGCATCAGCATTTGTGGGTTCGATTACAGGCTCATAATGGCCAGAAACTCGTCAGTCTATTCTTGTTCTGAGAAATTAAGGCTATTCCATGCGAGAAATTGCCAAAAAACTAATCTCATACAACGCTGTGTACTACTGCCTTCACAGAACAGCGCAAACTGCCTCAAACCAGAATAGAAAGAGCAAAAGGACAAGTACATTAGAGTGTCTAGTTTGAGAAACAGACATCTCACAAGTCCTCAACTGGCAGCTTAATTAAATAGTACCCACAAAACACCAGTCTCAACATCAACAGTGAAGAGGCGTTTCCGGGATACTGGCCTTCTAGGCAGAATTGCAAATAAAAGCCATATCTCAGACTGGCCAATAAAAATAAAATATTACGATTGTCAAAAGAACACTGACACTGGATAGAGGAACTCTGCCTACAAGGCCAGCATCCCGGAGTAGCCTCTTCACTGTTGACGTTGAGACTGGTGTTTTACTTATGTAAGTTAGATATTTCTGTATTTAATTTGCTCTATACTGTATATATACATACAGTACCAGTCTAAAGTTTGGACACACCTACTCATTTAAGGGTTTTTCTTTATTTTCACTATTTTCAAAATGTTTACTATTTTTTGCCATCTGCTCGGTACAGTTGAAACTGAGATTCCTCCTTGAACAGCATACTTCTCCAGCATGCCCTTGGCCATCGAAGGTGAACATTTGCCCACTGAAGTTGGTTACGACTCCAAACTGCAGTCAGTTCAAGAACCTGGTGAGGACGACGAGCACACAGGTGAGCTTCCCTGAGACGGTTTCTGAATGTTTGTGCAGAAATTCTTCGGTTGTGCAAACCCACAGTTTCATCAACTGTCCGTATGGCTGGTCTCAGACGATCCCGCAGATGAAGAAGCCGGATGTGGAGGTCCTGGGCAGGCGTGGTTACAAATGGTCTGCGGATGTGAGGCCGATAGACGTACTTCCAAATTCTCTAAAATGACATTGGAAGTGGCTTATGGTAGAGAAATTAACATTCAATTCTATGGCAACAGCTCTGGTTGACATTCCTGCAGTCAGCATGCCAATTGCACACTCCTTCAAAACTTGATACATCTGTGGCATTGTGTTGTGTGACAAAACTGCACATTTTAGAGTGGCCTTTTATTGTCCCCAGCATAAGGAGCACTCATGTAATGATCATGCTGTTTAATCAGCTTCTTCATATGCCACACCTATCAGTTGGATGGATTATCTTGGCAGGAGTACAAATGCAGCTTAACGTGCTGTGTCCTCTTGGTTAGGAAGTCTGTGCTCCACCGGCAAATACATTCATCTGGGTGAGTTTGTGCTGTAGCAGGTCCAAAATGATTGTGTTGACGTCTGAACTAAAGTGAAATAAACAATATCCTTATGCATGTCCTTGGATTCTTGAGGGGTTGTAGGATGTAGTAAATGCCCATGTTGACGGCATAGTCCACAGACCTATTGGCTCGTTAGGCAAACTGCATGGAGTCAAGAAGGGCGTCAGTGGTGGTTTTGAGATGGGACAGGACAAGGTGCTCAAAAGGTTTTTATGGTCATAAAAGAAGAGATTGTTGACATAAACAATTCTGTATTTAGCTTATTGTGCACAGAAGGTGATGGGACGTTTTGTTTGTGTTCTACCGGTGTTTAGTCTTTCCTAAGTACTGTGTGACAAATTGGCTAATTCCTGAGAATTCCCCCACTAATTCTCCCACAAAATATTTTTTAATTGTGAAACAAACATGAAGTAAGACCAAAAAACAGAAAACTTGAGCCTGCATAACTATTCACCCCCCCCCCCCCCCCCCCAATACTTTGTAGAGACATGTTTTGCAACATATACAGTTGCAAGGCTCTTGGGGTATGTCTCTATAAGCTTGGTACATCTAGCCACTGGGATTTTTGCCCATTCTTCAAGGCAAAACTGCCCCAGCTCCTTCAAGTTAGATGGGTTCCGCTGGTATACAGCAATCTTTAAGTCATACCACATTTTCTCAATTGGATGCTTAGGGTCATTGTCCTGCTGGAAGGTGAACCTCCGTCCAGGTCTCAAATCTCTGGAAGACTGAAACAGGTTAACCTCAATAAATTCTCTGTACTTAGATCCATTCATCATTCCTTCAACGCTGACCAGTTTCCCATTCCCCGCCGATGTAAAAACATACCCACAGCATAATGCTGCCACCACCATGCTTCACTGTGGGGATGGTGTTCTCGGGTTGATGAAAGGTGTTGAGTTTGCGCCAGACATTGTGTTTTCCTTGATGGCCAAAAAGCTCAAATTTAGTCTCATCTAACCAGAGTATCTTCTTCCATTTGTTTTGGGAGTCTTTCACATGCATTTTGGCGAACACCATACGTGTTTGCTAATTTTTTTTAAGCAATGGCTTTTTTTCTGGCCACTCTTCCATAAAGCCCAGCTCTGCGGAGTGTACGGCTTATAGTGGTCATATAGACAGATACTCCAATCTTCGCTGTGGAACTTTGCAGCTCCTTCATGGTTATCTTTGGTCTCTTTGTTGCCTCTCTGATTAATACCCTCCTTGCCTGGTCTGTGACGTTTGGTGGGTGGCCTCTCTTGGCAGGTTTGTTGTGGTGCCATATTCTTTCAATTTTTTAATAATGGATTTATTGGTGCTCCGTGGGATGTTCAAAGTTTATGATATTTTTTTATAACCCAACCCTGATCTGTACTTCTCCACAACTTTGTCCCTGGAGAGCTCCTTGGTTTTAATGGTGCTTCTTGCTTAGTGATGTTGCAGACTCTGGGGCCTTTCAGAACAGGTGTATACAGTGCCTTGCGAAAGTATTCGGCCCCCTTGAACTTTGCGACCTTTTGCCACATTTCAGGCTTCAAACATAAAGATATAAAACTGTATTTTTTGGTGAAGAATCAACAACAAGTGGGACACAATCATGAAGTGGAATGACATTTATTGGATATTTCAAACTTTTTTAACAAATTAAAAACTGAGTGAGGATCTCTGAATGATCCAATGTTGACCTAAATGACTAATGATGATAAATACAATCCACCTGTGTGTAATCAAGTCTCCGTATAAATGCACCTGCACTGCACTCAGAGGTCCGTTAAAAGCGCAGAGAGCATCATGAAGAACAAGGAACACACCAGGCATGTCCGAGATACTGTTGTGAAGAAGTTTAAAGCCGGATTTGGATACAAAAAGATTTCCCAAGCTTTAAACATCCCAAGGAGCACTGTGCAAGCGATAATATTGAAATGGAAGGAGTATCAGACCACTGCAAATCTACCAAGACCTGGCTATCCCTCTAAACTTTCAGCTCATACAAGGAGAAGACTGATCAGAGATGCAGCCAAGAGGCCCATGATCACTCTGGATGAACTGCAGAGATCTACAGCTGAGGTGGGAGACTCTGTCCATAGGACAACAATCAGTCGTATATTGCACAAATCTGGCCTTTATGGAAGAGTGGCAAGAAGAAAGCCATTTCTTAAAGATATCCATAAAAAGTGTTGTTTAAAGTTTGCCACAAGCCACCTGGGAGACACACCAAACATGTGGAAGAAGGTGCTCTGGTCAGATGAAACCAAAATTGAACTTTTTGTCAACAATGCAAAACGTTATGTTTGGCGTAAAAGCAACACAGCTCATCACCCTGAACACACCATCCCCACTGTCAAACATGGTGGTGGCAGCATCATGGTTTGGGCCTGCTTTTCTTCAGCAGGGACAGGAAAGATGGTTAAAATTGATGGGTAGATGGATGGAGCCAAATACAGGACCATTCTGGAAGAAAACCTGATGGAGTCTGCAAAAGACCTGAGACTGGGACGGAGATTTGTCTTCCAACAAGACAATGATCCAAAACATAAAGCAAAATTTACAATGGAATGGTTCAAAAATAAACATATCCAGGTGTTAGAATGGCCAAGTCAAAGTCCAGACCTGAATCCAATCGAGAATCTGTGGAAAGAACTGAAAACTGCTGTTCACAAATGCTCTCCATCCAACCTCACTGAGCTCGAGCTGTTTTGCAAGGAGGAATGGGAAAAAATATCATTCTCTCGATGTGCAAAACTGATAGAGACATACCCCAAGCGACTTACAGCTGTAATCGCAGCAAAAGGTGGCGCTACAAAGTATTAACTTAAGGGGGCTAAATAATTTTGCACACCCAATTTTTCCGTTTTTGATTTGTTAAAAAAGTTTGAAATATCCAATAAATGTCGTTCCACTTCATGATTGTGTCCCACTTGTTGTTGATTCTTCACAAAAAAATACAGTTTTATATCTTTATGTTTGAAGCCTGAAATGTGGCAAAAGGTTGCAAAGTTCAAGGGGGCCGAATACTTTCGCAAGGCACTGTATATACTGAGATCATGTGACATATCATGTGACACTTGCACACAGGTGGACTTTAACTAAAGGTAATTGGTTACACCAGATCTTATTTAGGGGCTTCATAGCAAAGGAGGTGAATACATATGCACGCACCACTTTTCCGATTTGTATTTTTTTAAATCTTTTTAAATACGTTTTTTTTTTTCATTTCACTTCACCAATTTGGACTAGTTTGTGTATGTCCATTACATGAAATCCAAATTTACATCTATTTAAATTACAGGTTGTAATGCAACAAAATAGGAAAAAAATGCCAAGGGGGATAAAGGCACTGTATTTTGCAAGGCTCTGTATTTATATTTCTGACAACTTTCACTTTTACTTCACTACATTCCTAAAGAAAATAATGTACTTTTTACTCCATACATTTTCCCTGACACCCAGAAGAACTCGTTACATTTTGACAGGAAAAATGGTCAAATTCACGCACATATCAAGAAAACATCCCTGGTCATCCCTACTGCCTCTGATCTGGCGGACTCACTACACACCAATGCTTTGTTTGTAAATTAATGTCTGAGTGTTGGAGTGTGCCCCTGGCTACCTGTAAAGTTTTAAAAAACAATACAATTCTGCTGTCTGGTTTGCATAACAAACTCAGCCAAAAAATAAACGTCCTCTCACTGTCAATTGCGTTTATTTTCAGCAAAATTAACATGTGTTAATATTTGTATGAACATAACAAGATTCAACAACTGAGACATAAACTGAACAAGATCCACAGACATGTGACTAACACAAATTGAATAATGTGTTCCTGAACAAAGGGGAGGTCAAAATCAAAAGTAACAGTCAGTATCTGGTGTGGCCACTAGCTGCATTAAGTACTGCAGTGCATCTCCTCCTCATGGACTGCACCAGATTTTCCAGTTCTTGCTGTGAGATGTTACCCCACTCTTCCACCAAGGCACCTGCAAGTTCCCAGACATTTCTGGGGGGAATGACCCTAACCCTCACCCTCCGATCCAACAGGTCCCAGACGTGCTCACTGGGATTGAGATCCGGGCTCTTCGCTGGCCATGGCAGAACACTGACATTCCTGTCTTGCAGGAAATCACACACAGAACGAGCAGTATGGCTGGTGGCATTGTCATGCTGGAGGGTCATGTCAGGAAGGGTACCACATGAGGGAGGAGGACGTCTTCCCTGTAATGCACAGCATTGAGATTGCCTGCAATGACAACAAGCTCAGTCCAATGATGCTGTGACACACTGCCCCAGACCATGACGGTCCCTCCACCTCTAAATCGATCCCGCTCCAGAGTACAGGCCTCGTTGTAACGCTCATTCCTCCGATGATATACACGAATCTGACCATCACCCCTGAGCATCTTTCTTTTGGTGTTTTTCAGAGTCAGTAGACAGGCCTCTTTAGTGTCCTAAGTTTTCATAACTGGGATCTTAATTGCCTACCGTCTGTAAACTGTCTTAACGACCATTCCACAGGTGCATGTTCATTAATTGTTTATGGTTCATTGAACAAGCATGGAAAACAGTGTTTAAACCCTTTTACAATGAAGATCTGTGAAGTTATTTGGATTTTTACGAATAATCTTTGAAAGACAGTGTCCTGAAAAAGGGACGTTTCTTTTTTTGTTGAATTTATTGTAAGGAATTTGAAATTATTAATACTTTTACTTTTACGTTTGATACTTAAGTATTTTTAAAATCAAATACTTTTAGACTTAACTCAACTAATATTTTACTGTCATTTTCTATTAAGGTATCATTTATTTTACTCAAGTATGACATTTGAGTACTTTTTCCATCACTGGATATAAAAAATGTCAGTGTCCATAACATCTTTCATTAAACCTTTACCTCAATAGCAAAACAGTTGATAAGAACAGTTGAGACAGGGGCAGTTGTGCTTGAGAAGGTAGCTGAAATAGCAAGGGAAATGACACTTTCAGGATACGTATTATTGGCCAGTCGTGATACATGGTCTTTGTTGGTGTGTTGCTGCAGCAGGGTCTCTTTGAATGGGTCTGAATGAGTGTGATTAAAAGCCTGCTGGGTGGATTCCTGCCTGGAGGCATGGCCTGAGGAACACCACGGGTTTTACATCAACCAATTGACGGCTGCTGCCGGAAGCCTCCTCTTTCCACTCACAACAATATTGACAAATACTCAGACTGCATTGACAAGAGTGGTGTGTAAATCTTGTTGCCCGTTGCTATCGAATAGTCTCCTGGCAGACAGTGCATGGGAAGTCCCAGTGGTAGTGTAGCGAGCGGCCATGTTGGATGACTCACCAGAAACACTGACCCCTGACTCTGCTGCATGCCCAACCTCTTTGGAACAAAGGTGAGATTCAGGCTGTTTTGATACTTAGGGTTAGGGCTACTCTCAGTCTGGTTTCTCCTCTGCTGCATGGTTAGAAAAGGCTGAAAGCTCAGGGAAACAGACAGGACTTTACCATGAAGAGCCTGAGTCACCTGAGTGCATGTTCACCCTCAGACAAATATTTACAAGGACCTCGCTTACATTGATCACACTCATTTCTTCTGCAGGTACAGTATGTCTTTCATGACACATTTATTAATAAAGTGAACATGCTGTTGGAAGGTTTCTTTGTTCAATATTTAGTCCAACGTGCTAACTCCTATTCCAGTTATAACCAGGTTCTTACAAATGGTCCCAAAAGACATACCATGATGTAACATGATTGTGAATTGGGAGTGATTGTGTGCTTGGTATAAAATTAAGATATGGATGATGAATGTTTGAATCAATACTGAAACAAACAAGAAAAGCTACTGTGTATCCACTACATTTCTCTTTTTGAAGTGAACATTCTACAATATAATCTCTTTGTAAAACCAACAAGCCTTGTGTATTGATGGTCCTGGGTTTATAAGCTGCATGTGTTTGTTTCCTTCTGCTTTTACAGTGTCCTGCTTGACACAAATATTTTAAGAAAATGTGTTGAACATGTACTGTCTGGGCTACTACAGTACATTCTACACTATATGATGCCCCAAAACAGAAGAAAAAAAATATATGAAGTCTAATTTAAGCAGAGTCCTAATTAGTCTTAAACTAACAATGCATCTGGTCTGGATATAAACACTTGCAATGTGATCTTTACTCAGTGTGTGCCTTATTACAAAAAGTAGAGTGAGTAAACTTAATTCCCAAAACTACTATGAATTTCTTACAATTATGTATTTTCCCTATGATAATTCATGGGAGCATGAACTGTTACTTTTTGACGCCTACTGTAGTCTTCATGTCATTAAGTTGTGTTCATTGTCTCACTACTAGGATAAGACATGATATTGAACAGTCAGTCCAAGAGAACCACTTTGTCCCTCACAGATTTGTCTTTAATGGAGAATGATTGATATCAAAATGACAGTAAGAATAGAAAGATGTTTTCAAGATGCCTCAGAAGAAGGTCAAAAACACAATTACAATCATAATGACACTGCCATAGCCTGCTATTTCTAAATCACGAGAACTAAAAATATCAAATATAAAACACACACCATGCTCCAAGTACTACTGATTCAATGACATAAATGTCCTCAGTTTGAAAGCTTAACTGAGGCGCTAAATGTTACCCCTGCGCCCAGTTATCATTCCCTAATCATCCCCTCCATGGACAGGCTCTGCCCACCCTGCCTGGGTCCCTGTAATTTGGCTTCCCAGCAGCTCTGGAGAGAAGCCTGGACCAATGGATTGCTGTAGTGGCCCGGCACCAAGTCCTTAGCCTCTATTTACAGACCACAAATAGTACAGCACCTGCCTTTTAAACACACCCCCTGCTCTCCATCCATCGATGTAGAATTCCAACCCCTTCGCCCTCCTCACTGACTCTGTTACTATCACATAGGATCATGGTGTTATTTGGGAGTGATTGTGGGAGTGATTGACGTACATTTTGTATTTTTGAAATCCAAGGAATGTCTTATTGACGCTATGTTGCCGAAGCCAGCCCTCTTTCCCCATACAGGAGGTGTCAAAGATCTTCTGGCACTATGCACCTTCAGGAAGTCCAGTAGGGTACTCTCTCCCATTTCTTACAATACCTTGACAAATTTGAAATGAACTGGCTTTTTGAGAGGAACAATCCCATACTGGATTTAAGCCATTCCTGTAAGAAAATGTTTAACATTGACACAGAAGCCTCAGCCCAAAATGGCCACTCAGGCAAGCAGGGCTACATGTGTTTAGTGCTCAGGTGGAACCAGGTTGATGCTTAACACATTTAAGCATTGTGGATTTGTTTTTATAAGCTCATTAAAGTCCCTATTTTTGGCAGCTTATGCTTAATTAAAGGCAAACCGCTTTAGTTGTAATTTTGCAGATGCACTGCCATGGCCATGCTGGAAAGAACTGCAAGTGGACGCAGGGCTTTTAGATGTAAGCAACTGGCTGGCAATGCATAAAGATGAGCGAGAGGAACGGGGAATGGAGAAAACTCTCTACATTTCCCAGAGAACAACTTTATTGATAGCCATAAAACATTCTAAGAGTTCCCCATGTTTTGTTTATTTTGCTTAAATAGTACAAGTCTGCCTGCTGGTAGCCTACATGTTAAAGTCACTGCATTACTCATGCACTTTGGAGGCACTATTTGAGATCTGATGAGGACACTGTGGAATATATGTTTGTCTGCATTTAGCTAAAAGAAAGGAAAGTGCAAAGGGAAATACGTAGGTGTTGAACAGAAGATGTGTCTGTGGGAAGTTTTTAAAGATATACATTTAAGGACAAACCTGAAAGTCACTGTGTGTGGCACTCTGGTGTCCAGGGAGTGCTCAGAAAGCTCTGGAGGAGTTTCACCCAGCTGACCTTGACATATTTTCTGAATGAACAACATGGTTTTTCCACATGGCCTTAAGGCTTAACACAGTGGAATGGTTGGCATATGCTGCTGCCTGCATGTCAGCACCGTACGCTGTTGGAGCACTGTCCTGTTTTACTGTGACACCCCCATAAGTTATTGACGATGCGGTCTGGCAGATGCCTCCTGGTAGTTCTCTTAAATCAGGATTGTAAAACATGAGAGCCCAACATGGTCCTGCGTGTGGAGACACCTATGTCTGCCTATATGTCCCAGACAGCAGAGCTGTTGGATGCTCCTGTTCACTCTGCAGCCGTTAGCCTCCGGATAAAGTTTACATAATGAAATTCTAATTAAAGCAATAGACCTGAAAGAATGCTCCCATTAAAAGATCATAACAATTGCCTGATGATGACAGTAGATGAATACATGCAGACAGGACAAAGATTGCTTTGTTATTGTGTAAAACTTGCAAGAGAGTGTGACAGACAACAAACATCTAAATTAAATGTAGTACTAGTGACACAGGTTCTTTGAATTAATACATCTCTGTAGACAGTCTTCAATAGACGGCTAAATACATTCCATATGTGCAGAGGCAGACTTTAGTGAGACAGACAACACAATGAGCAAGCACATTCCAGTGAATCCCCTCTTGTCATTTATCGTTATACCCCAGACTCCTGACTTTTCTGTCAATACTTCATGACATTAGGCACAGGCTCAAGATAAGGCATCAGTCTGTGATCACTCTGATTCATCTAATTGGTCTGCTGTGAACAGAGATGCAGCTATTTCACAGTAGCCAGAAATACTGTCAGCATCTAAGTGAAGGCACAAATTTAATAATAGGATACAATACCGCTTTATCTCTATGTTTTAATCTCATCAACAATGTTCTCCTTTGGAGTTTACCTTTGGTAATGTCATTAGCGCAATTTTATGCAAGATTAGGCATGTGTTAAATATGAGAGGTGAGCAAATCACAGGGCTAATGAAGCCATCTCTGCTAATGGGACACTATGGACACTAGTGATGCAACATAGCTAATCATCCTGCTACTATACTAGGAGGCAACAGGTTGTCCTTTTAAATGAGACGCATTGTTTTCTACATTTGCTCTGACTCAACAGCAGGCATATAAGGTGCATTCTAATTACAGTGTGTAGTGTACTGTGCACATTCTGTTCATCTCATGTACAGTATAACTTCCCCTCTTGATGAACTTGTCAACAATTGACCTTTCATAAAGACAGAGCTCATATGCAGGACTGTCCCTAATAAACACACTGCTAAATAGATTCTCCTATGTGCCACATCAGACATCCGGCAGGTAGTTCGGTGAGCATAGTGCAATAATCTGTTCTCGTTTCAATGTGTCAGGGCTCCAAAAGGCAGCATTAGCATGTTGCTTGGCTAAAGACACAGTGACAAAAAGGTACGCCCCCTCAATCTGCTTCCAGGCATCCCCTGACTAGTGTGTGGAGCCATCAAGTAAGTGTTTATTTAGAGAGAACCCTATTGAATGTAGAGAGAGTACGGTTACATGTACTGCTTGGTTTGAAAGTTAGAAATTCAATGTCTGATATTTTGTTTATTTATACAAGTTTTAATCTGTAATGACTGTGCTTCATCTAATAGCACAACCAAAATGACCTGGATTGCAGTTGAGATTACATTAAAGTACATGGTGCATCAAGTCATAAATGCCTTGCAGAATATCATAGCATTTGTGAAGATTTTCATAGACCTGCGACCTTGAGCATGCAGGCTTTCTATGATTACATAAGAATATATTTATTGTTACAGTAACCTCAAAATGTGGCCATGATGTATTACTCATTTTAAGGATGAATAAATACTGTTACATTCGTTTGTAAGATATCCTTAACTGTAGGCTATTTACTATATTACAAAGGTAATGTTGAGTTTGGTTGTGTTTGGTTGTGTTTGGTTGTGTTTGGTTGTGTTTGGTTGTGTTTGGTTGTGTTTGGTTGTGTTTGGTTGACAATGCAACCAAATATCAAAATTTAAAGGAGATGTATTTACTGCTTGGATAGTTCCATCTGAGCCACTTGCTTAATTATACTCTTTCACTTGTATTTTTGGTTGAGAAGTAAATCCAACATAGCATTTGTTAACTTGCCAACAAGTTAATAGGTTATTTACTATATTGCAAAACTAATATTGAATATTGTTTCTCAATGCAATCAAATATCAACATATGAAGAATATTTATCTTCTGCTTGGATAGTTCCATCTGTGCCACTGACTCTGGCTTTAATTCCAGTTTGTCCACAAATTAATCATTTATATGTTGGATTCACGTCTCCATTTCAACCAAACAAGTTCAAGAATTAGACTAAATCAAGTCAAACTTTAAATACAGTTTGATTTAGTCCCCCTCCCCACATCATTATGATATATGATTGAAAAGGTATGTATGCTTACGTTTCCTTTGCTCTGTTAATTAAACCTACCCTTTGGAATGACTTTGATAGCAACAGTGCATCTATTAAGTGGAGATATCTCAACCGTCATTCTCACGATAGCACATTGGTAATAGTCAGTGACACATATCAAAACTAAGCAGGGCTGGGCTTGGTTAAAACCCTGGATGGGTGACCAAAAGCATAGCTGTAGATAGATGACCAACGCTCCAATAAGAGGTGCTGCCTAGCCTGTAGTTTTTTTCTCATAGTGGATATTACGTTGAGGATCTGACTTTGTTTCAAAGGTAGGAATTTAACATCTTATATACGAGGTTTGTCTATGTTGAAAATTGGTTACCATAATGATATAACCCTGTGGTTGAAATTTTTAAGAAACAACAGCTGATTACTTTCTTCAAATCCAATGTATTTTCCACCTAGATTCTACATCACAATACTTTGACAAATTACGTTGAAACAACGTTGATATAACCAGTTTGTACCCAGTGGGCACTTACCACTATTAGGGCAACAATTAAGAAGTTTAAAAACACTGGAACAGTGTTAAACCTGCCTGGTATTGGATGCAAGTTTATCTTGCCCCCATGCACAGTGAGGAAAATAGTTCAGGATGCAAAGAAAAATTAGACGCCACCTCCATGCCAATAGGCTCTTTGAAAGGTTTGCCAGAAAATATATTTTATTGAGAGCAACCAGCAAATGTATCATCGCTCATTCAATAGCCAAGCATGCTCGAAAGTAAGTATTCAAAATATTTCACAATATGGGTAGACTATTCCTATGCAATAGGAGCACAACATTATTAATCTCAGAGTCTTTACTAAGGCAGGAGATAGAAACACAATAATCTATTGATGAACAAAGACAGACGCACACACACACACAATAAAAAACCTTCTCTGTGAACCTTATCTACATAATGAGAGTGGATGTTTGTGTTTAAATCTCCTAATATGAACATAAAGGGTCTGGGCAATCCCACTACTTTCCTTACTACTCCGAGCAGTTATTCATTTTCCCTGAAAACTCCAATGCAACTACATTGCTAGGAGCCTCTCCATTAAGACCAATCAACAGAGAGAAGTTGGGGAGGAGGTTCAGGGGAGGAGGGAGGCTTTGAATGCCTCTCACATCTTACAGCTGAATAGTCGGAAGGGATCAATGCTTTCGGAAGTCCTCTGCGCCTGGAAACCTCATCATTATTCCACCAGCCCGTCGCCGTCGCTCAGACTATGAATAGTCAATAACAAATGAACAGGCAGGAAATTAAGTGCCAGACGAGTGGGCTTGAAGCCCACAGGAAGGCGTGTCTGCCATGAGTGCTGTTCGTGTGCCTCAGGTGGATGCGTGCTGCTGCTCCCTCTTTGCCTTTGTGAACTCCAGCTCTTCAAACATTCAAAAGATGATTCGCCTTGGTGACTATCCTAGTGGATGGCGAGTGGCTCTAAACTCTGTGGAATACGTGGCTTTTTCTTTCTGCAGAAGATGAATAGGGTTGATTAAGTCCTTCAGTGAGAAAACTCTTCTCACCTGGCTGTGGGGTATCCTGACCAGGCTCTGAGGGGGTGGCACTTCCAGGATAGGTGTGTGGAGACAGGGGCACATGGGTCACTGAGTATTTGTGTCTGTCCTTGGCAGGTGGTCTCAGCAAGCCTGTGTGAAGCCCTCTGTGAGTGGTGGTGGGCACAGAGAGTCCTCAGAGAGGATGTTCCTATGGGCAGGAAGCAAAGGAGCTCAGGGATCAGGAAGTGAGAGAAGGTATGGTACCCTTTATACTTTACACAGCACAAAGAATAATGGGGCAGATCTATGATGCACTTCTGAAAAGTTTGTAGTTTTGTTTTTGAAAAGGAACATCAGACAAACTTAAGACATGAAATTTGTCACCGTAACATATGCTTGGTAAATCTGACACTGAGTTGAATTTCATTATACTTACATCTGTAATGAGCTTTACTAAGATTGGGATGTGCTTAATTCTACAATGTCTGATTCTTTTTTGTTGGTTTGTCAAAGCTTTTGATCTTTTTTACATCAATGAGAATCACATTTGTGCACCCAGCTTTAAGCTACAATAATTGTGAATAAAAGGGAAAATCTGTCAGTTTGTATTTGGAAAACTCCACCCCTGAAAAAAAAAAATCTCATTATCTACATGTCTACAAGTCAATAGTAATATTAGCTATGACGTTTTCGCATTATTCGTGATGGAAAGTAAATCACACGATCAGTGTGCAAAATGTAAAAAAGTATTTATTTCAAACTTTGCATGTCCATGCCCAAGAGAAGAGAATTAAATTCATATTGACCCTTAAAAGTCTATTAATTATGTATTGATTTGACTAATGCTATTTGGTCAACCCAGATGACCTCATGATGCAACCCTGTTAAGTGTGTGTGTGTGTGTTGGTAATGTATGAATCAGGACTATTTATCAGAAGGTCCGGGAGTATGACGCGCTAGACAAGAGGAAGACAGTGACAGCGCTGAAGGCTGGGGAGGACAGAGCTATTCTCCTGGGACTCAGCATGATCCTCTTCTCTGTGATGATGTACTTTGTGCTGGGCATTACCATGGTGCGCTCCTACTCAGACAGGTAATTTTCTCTCACTCACCAGGTCAATCACAATGTCCTGAAGTCTGTTTTCTTCATGTAGCCACATGCATGTCAAAGAAAAAGCTGCTGTTAGATCTTCATCATGTCAACATGTGTATATTACTTTGGCTATTCCAGGATAATCGCTCAAATGCTGTCTGAACTGTCATTGAAACACAACAGTTAGCCAAGCTATCTTTAAAGTGCATGGCAATCTATACAATCCCCCTATATTAGCCCCTCCTGGGAGCTACCACTCTGTAGCTAAAACTGTGCAGTCCAAATGGTGTGGTCCCTCTATACTTTAGTTGTGGACATAAATTGCAGTCAGAGGCATTTAAGATGCCAGCTGAGGCTTATGAGTAGCATTTTCGCTATGAGCTCAATGTAATTGTTACAGCATGAAAGCAGGGGACACAGGGGACAAACTTCAGTACACAATAGCCTATCACAATACAGCACCAATTACACTGCAAGGCACCAACGTCATTCCAAACCACAGTGTGCTGCAATTTTTTATTTAATTTCACCTCAAGTCGTTCCTTTTCTATTTGGATTAGGTGAAAAAGTAGTGCAACATTTATCCTTGCAGAGAAATTGAAAAGCAAGTTATTCAGAATATTACTTTTCCCTAGATCTAAGATTCATTTCCAAATATCAGTATGTAGACTATAAAGCATGCTGGGCTATTCAAGAGGTTAAGATACACCGGTAAAGTGGACAGACTTTGGAATTCAGCTGGAGATAATCACCATAATCTGCTATTTGCTAGTGTTGTCGATCTTTTCTCCCATTTCTACTACTCAACTGATTCAGTCTGCTTCATATCATGCGGTATCCTGAACATTCCTACAACTTCTCCCTTTTTCATTTAATTCATTGTTAGTCATGGGTGTTGTGTCGTTGGATACAGTTGTTGTTGATGTTGAACTTACTCGTGTGGCATCCAGACAGCCATATGTCAGAGAGCACCAGGGTAGAGCTATACACAGGTCAGTAACTCTTTAATTTTGCTCCCTACCCTCCCCACCCCCATGCCATGTAGTGTGTGGACGGAGGAATCCGGCTGCACTGTGCTCAACTCCACCATCGTGGCAGAGATTAACTGTACCTACAGCTGCGGCTCCGAGTGCTGGAAAAGCTCCAAGTACCCGTGCCTACAGGTGTTTGTCAGTCTCAACACATCCGGAAAGGTTGTACGACTCTCCCACAATGAGGAGGCACAGGACACCAACCCAGAGGTGAGACAGAGGACATGCCTAAACGTAACATGTCCAACAGTAATCCTATATTTCATTATCTTGCTTCAGCTACAGTAATATACACCTGGTTTTACTGATCTTTACTAACAAATGATGTGGTAGCAATGTGCAATCAAATGATTCAATACAAAACAGTATATAAGCACAACTATGAAATATGTATTTACCATGTAATTCATATAATGTAGGGCAGTTCCACACTAACAGAGTGATGCTGAGACTCAGATTTTTTACTTTAAAATGTCTAACAAAAACCAATGATTGCAAAGTTAAACAAACCATACAACTCTATGCACAAGGACTACTTTGAACAATTTCCCCAGAAAATTTTATAAAAACACATTTACTTGGAGAGCAGTGCAGATGCGAAGTTTGGTAACAGAATGGCGGCACCAACAGCACAAACCGTTATTCTGTTACCAAACTTTGCATCCCCACTAGGCACAAATTGGTTGAATCAATGTTGTTTCAACATAATTTGTCAGCGTATTGTGATGTGGAATTTACATGGAAAATACATTTGATTAAAAAAAGTTAGCAAATCTTGTTTTGAGGCTGAAATTTAAAGCACAGGATTATGTCATCACTGTGATCAATTTTCAACATATGCAAACCTGGCATAAAATATGTTGAATTTGTACCTTTGAAACTTTATATCCACTATCAGAAAAACAATTATAGTTGGGGAGCACCTCTTACTGGTGAACTGATCTATCTACAGCTATTCATTTGGTGTCCCATCCTGGGTTTTATCTATGCCCAGTCCTGCTTAGCTTTGATATTTGTCACTGACTAATACCGATGTGCTACCATGAGAATAATTGTTGAAAGATCTCTTAATAAATAAATATATTCACCGTGTTGCTATCGAAGTCATTCCAAAGGGTAGGCTTACCAAAGCAAATAAAATGTTACCATACTTTATAAGTCATGTATATCATCAATAATACTATTTAGGCCTATACAACACATATCGGCTTAGGGTTTCTGAACTTTGGTTGATTTCAAATGTAATCTTCAAGTTAATCATTAATATGTTGGATTCACGTCTCCATCTCAAACAAAAATCAAAGTTATAACCCCCTAAGGTCGATTGTCTGCGCGCCCTAAATCGAATTAGCATAATACAAAAATCCTCATATTCATCCGTCAGTTTAAAATAGAGATATCTGGTTTTGCTTGGGATGCGTCTCAATCAACCACATTCGCTTATATCGTACTTCCACATCTGCGGTAAAAGGTGACAGAGCTAGAGCAGTGTTTGTCAGACCATGATACATCCTGAAATTCACACAGAATCGCCTGTAGCGTCTGAACGGTTTGGCCTACAAAGTATTATGACCACTCTATGGAAAGATGAGACACACAGTACCAGTCACAAGTTTGGACACACCTACTCATTCAAGCGTTTTTCTTTATCTTTACTATTTTCTACATTGTAGATGCGTTTGAGCCAATTAGTTGTGTTGTGACAAGATAAGGGGTCAAATACAAAGTCCATATTATGGCAAGAACAGCTTGAATAAGCAAAGAGAAAAAACAGTCCACCATTACTTTAAGACATGACGATCAGTCAATCCAGAACATTTCAAGAACTTTGAAAAATTCTTCAAATGCAGTCACAAAAACCACCAAGCGCTATGATGAACCTGGTTCTCATGAGGACCGCCACAGGAAAGGAAGACCCAGAGTTACCTCTGCTGCAGAGGATAAGTTCATTAGAGTTAACTGCACCTCAGATTGCAGCCCAAATAAATGCTTCAAGTAACAGGCACATCTCAACATCAACTGTTCAGAGGAGACTGTCAATCAGGCCGTTTTGGTCAAATTGCTGCAAAGAAACCACTACTAAAGGACACCAATAAGAAGAAGAGACTTGCTTGGGACATGAAAAATGAGCAATGTACATTAGACCGGTATGCGAACTCCTCCGGACTGAGGGGCAGCTCAGGACCGAGGGGCAGCTCAGGACCGAGGGGCAGCTCAGGACCGAGGGTAGCTCAGGACCGAGGGGTAGCTCAGGACCGAGGGGTAGCTCTGGCTGACTGACGGCTCTGGCGGATCCTGGCTGAATGGCGGCTCTGGCGGATCCTGGCTGAATGGCGGCTCTGGCGGAACCTGGCTGAATGGCGGCTCTGGCGGATCCTGGCTGAATGGCGGCTCTGGCGGATCCTGGCTGACTGGCGGCTCTGACGGATCCTGGCTGACTGGCGGCTCCTGGCTGACTGGCAGCTCTGGCGGCTCCTGGCTGACTGGCGGCTCCTGGCTGACTGGAGGCTCTGGCGGCTCCTGGCTGACTGGCGGCTCCTGGCTGACTGGTGGCTCCTGGCAGACTGGCGGCTCTGGCAGCTCCTGGCAGACTGGAGGCTCTGGCGGCTCCTGGCAGACTGGCGGCTCCTGGCAGACTGGCGGCTGTCCAGAGCCGCTAGAGTCTCCCGCCTGTCCAGAGCCACTAGAGTCTCCCGCCTGTCCAGAGCCGCTAGAGTCTCCCGTCTGTCTTTCTATTGGAACTTGGTTATGCTTTTAGGTGGTTGAAAGCAGTGACAACACATTGTGAATTCAACAAACCTCTGGCTGTCTTTTTGAGTAGGTGAATAAAGGTTGAAATCTCATTGATCAACGTCTCAACCAAATATTACCCACATTTTCACGTTGAAATGATGTGGTGTGCCTAACTCTTCATGTTAATGTGTTTTGTAAAATTGTCTGTGAAAATTGTTAAAAGTAGTCCTTGTGCATAGGTATTGTTTGTTTAACTTTGCAATCATTGGTTTTTGTTCGACATACATTTTAAAGTGAAAAATAAAATAAAACAACATTTTATTAACTGTGATCTGATTCTCAGCATCACTCTGTTATCGTGGAATTGCCCTGTTACAATGAGAAAACAATATGGTTTAATCCACCCTAATTCGCTAAAAAGAAATAAATAGTTTATCACAATGCACCCACATAAAAACACTGGAAACGGAAGGGCCTAGAGTTCTAATTAACTTCAGACGACTCCACCTCAATACATTACTTGAGGTGAGAGGTGAAAAACTTACAGCTGACAACAAATTCCAGAGGTTACATTTCAATTCAACTCTTCCAAGACAAGCAGTTAACCCACTGTATTCGTAATAAATCTGTCTTTGTTCTCTTAGTGCTTCTATGTGCCCAAATGCCAGAAGGACTTCAATGCGATCCACACTGTAGTAGTGAAAATCTTGGAGCGTCTGAAAACACAGCAGCAGGTGCTGTGTTACATGGACCCAGGTGAACAGCAGGACAGTGCTCTACTGACACGCATCTATGGACGATTGGCAGTGTTCCACTCACTCTTTTGGCCAACCTGCACCCTCATTGGTGGAACCATCATCATCGCCATGGTGAAGCTCACCCAGTACCTGTCCATCATGTGTGAACAGGTGGGCAGGATCAAAAGGTGAGAGTAAGTCCAGCGACAGGGGACAAGTGCCAGGCTACAAGGCCAGGGGACAGGAGCCAGGCTACAGGGGCCAAGGGATAGGCTACAGTAGCAGCACAAGGTCCTGGTTTTCATATGCAGCCTAGGAACCTTAAGGAAGCTCTTTATATTCCATTTGCGCTAAAGACTTGTGTATGAGAGCTGAGCAACAGGAGATCTGGGGGCTTATATGCCCCACATGATTCCTCTGGGCCTTCTGAGGAAATCAATAGGACTGATATGGGCTCCCGGCAGCTGTGTCATGGCAGGTGAAAGTCAACGACTTTGGGGCACAATGATTTTTCCTGGGATCACTTTTCTGCACCTCCATAAGTGGCACAATCATACAAAGTGATGGCTTGAAAGAAGTGGCCAACACTGGACCTAATCTGCCCTTGAACCCCTAGACAGCATTGATGATCCATTCACACTGTGACGACAAGGCAGTGATGCCAAGAGAGTTTGACCGAGACAACTATGTCGAAGCATTGTCCAGAATACTGATCTAAACTTGGCTCCTTGTGTTACTGGTATTGGGTGGAGGGTTACACAACTACAGGCGGCTGGGGGCGACACCCCTAAACGAGGTGTTGCCTATCTATGCTGTAACCCTGGGTCTGTAGAGACTCCATTCCAAGCTAATAGTTTGGGATAAACACTTCCTTGCAATATGGTGTAGCAGTAATTACATATCACAATAGGTCTTAGTCACTAGGATGATTAGATTGAAGTACAATGCAACTTCCCAGGGCAACTGTTCAATACAAAATGCCTTCATTTCTGGCCCTAAGACTGTGATAGATTGCTCAGCATTTCAGACAGGAATTCTACAGGACCTTCTCTGAAATGGGTAGAAATACTGAGGCAAACTGCATTTTCAGTGCCTGGGCGTGGCTGCATAAAACACCTTAAGTTAATTTCCCCCTCATCTTTTTCTTTAAAGTTTCCTTAACTTTAAGTCAGTTGCACAAAACATTTTAAGGTGAATTTCCCCCTTCAATTTAGTGAAAAGGTTAAGGGTTCCAGTGAGGTCCTTTAAGTGTTTCATTCACTATGGATATCAATGTAAACAGCATTTGTGGAGGCGAATGTTGCTTTCATCTGATCTGGTGACAAAAGGAAAACATCAACCAGCTAGCTACTTAGCTAAATAATGGAAGGTGCACAATCCATGGATACAAAGCTAGCTGGCTAGTTAGCTATAGCTACTCTGTAAGCTACTGTGGCTTGACGTACTATAAAGCAATAAAAACAAGTTGAGAAAAAAAGTATCTACAAGAAATGCGGTTTATTATCTTCTGAAGCCATTTGGTTGTCCTGTCTTGATTGTAGAGGTTATATTTTGCTTTCTCACAAAATCAAAGCATCTCTTTGACCAGCATTTATTCTGTGAAACAGGCTGTCTCCATGGTAACAAGATACTCTTTCTGCCATACATGCCTTCAAACTACCATAGAACCCCTTTAAGTATGCCTTTAACTAATAAAATATTTGAGGGGCACTGCTTGTCGGCAGGGTAGCCTAGTGGTTAGAGTGTTGGACTAGTAACCGAAAGGTTGCAAGTTTGAATTCCTGAGCTGACAAGGTACAAATCTGCTATAAAGCTACCTGGCTAGCCTGCTAGCTACCCACTAAGTGCATTAACTTGAGGTACTAGAAAGTAACAAGTTGAGAAAAAAGTAACAGCAAGAAATGTGTTTTATCTTCTGAATCTATTTGTTTCTCCTCTGTTGAATGTAGAAGTTCTATTTTGCGATCTCCCCCCAAAAATGTGATTTATTTGACAAGACATCACATTCAGACAGTGAATCAGGTCATCTCCATGGTAACCAGAGACTATTACTGCCGTACATGCCTTCAAACTACAGTAAACCCCCTTCAGTATGCCTTTACCTAAGGGAAATGTTTGAGGTGCTCTATGCAACGCACTTGTAGAATTCCCTTAGGTAAGTGGAAATTATTACTTAATAAGGGAAAGCCTTAAGGGAAACACATAAGATGTTTTATGCAACCAGGCACACACATTTATTTGAGAAGAAGCACAAATCGATGATGGAAATAAGTCATGGCACGTTTTACCACAAATATTTACAGAATGATGATTGCACACATTCAGACCAAACTGGGTAAATATTGACAATATTTCATTATTGGTTCCATGATCACTATTATTACTGTTTGTTAATATTATTTTGCTGTCACTGTCATCTTATGTGGTCATCAGCAGTTTATCCCTGACTATAATTGTTACATTATTGACTGTTGCTTACTTATCAATCAATACAAACCAATTGTAAATGCAATTTTGTCTTGCATTCATACATTTAAAGACAAACTCCGCAATTACAGAACATCCCTGGTTTGTATTTAGTGATCATTGGGTTGGTCAAAGTAGTTAAAAGGCTCAAGAAATCCACAAAAAAACGGAGTCTTAGTATAAGAGTAGTCTGTTAACTGTGAAACCAAGTCAAATGTATTGGTATACTGCTTTACTTTATGATTGATAGAGTGTGTGGGTGAACAACTCATGTCTGTCCTCCATTAATCCTACAGTCTACTGTACAGCACAGTCCTTGGAATTTGAAGAGTTTCATTCCAAAATGCTGTATATCCATTTCCATTAGCTTTTGTTGTTTAAAGAAATTGTAAAAGAGATTGGGGTGTTTTTTTACTATCTAATCATAGTTTGGGGTTGTCCAATGACAGAGGTGTAGTTGTTTAAAATGTATCACTTGATGGTTTCATTTCAGAGAGACAAATAATCATGTTTTCTTTGCAAAATGCTATATATCCGCCTTACTCAGAGAAATAAGTAGTACTGCTAGGATTTACACAGTGAAATGTAACAAATAATTACATTTTTAATGAAGAACTGTACACATTTGTGACATCAATATATACACAAAATACTAAATAATTATATACAGTAATATGAGATCTGTATGTAAAACTATTACATTTGTGATTTAGTAGATGCTCTTATCCAGTGTGACTTATAGTAAGTGCATTCATCTTAAGATAGCTAGGTTAGACAACCACATAGTGTATCACAGTCAGATATACAAGATACGAGCATTCCATTCCAGCTAAACAATGGATATAGAGCGTTTTGCAAAAAACACAATTTCATACACATCTAAAATCTAGTAATAAAAATCTGATAACAATAACATTTTACAAACACATGAAGGTACCCAAAAGCAATAATTTATGATTTAAAAAAAATAACAAATGCACAAGCAGTAGGACATTTGAGGTGCCGGTACTCAGCTCTGCTAAGCTCCTGTCAAGCACTGTACTGTAGCATTTTGGAAATAAACTCTTAATTTACTCTCTCCTCAGCTCAACAGTATTTCCAGACAGACCAGTTGATTTTTCCATCGCGGACAAATGGATTTGCTGGGAATGGTACCTGAATAGTGTCTTCAAAGGGCACCTTATTTAAAGTATACTGACTGGCTGTGATGAATTTGTAGTTGGAGAGTAATCAGTCACTGGGCCTGTACGTGCCTGTACGTGCCACGGGTGGCTGGACCCAGCTCTGGTGACAGCAATCCCTCACAAATAGGTCCTCGGAAATCTTCCTTTCATTGAACAATTTCCAGTGTACAATTTCCAGTGTAGTGATTTTAATAGGAATGATTAAAAAAGGGAAGTGCAGTCCGAGTGCTTGGTGGTTTGAGAAAGTGTGGGTGTTTGTCATTGACAGGGGATAAATGCCCTGGCTGATGCAGACGGTGATACGTTCCCACTTCTTGTGCGAGTGAGAGAATGGTACAATGGCCATGTAATTTCATTCTTTCCCCATTCCATTAGAGACGAGGCACTATTAGTCACAAGGTAGCCAGTGCTGCTGACACCCAGACTGCTGTGGGGATTATAGTGTGAAATGAGACACTATTCAAACCAATGCAGTCACATAGACCACATTTTACACTATTGATCAAAAAGTAAATGACAGGAAGATATCTACTTTACAAAATGAAGGTATTTCCTTTAAATTGTACCTAACATAGCTCTGTCAATTACATAGTAGCTCAGAAGAGAGTGAGAGTCAGAGGATGCTATTGATATATTTGGCACTATACTTAACATTTCTTAAATCTCACTATGAATATGGAGTAACATAAAAGTCTCCAATAAGTAGCCCCAAATGGGCTTTTTGGCTAAATTCTGTAATTCAAACATATGAATGAGTAATGACTACTTCTCTATCATACTGTATCTGAAAACAGTGGTGGAAGGAGGACGCCGAAGGGACATGGGGTCAAGGGAGGGTATTTCACAACTATGGAGAACAAAAACTGAGCAGTGGTCATTGTGTCAATTGAACCAGCCTGCTCACGTTAACCAATGTAAACAGCCCACATGTCACTTGGATAAAGAGCACTTAGTGCCTGCTGTTTTCAGCTCTTAATAAGGGTTTCCCTTGGTGACCAACAGAGAGTCATTCTACATTTTAGTCATTTAGCAGACACTCATATCCAGAGCAACTTACAGGAGCAATTAGAGTTAAGTGCCTTGCTCAAGGGTACATCAACATATTTTTCACCTAGTCGGCTCATGGATTCAAACCAGCGACCTTTCGGTTACTGGCCCTATGCTCTTTTCTGCTAGGCTACATTCGGAGTCCACAGCTAAATGCAGGATCTTTATGGCGTGACTAATGGACGAATGGACAGATCCATAGCTCCCCTCCGATTTCATTGTGGGGGACAATAACAATGTTTAACCTTCCACATGAAAATAGAAATAAGAAAGAAAAAAGCGAAAGAAAAAGGACACAGCCCTCCACACAACCTATCCAATCAGTCTTGCAAGAGAGAGAGCTTGGTGACAGCTTGGTAAGTAAGTGCTGTCTCGTATGACTGCTAAGTGTATCACTAACCATGATCAAAAAAGGCAACAGTAAAGATGTATGTAGCTCCCCATGAAAGATGCAGCGCCCCCCTTGGACCAATCAGTGTAATTTTGTAAATGACAGATCTCTATGGCAAGACTCATCATTCACCCACGTTTTGTTGAAATCGGGCCAGTGGTTAAGATATCGCGTGTGGCCAACTTACGTACAGTTGATTACTATAGCGCCCACCTTGGGCCAATCAGTGTAATTTTGTAAATGCCGGATCTCTATGGAAAGATGCATCATTCACCTAAGTTTTGTCAAAATCGAGCTAATGCTGTCTGAGATATCGCGTGTGACTAACTAACGTACGTACGTGCAAACATACGAACAGAGACAGAGACACAGTCGCCGCCCCGATTTCATCATGGAGGTCAACTACTCCAGAGGTTACATCTATCACCATTAGGTGTTTGCAGGTCTGTGACTGTGATTACTCTTGTGTTGTCAAGTGACCAGTGTAGACTAAATGTGACCCTTTGGCACCCTCTGCTGTCCAGGAGTCAGCTTTACTTCTGAGCCATAACAGTTCCGAGAGCTAGATCCCTTGATATATATATCAAGGGATCTTGATATATATATATATAAATAATCAAATAATTCTGTAGGTGGTTTGGTTGTGAATCCTGCACATGCATTTAGGACAGTAAGTCCTAATGTCCGAAAAATGCATTCAATTAATGTATTTCCTTTTTATGTTGCACTGACAATATCACAAAAGGGTTGCTCTCTCCAATTGGCACCTTTAAGTTTGGGTAAAATCTAAAATATTTTCCCCAGACAGTTATAAAACATCTGTGGTCCATTTTGTGTCTCTGTCAGGTTCCTGAGGTCACTATTGGCTTCAGTAGGAAAATACTCTAACATCTATCAAGGCTTTTTAGTCTCCCTTTCGGGAAAACATTTCAACTCTCAGGAGACTTCAAAAGCAATGTTCAAAAACAAATCTGCCATTTTTCAACAAGCGAGAACAAGAGAGAATCTTACAGTACTAGGATGTTGCCTGGGAACTCCAGGTATCTGAAACTGAGGTTATCCATCTAGTTACTGCATCTCAGTGCAAAAGGTGTCACTGCAGTCCCTGGTTTGAATCTAGGCTGCATCACATCAGGCCGTGATTGGTAGTCCCATAGGGCGGCGCACAATTGGCACAGCGTCGTCCAGGTAGGTTGCCATTGTGAAAAATAATTTGTTCTTAACTGACTTGCCCAGTTAAATAAAGGTTAAATAAAATACATTTTTTAATTTAGATCCTGTCAGTTACTGTTGCCTTTCAGGAGTCATTCATCAGTGGTTTCCTATTATGAGTATGCTATTAGCCTTTACAAATACACCAGCATATGGTGGAATTATCACATACCAACCAGATTTCCTGGGAATGCAGGCCTTTTAGTTTGAGGGTTCTTTAGATGGTGGATGGATGACTATGTATACAAACACTGGGGGCACTATTTTCGGCTGCCGTTAAGCCAGCTCAATTGTCAAACACATGCTTGTTTGCAATTCGACCTGTTAAAGGCGCCGTTCTTCTACACTGAAAAAAATATGAACGCAACATGCAACAATTTCAAAGATTGTACTGTGTTACAGTTCATATAAGGATAATCTGTCAATAATTTAAGTAAATTCATTAGGCCCTAATCTATGGATTTCACATGAGGAACACAGATATGCATCTTGTTGGTCACAGATACCAATGGTAGGGGCATGGATTAGAAAACCAGTCCGTATCTGGTGTGACCAGGGGGCCACCTGTGGAGGTCCTGGTCTGGCGTGGTTACACATGGTCTGTGGTTGTGAGGCCGGTTGGACGTACTGCCAAATTCTATAAAACAATGTTGGAGGTGGCTTTTGGTAGAGAAATTACATTCAGTTCTCTGGCAACAGATCTTGTGGACATTCCTGCAGTCAGCATGACAATTGAACACTCCCTCAAAACTTGAGACATCTGTGGCATTGTGTTGTGTGACAAAACTGCACGTTTTAGAGTGGCCTTTTTTTTGTCCCCAGCACATGGTGCACCTGTGTAATGATCATGCTGTTTAATCAGCTTCTTGATATGCCACGCCGCTCAGGTGGATGGATTATATTGGCAAAGGAGATATACTCACTAACAGGGATGTAAACAAATGTATGTACACAATTTGAGAGAAATAAGCTTTTTTTTTGTGTGTATGGAACATTCTTGGGATCTTTTATTTCAGCTCACAAAACATAGGACCAACACTTTACAAGTTGCGTTTACATTTTTGTTCAGTATAGTTTCTTGCAATAACCCTCTGTGACTGTAAAGAATATTTCTCTCAAAACTGTGATTCCTAAAAGATTTGTCCGGAGATTTGGTCAACTCCGTCAGACTTGTCTAAAATCCTAAATGAATCAGGAATGAGCAGGGTCAGCTATACCACAAGGACCACTTATTCATGTCCTTATTCATGTCCTTACATGTAGTGCAACAAGACCACTCACAATATTGGAATCACAATGGTCACAACCAAAACTGTCAACTCCATCTGCCTGATAGATTAAGATACATTTAGTTAAGGTTTTAGAGTCATAAAGAAACTGAGGAAAAACCAAATTGCTACTGTGTATTCCACTTGAATGAAGCAGAAAATGTCATCTTTGTCAAATCCAATCAAGCTTTATTTATACAGCACATTTCAGACATGGAATGCAACGCAATGTGCTTCATATTGTCATCTACCTAAAATATAAACTCAGTCAGATTTTTGTATAACGTCCACTCCGTCAGAGTGCTGAAAGGTCTGATGGTATGATTATGATTTAATTGGTGATTTTCAAATTAATTATTTTACATATTTTACAAAAAAAATGCCTGTTTTGAGAATCTGTTGTCTACTCTGCCAGTGGCTTGTCAACCCAATTAAAATAGATACTTTTTGATAAATATTCTTTTTTTTTTATCACTGTTCTAAAAACATATGTATTTTTAGTATTTGCTGTGCTAGCCCTTAAGGATAGTCTAATGTTTGCTTTATAAATGTAGTTTTAAGTTCTAAATCTAGAAAAAACATGCCAAAATGCAAACAAATTTCCCCTGGAGCATTAATGCTTTTAAACAAAACAAAAAACAGTTTGGAGAGTTGTATTAAATATTTGAATAATATAATGTTATAATTAAACAATCAAGGCCTTTAAACACTTGTTGGACAATAATTGTAAACATTTAATTGCTTTTATGATGTGTCATCAAAGTTGACATAAATCCAGTTAGATTATTATTTTTTATTTTTGGGGGGGTGGGGGAGGGGGGGTTGTTCCTTTACATGGTTTGTCCCCACTTTCAAGAATCCCTGAACTCTAAAAAAGCTAAATTATCTCTCAGCCTCATGGCAGAATGTGTAAAATAGCATGAGATTAGCTATAAAACAGCAACAAAATAAATCTGAACACTTGTACATTAATGTGGATGCGACCATGATTACAGATAATCATGACTGAATCATAAATAAGGATGAATGAGAAAGTTACAGAGGCATAAATATCATACCCCCTGAACAATGATTTTTGTAAGTTTGTAAGTTAAGCACTCATCATTAGTCACGATTCATTCAGGATTATCCGTAATCATGGTAGTATCAACATTAATGTACAAGTGTTCAGAAACATTTTATATTATTAATTACAATAAAAGTGACTACAAAATGACGCAATGCATTATTTACCATTAATTTCTATGTTTTAGCATCATTGTTCAAATAAATAAGTAGGGGAGTGTATATATGAAGGGTTACAGCAGGTTACAGCAGCCGGGTCACACTCTTTTCGCACCACTTCAATACAAAAGTGATTTTCGTAGAAGTTTAGGATAGCATTTGTGTTAAGCCTTGCCCTTTTCCTAACTTTAACCACAGTCTCATAACCTGCTATGTTAATTCTCCTAAACTGCTGTGTAAATTCTCCTAACTTGCTACCATGCATATAACATAACATATAACATAATTACTTCCTGTTATCCTCCAACAATTGACAAACCAATCAGAATAGAGCAAAGTAGTTACTAGGTAAAAAATGGATTACCATTATGATCCCAAAACAACTGATTCATCATATTTTAGAACTACACAACATTTAGAAAGCAACGTCTCCTATAAAATCATCCTAAACTCCTTTCAGTCATCCACTCAGAAAACATAACATTTGCCATAGTTTATCTGAGCAGTAAAGGGGGATAAAAAACTAAGATATTTTAGGGTCATATTTTGCCATACATACTGTCTACTAATCAAGATTAACATTTCACTAGAGATGCCTTATTTTGATCAACGCTGAGTATTAGAGCAGTATTTATGTCTGGGAGCATAATCTGTAGACCACCATATTAACGGGAAACACAAGTTTGTCAGATGACCCTGTCATACAATGTGTCCATACACACATTCTCTCTCACACACACACTGCCACTCGCCCCATGCAACTCCCAATCCCCAACCCAGTTTCCCAACTCAATACATCCAGATAAATAACATGTATAACATTTTTTAATTAAATAGTTAGTCAATATTATACCATGAACAAAATAGGTGTTCCAATTGTTTCAAAAACAACTGTTGTCATTCTGTTATTCTTCAAATATACGTACATTCAAGACATTATAGAATTATTTTCTCTAAAGGGAAGTCAATTCAATTTAATTGGGATCTTTGGATCCCACATTTGCAATATTGCACCAGAGGCAATATTTCTGCCTCCAATGGAAATGGAGTTGATTGTTCTTGAGAATCATGTTTGTGCAGAAGGCAGCCATGAGATCAAATGTGATTGTGTGACATTACAAAGGCACTGCAGCTATCCCTTATTTTCATCCCTTATCCCTAGATATAGTTCACTTCATTCAACATTTATAAACCCATCTGTCTTTGAGAAATTATATTTCTGAACAAAAGATGAAGAGAGCCAAACTCAGAGCCAGCCATGATGCATAGCGGACAATGATATCTTGTTGGAGGAGAGGAGAGTAGGAAATCAACAATGACCTGAGTACACAGATAGGTCCATTGGATAGTGTTTGTTGTGCCTGTGAGGATCTCCCTGGGGTAGGGCCTGTTCCCATGCCAGGTCACACTCCCTGATAGAGCGGCAAACAGATGTGCTGCTGCAGCACTACTCTACTCCCAGCAAGGAATGGCTCCTGCCTAATGCCTCAGAGGACAGAGCACAGACTGCACAGCCACAGCCATAAAACTAGCATGGATGGATGTGTAGCAGCAGTCAAACACAACTCCACTTACTTAAACAGAAATAGGGCATCGAGTAGGATGACCACTAACATTGGACTAATGAATTGCACTCAGATCCACACTGTATACTCTGTGAGATACACACTCCCCTTTTAAGGGGTATGTTACATATCATTATGAAAGTGGTTAATTCCACTGCTGTGCTAGGCCCAGATAGAAATAGCTTATTTGCTCTGGGTGGTTAATCTGAACAATATAGATCAGTTAATGTGTAACATAATCAATGTATCCCATTTAATGAGTGGTTTCAAAGAAAATCATAGCCCTGGGTGCAGTCCATCACAAAATGAATGTTGAGAAGCACTGAATATGTATTAAAACAGCTTGAAAAAAAGTGGAGATGAGATTTCTGGGAGAGTTCCAGTAGGCCAAGACAAATTAGGTTTAAGGAACGGGCAACATGTGGATGGATCCAACATTAAATGTGATCGACTTCCCTTTAGACCACTCTCTGTAAACATTTGATACAAATCAGATCGATACACATCAATAGAACTTATAGAACAAATAACAATAATTAAAGCAAATCCTGTAATAGTGTAATGTTGTCTCCGGCTGGAGAAGCCTGCTACTTTTAATTATCTAACAAATTCAATCAATCAATCAGTATGAAACTCCACCCACTTCTCTATAACAAGAGCAATACTCCTTCCCATACACTACCTTGTGCCCAATATAATGGTCCCTTCTCTGTCTCTCTCGAACTGGCCTAGTTCCTCCACTCCCACTAGTAGCATATTATGAATACTTAAATATATTTATATTCTGATAATATCATGCACACATGTACATTGCACAAACATAATTTATACAGTGAAATATGAAAGTATAATCAAGTGTATACAAATAAAGTGATGTTGCACATGAAGCTCCCCCCTACATTAGATAACAGTAGATATTTTCTCTGGCTAATTGTCTGTAAAAACAAACACTCATAAAGAGAAAACAATACATAGTAAATCTTATAAATCAAAAGGCATTGTTAAATTAAAACAAATAAACCATGGTCTGACTAGAACTACAAAAAAGGCCATTTTAAAATAGGTTACAAGAGCATTTATGACACAGAAAAACACATAATCTGAGAGCCAGAGAGAACACACTGTTAACGATCGATCATTTTTCTGTGACTGAAAAAAAAAAGCACCAGACAATGAATGCCTAGATTTACTTGTACACATGCATTGGATTAAGGGGTAGATATATAGGAATAAGAACTCAAACTTTGTGTTCCTCCTCTGAACAAATTGGGCTTTGAACAGTCTAAATTCCCCTTTCTCTAAATTAAACAAAGTTGAGGTCATGTGGAAGTAACCCTAAATCCCCCCAATTAAATCTAGTCCTGCTCTATATTCTCCTGAGTTACTCTGCTCTTCGAAAAGCACACCTCCCATAGGGAAGTCAAGCGCTTACAGCAGCTAGCTTTAATATCATCCCAAAATAATAAGGGACCAGGACCAGAGGTTGAGTTGACTGGCATGTCCAAGATGCTTGGAGTCATACCAAACCCATGTAAACACACATGAGGAAAGAGAACAGTCAGTCAGATTTTTTACAATTGAAAAAAATACCCATTACTTAATAATTGTCATCGCAATCACAGTACATTCACCTGGGCTGGTAGAAGCCTGTAATAGAACTTATCTTTCCTCTACTACACATAGCAATGTTCAGCTACTCAAACTCAAGTAATAACAGGGTTTAAACTGGGGAAAGGAAACCGATTGTGAGATAAACTTCCCCAATACCCCACAGCCTGGCGGGTTCTTTCTATACTATTGGCAAAATTCAGTGTGAATCCCCCCCCCCCATTCCCCTCTCCTCCCCTGTGCTGTGGCGCTGAACTCCTAAGTGTAGCCCAGATTCTCCATCTCGCTGCGGTAGCGCTGCTCCGACACCTTGCTCTTGTGCTGCTTACTCTCCAGGTGAAGGCGGAAGTTGGACTCCTCGCTGGCCCCAGAATTGCACATGGAGCAGTAGAACTGGCCGCTGGGCGTCACACACATGGCCAGGTCTCTGGGGATCCTCTGCCTGGGCCGGGGGTTGTAGTAGGGGGCTGGGTCACACATCAAGACATACACACCATAATGATGGAGAGTGAGTGATGGAGTGAGTGTTGAGCTGCTGCTCACCAGTGAACACTGTGTGAAAAGATGGAAGTGGCAGATAGATGCCAGGCACTGCATGGGGATGGAAGGCTGGCTGTGCATAGGATGAGCTTTCCACTGCCATGGCCATATGAATGTTACAAGAAGAAATACACATGTGTCCCACATTAGAAGAAGGGAGATGTACTGTATGTTGGTCAGAAAATAGATGCTCTGCTGTATCTGTGTGTATGGCTGGAGGCAACCATCACGGACCCTTGCAGAGTAATTCTGACAGACAAAGCACATTTCTCAGCGAGAGACTGTTCTATTTCTGGAATTAAATCAGCAAAGTCTCTGAGCCCTGAGGGAAGGGAAGCGAGTGGGTGCAGTTGTGTCCTATGATCCAAGGGGAGAAGGCCATGGTGCAGAGTATGTGGAGTGGGGTGGTGGGAGGTTGGGGGTGGATAATAATAATTAAAAACAATTGGTGGGAGTTTATATTTGTCCGATTTCACACATGCACAATTGTGTATAAATGTACATTTCGCGACTCTTCGGAGAGTGGTACGGGGATGAACAGTGGACTGTGAGGGCTCTGTCTGATGGACACCTGCCACCTGAGTAGGCTGTGTCTGTGGATCAGCAGAGTGGCTGTTGGTTGCTGTGCTTAGTGAGGGCCTGTGCTTAGTGAGTTCACAGTGACTAACCAGCCTCAGCCTCGGCCACCCCCTCAACTTTCCTACGACATTTCCCTGGTAAAGGTGGTGATGAGAGAGGGGTATTCACTGCTGCTACGACCATGGAGCAAAAAACAATAGCCTCCACCTGCTTGCTGCCTGGACATGTGATATACATATACATATTCACATGCATATCAGTCTCATTCACCAGCCGTCAAAGGCTTCATTGGTATCAATGAAAAGGAAATGGGCAACCACATCTACCCTCAAACATATACTGTACCTTCTGAAGAAGACTATGAACATCCCTGAATTCATCTGATCGTTATGGGCCGTTCTGGCTCTGACAAGGCTTACTTGTCCAAGGCTTACTTACTTTACTTACATCTGATCTGTACATCAAAATTGTGGAACAACAACACATTTTTCCTTATATATTGTTAAAAGTTATTTGCTGTTTGGTCATACTTTATTACTGGTATGTCTTTGGTTCAGTGTGCTGTACCTGGCATGGCAGGAGGCACCTGTGAGGTCCTGCGGTTCTTGATCAACTTGTACTCGCTCCCCTCTTTCTTCGGACGCCTCTGGACACACTCAGTTGACTCTCTGAAAAATGTATAGATCACGTTACTGAGAGCAAGTCTTTAGAGTAACCCATGTGCAGTTTATAAACCTAACAGTCCTTAAATATCTAACAATAATAGCCACTATGATGGACAACATAATGGAATGCATCTTTCAAATGCTTTTGCATTTTTCTTTAAATGGAAGCATTGAAACATAATCTGGATTGCATTTCATATAACAGGGCATGGCTGAAGGGGCAGGATTTCTGTGTTAAGTATGGTTGGTTTAATGGCCATGTGCACATTGCATCTGTTGTTTGTCTTCCTGGTGGTAGGTGGGGAGGCAGTAGAAACACCCACTCACATGATGCTACTGCTCTGCTGGGCCTCAGCCAGCCGCAGTCTCTTGGCATGGTTCTTGCCCTGGTAGTGCGCCTGAGCCACGGCAGGTGAGCTGAACGAGGCGTCACACAGCTTGCAGTAGTCGTTCTCCGTGGCTAAGATCACCCTGCTGGCACCGTTAAATGACACCGGCTGAACAAAAAACAATGAGTGAGTTTATACAAAGGGCTCTTTCACCAGCCAAAATGACACTCTTGCCAGTTCCAACGCTACATATCAAAAGAGTTAAAAACTTCAGTGCTGACAGTTTTCTACAAACCATCATGGATGTTTCTAATGAGGAGATTCTATTTGATTGCAGTTCTCTAGATCAACAACAGAGATCCAAACAGTGAATGTGCGGAAAATGCACAGGCCTTATACTTGCTCATACAGTATTATATTTTGCTGAACAAAAACACATTCCTTGTGCCAATGCCAAGCGTTACCTGTTTTGGAGTTGTACTCTCAGTTGGTGGAGTCGTGAGGGGTTGCTGGGAAACTGGTTCTATTACCTCTGGAATCCTGATGGCAGGCAGCTGCTGGCTGCCTGCATAAAAATTTCTCAGCTTCTTACTGTGGTTTTTACCCTGGAGAAGAGACAATGTATGATTCAATCCCACAGCCACAGTTCAGTCCACTCATCGTCATTGTCATAGTGTCATAAACCAAATCATTGCATCATCAGTGAGCGCAAGGGTTAAGCATTCCTTGTTCTACTTACATTTATGAGGGGATAACAGTGATGACTGACATGCCCAACAAACAAACATTTTTTCTTTATTTTATTTTTATTTCACCTTTATTTAACCAGGTAGGCAAGTTGAGAACAAGTTCTTATTTACAATTGCGACCTGGCCAAGATAAAGCAAAGCAGTTCGACACATACAATAACACAGAGTTACACATGGAGTAAAACAAACATACAGTCAATAATACAGTAGAAAATAAGTCTATATACAATGTGAGCAAATGAGGTGAGATAAGGGAGGTAAAGGCAAAATAAGGCCATGGTGGCGAAGTAAATAGAATATAGCAAGTAAAACACTGGAATGGTAGATTTGCAGTGGAAGAATGTGTAAAGTAGAAATATAAATAATGGGGTGCAAAGGAGCAAAATAAATAAATACAGTAGGGGAAGAGGGAGTTGTTGGGCTAAATTATAGATGGGCTATGTACAGGTGCAGTAAGCTGCTCTGACAGCTGGTGCTTAAAGCTAGTGAGGGAGATGTGTTTCCAGTTTCAGAGATTTCTGTAGTTCGTTCTAGTCATTGGCAGCAGAGAACTGGAAGGAGAGGCAGCCAGAGGAGGAATTGGCTTTGGGGGTGACCAGAGAGATATACCTGCTGGAGTGCGTGCTACAGGTGGGTGCTGCTATGGTGACCAGCGAGCTGAGATAAGGGGGACTTTACCTAGCAGGGTCTTGTAGATGACCTGGAGCCAGTCGGTTTGGCGACGAGTATGAAGCGAGGGCCAGCCAACAAGAGCGTACAGGTCGCAGTGGTGGGTAGTATATTTGGTGACAAAACGGATGGCATTGTGATAGACTGCATCCAATTTGCTGAGTAGGGTGTTGGAGTCTATTTTGGAAATGACATCGCCGAAGTCGAGGATCGGTAGGATGGGCAGTTTTACGAGGGTATGTTTGGCAGCATGTGTCAAGGATGCTTTGTTGCGAAATAGGAAGCCAATTCTAGATTTAACTTTGGATTGGAGATGCTTAATGTGAGTCTGGAAGGAGAGTTTACAGTCTAACCAGACACCTACGTATTTGTAGTTGTCCACATATTCTAAGTCAGAACCGTGCAGAGTAGTGATGCTGGACGGGCGGGCAGGTGCAGGCAGCGATCGGTTGAAGAGCATGCATTTAGTTTTACTTGTATTTAAGAGCAGTTGGAGGCCACGGAAGGTGAGTTGTATGACATTGAAGCTCGTCTGGAGGGTTGTTAACACAGTGTCCAAAGAAGGGCTAGAAGTATACAGAATGGTGTCGTCTACGTGGAGGTGGATCAGAGACTCATCAGCAGCAATACACTAAGTGTACAAAACATTAGGAACACCTTCCTAATATTGAGTTGCACCCCCCTTTGCCCTCAGAACAGACTCAATTTGTCAGGGCATGGACTCTACAGGGTGTTGAAAGCGTTCCACAGGAATGCTGGCCCATGTTGACTCCAATGCTTTCTACAGTTGTGTCAAGTTGGCTGGATGTCTTTTAGGTGGTGGACCATTCTTGAAAAACACGGGAAACTGTTGAGCGTGAAAAACCCAGCATCTTTGCAGTTCTTGACACACTCAAACCGGTGCGCCTGGCACCTACTACCATACCCGTTCAAAGGCACTTAAATCTTTTATCTTGCCCATTCACACTTTGAATGGAACACATAGACAATCCATGTCTCAATGGTCTCATCTACACTGATTGAAGTCGATTTGAGTGACATCAAAGGGATCATAACTTTCACCTGGATTCACCTGGTCACTCAATGTCATGGAAAGAGCAGGTGTTCCTAATGCTTTGTACACACAGTGTAGTTGACATCATTGAGAAACATTTTCTGCCATAAAAATATATGTGTTGGGGTAGGCCTACAAGTAAGCTTGTCCCCAGGCCCAATTGCTACCACATGTACCCTAATCTCTGGTGGACGAGATTAGGGTACAAGCTACATGTACAGTAAATCAGCTCACCTGGTAGTGGGCCTGTGCCTGCTGGGCAGAGTTGAGGGTGACGTTGCACAGTTTGCAGTACAGAGGCTTACACAGCTCATCCAAGGTAGCGTCCTGGTCTGTGGCCCCAATCTGAGCCTCTTCCTCCTGGGGCTTGGTGCTGAGGGCCACCTGGGCAGTTGGAGGTGGGACAGGGCAGGGGACAGGGCAGGGGGGGCCCTGCATCAGCTGGAGGTGAGCGGGTGGTTTGGCAGACAGAGGGCTGTAGAGGGGGAAAAGGAGGGGGTCCGGGGCCACTACCACTGGTGTAGACGGCCTGAGGGTCTGTGGAGGGGGTCCAAGGGTATGTGTAGAAGGCATTGGCTGGAACAACGGCTGTTGCTGGCCAAAAAGGCTCATTGAAGGCGTCAGCATAGACTCTGGTCCTGAGGGCCAATGCAATGATGGCAAAGTATGTATTAGACTAGATTCTACACTTATTATAGCCATGTAATGGCTGTATAACATTGGGAGGAAGCAAGAACTACAGTCATCAACTGTGTTCATTTCTCCCTAGTGAAACTGACACTAACAAATAGAACAATGGTGGGTTTCACAGTCCAGCAGTCATTGTGAATATTACACTTCCCCTGCAGTCAAGCATGGGCTCTGCTCCTTGCGAAAATAAGTTCCTCAATCATCTCTTGATCTGGTGCTGATTCAAACAGACTATTGCCTGCTTGACTGGATACATTTCAGGCAATCATGTGTGGCCACATTTTTTCTGCATAAGGGTTGATGTGGGGGATGGGTCAGTGGCTGTGCTCATGTCTGATGTTTCTGCTGCATCAACTCAGATTGGAGACCCAATAACAGTGTGGGATGTTTTTGATTCCAGCAGCCATGCAGTGACACCAAGTGAATGGCATGCTTGAAATGGAACTTTCCGATAACAAACAAAATTATTTTCCCGGCAATACTAGGCCCACTGTATACATCAATGTTATTCTGATAAATAACATAATGTAATCCAAACACCTGAAAATTCTCAAATATGAGTGTGACATCTTTTTTCCAAGAAAATATACATATACAAAAAATATACATATACATGTTTTCTGGGTTTTTCAATGAAGTAGAAACCAAACTGCTAATCTGCTTAGCCTTGCGGTCCAGTATACTGTAAACTGCTTTCCTCATGCAGAGTAACAAGGAGACAAACCTGAATCACATGCTCATTGGAGAATATAGCCTAATCCCCAAAATAGTCAGGAACCTACATTGTCATAGCCCAAGGTCAAAGTAAAAGTAATATTTTTTAATCTTGGGTATAAAACACTCCTCCTGAGACATAACACTGGGATCTCAAGTAAAATGCAAGTCCTGGGATATTAATGAGCATAGTAGTCATTGGCCATGTATCATGAGGGATGGCCTTGGGTCTCTGTGTTGGAGCGAATTAGCTTAATAAGAAAAGTATTTGGGGGTTTTAAAGGAGAGGGTTCTAATTCTATCATTTGGTATCTGTACAGAAAAAAAAATAACCAAGAACCTCCAAAAGTTGAATAGCCCTTCACAGTGAGAGGTGTTTGTCACATACTTATAGTTATTTCATGCCTTTTATACTGTCACCTCTGCCACATCAATTATGGAGTGAAAAGTGTATGCCTCATGCAGTGGAATCAAGTGCATGACTAGTCTTTGAATGGAGAAAGGTTGAAGGGAACTCATAAGAACTTCATATTTTAATTAGAGAATTACAGTCCTCTTACTCTGACAAGCACTTTGCTACACTCGCATTAATATCTGCTAACCATGTGTATGTCACCAATAAAATTTGATTTGATTTGCGAAATGTTAAATGCATTGCAAAGTCTCACGATAGACATGGTTTTAGCATGGAGATGTGTTGAAAGACCCTGAGACCTATGGTATTTTGTTAACACTCGGTCATGCAGATAACAGATTAATTGCCTCTTAAACGTACCCATTAGTTAGCCTAGTTAGAGATGGCAACACAGCAGTTAGGCTATTGAGTTAGCAGTCTGAAAGGACTCATTATTGCCAGTTCAAGTGAGCGATAGTTGACACGAAGACTATAGGCTAAGATTGGGGGGCAGCTTGGAGGCTGTCATAAAACAAGACTGAATGATCAAATCTGTCAATACTAATGTTTACCAATAAAGCTATATGAAATCAGGGTATAGTACAAAATGAAGTTGCTTATCAAGCATTTATAACATCTCCAGGGATGTGACCTGCCAGACTCAGCTCTTTCAACCTATTTTAGTGGACAATGCCATTTCATCTGATTACAGCAGACTGAATAGACCAACTCAATACAATTAGGTCTTGAAAGATGATGTTGCAAAATATGCTATATAAACAGGTTTAACCACTTAAGAGAATATAGAACAAGGTAAACTCAAGTCCAGACCCAAGCTGTTATTCATAATAATCATTATCAACACCATTATCATCATGTGAATAATGTACACTACACCATGGTGTGTCAATGAGCTTGTGCCATGACAAGAGTAGACAGATTTCAAGAGTTGGGAACCGAGACTGTCAAAAACGTGGTCCTCCCCCTAAACAAGGGGACCATCATGTCATTCTACACCCACCGGTCTGACCATTATTACTTTAGCTGATTTTACATGAAACACCAATCCACCACATCACACCTGCACTGAAAGAGAATGAGGAACAGTGATGGTGCTGTGGATACAGCAAATCAACACATTTTTGTTGACATATATTTTGGGTTGAATTGATCAGCAACCTCTGATTACTGATTTAATTTCAACATGACTGTTGGTCTAATCTCTTCAAATTAATGGGAAGGCTCAACCTCGACAAAAATGTTTTATAGCTGTACACTAAGCTGTACACTAACATACAGTATAATACCAACATGTTTACACCCTCTTAAATCAGAAAATTGCACTGGTTACATTTTAGCTGAGGCTGCATGCATCCATCCATTCGCAGTGTCACGGCTACTGACAGCAATGAATGCGACCCTTTTCCTACCTGGTAACCGGGCGAAATAATGTCTGTTATTCCGATAGTTTAAAGGCACCGAATTTCCGTAATAATCGGCACTTTGATAATAAGAAGCATCTCTATTCTTGACATGTAACGCCATCATTGCATCCTGGCCAACTTCGAACCAGTTTAGACGTGAGAACCCAGCAAGCTACTTTCACTGGGGAAGAGGAGGGGTGTGTTTTCAGAGTTATACACTATTCTTTTTACATTGGCTACATTTTAGTAAAGCCTTTCATAATAAACCCCAAACATGATAACCACACATTTAAAACATTTGGTAAAGGCGAGTCTTTGAAAAATATGCTTTATGCGTGTGTTGTTCTCTTGTTGGTACAGTCCATTTACTGCATTCAAGCTATCCGACATTTGGAAATTCATGGTCACCCCAGCGCTAACGCACTACATTTATACTCAGTATTAGGGTAGTATAGGACTTGGTCTTGAAAAATCGAGTGATAACTCTTTATACTCAGTATTAAGGTGGTATGTGATTTGATCTTGACTAAACCAGGGAAATTATGAACTCGACTAGTTTAGGGACAGTTCGAGGTGTCATGAAAAAAAGGCATCCCCCAACGTGAAAAATATTTTCACATGACCCTCCCCTTGTACTGTAAAATAAATTTGCACCCCTCCTCATAGAATTAACTCAAAATAATGTTTACGACCACAAATATCAATAACAGTAGCGACCCTGTGTTTATAAACGTGGATATTGATTTTGCTACTTAAACATGTTTTTGTGGCATGGTCAATGCCACGCAGGGCTATGGGCTGGATGGTTATAGAAAAAATAGACAGATACTTCACCGGATGTATAAATGTGAAACATCCGCTTGGCATTTCGACTCACTACAAAATTATGTAGTGAGAGGAAGCCCAGTGGCCAGCAGTTGGAAAGGATGAAAGCAGATGGATTTTGGCAGGCATTCTGCTAATTTTCTCATTGATAAAACATTTGATCTCAATACCGTTTGCTGTTCCCAAAGCTAGAATCTGTTTTGAATAGAGTTGACTAAGTTTTATAGACTTTGCCCTTTACTAACGTTTTTACAAATCATGTTGTTCAGAAGTGCAAAGGTGAATTGAGTTATTACACACGCGCACTTCACAGTGCAGGCGTTCCCTAACGGAAATATGCAGATGTATTCTAGAACAGGCTAATAGGATCTCGCTAGCTCGTGCTTGGCTCTGCCCACCTTCCTTGCTTGTTCTGCCCACTGTGATTTATTTGTTCCCATTGAAAACGACAGGCTATGGTCTATCTTTTAGTTATAAAAATCTTTGGTTGAGGGTACTATCCCTGCCTGTTTCTTTACACTATGCTCACAGCCGGCTGCAGACAATGCTAATCAAATTTTCTACATTTTGATGCCATATTTCTTATTATATAAAATATATGCAACGAATTAATTTTTCCACCAACATGTTTCTGTGCCAATGCACCACGCAACCAATAAACAAAGCATACCTACTTCAGGCACTTCAGTATCATCGTTTGCGTTTTCAACAACACAATAAATTATGTCAATCTCGACACTCAAGATAATGCAGACCATCCAATGTAGGTTTACCCAATTCGAAGACTTGGTTTGACAATCTCTGAATGTCATTCAACTGTTTGGTGTTTTGTAACAGATGTCTCTTTATATTCATCAAATGGCCAGCTGCACAGTTTGAAGTAAAAAAAATAATAATAATAATACATATATACACACACAGTACATTTTTAAGTGACCGGGATTGCAAAATAAATCAGGGATTTATTTCCATTGTGGTCCCTATTTTTGCCATGAATACATTTACATACTGTAGATACAGACACATTATAGATTTAAAAAAATGCTCGACCTCCAGATGAGTATAAGGGCAGAATTTAAGTACAGTACTTACAAGCTTGTTTTGGTTGGTCTGTAGTTTATTCTTTTAGATGTTTGGGCTGCTGGTGAACCATGATGTGCAGGCATCATCAAAGTGACACTAGATTAGCAATTTGCCGGTCTTTAGGCTATCTATAGCTAGATTTCCATCCAATTGGCGACAGATTTTCATGTGAATAGTCTAGAATCTGCAACAACAACAAAAAAAAGTGAATTTTCCCATTAGAGTTGGGTTTCTATCAAATTGACTTGTTGCGGATAAAAGTCTAAGCATAAATATGTAGTGCACATGAAAACAACGTGTGCGGCTAAATTCCCATACCAAATAAAAAATACTAATTCATCGATTTCCATCGTATTTTCAATTCCAGGCCTACAGATGGTTTTGACACAAAAAATGTTGATTAGGTATGTGGCACATGCACTCTAGCCAACAGTTTGCAGATAGAGTGGGGGAATTTGGGGTATTTTGGATACCTAATGAGAATATTATGGACAAAAGCGCAAGATCATTTTTAGTTGTCAAACTGCAGCCAAACATCGATCATCATGTCACCAGAATAAGACCATCGATATTTATTGAAAGGAGCATCAAGCTCATCACCATGCACTTTCACCACCCTGTGAAGTCCATATCTTATTTCATCTGTAGCCTAAAAAACTGCATGCTTTCCCATGATGTCATGACATTTTTTTATCTGACGTACTTTACTCGCATAAAAAGGTTGGATGGAAACATGGTTAATGTCAAGTCATTTTGAGGATGCTAGAATTATTATTATTATTATTATTATTTTGGACCAACATGCACCCCCCACAGCAACTCGCCCAAGCCTTCCCCATTTCTCCTTCTCCCAAACCAGTCAGCTGATGTTCTGAAAGAGCTGCAAAATCTGGACCCCTACAAATCAGCCGGGCTAGACAATCTGGAACCTTTCTTTCTAAAATTATCTGCCAAAATTGTTGCCACCCCTATTACTAGCCTGTTCAACCTCTCTTTCGTGTCGTCTGAGATTCCCAAAGATTGGAAAGCAGCTGCAGTCATCCCCCTCTTCAAAGGGGGGGACACTCTTGCCCCAAACTGCTACAGACCTATATCTATCCTACCATGCCTTTCTAAGGTCCTCGAAAGCCAAGTCAACAAACAGATTACCGACCATTTCGAATCTCACCATACCTTCTCTGCTATGCAATCTGGTTTCAGAGCTGGTCATGGGTGCACCTCAGCCACGCTCAAGGTCCTAAACGATATCTTAACCGCCATCGATAAGAAACATTACTGTGCAGTCGTATTCATTGATCTGGCCAAGGCTTTCGACTCTGTCAATCACCACATCCTCATCGGCAGACACGACAGCCTTGGTTTCTCAAATGATTGCCTCGCCTGGTTCAACAACTACTTCTCTGATAGAGTTCAGTGTGTCAAATCGGAGCGTCTGCTGTCCGGACCTCTGGCAGTCTCTATGGGGGTGCCACAGAGTTCAATTCTTGGACCAACTCTCTTCTCTGTATACATCAATGATGTCGCTCTTGCTGCTGGTGAGTCTCTGATCCACCTCTACTCAGACGACACCATTCTGTATACTTCTGGCCCTTCTTTGGACACTGTGTTAACAACCCTCCAGGCAAGCTTCAATGCCATACAACTCTCCTTCCGTGGACTCCAATTGCTCTTAAATACAAGTAAAACTAAAGCATGCTCTTCAACCGATCGCTGCCTGCACCTGTCCGCCTGTCCAACATCACTACTCTGGACGGCTCTGACTTAGAATACGTGGACAACTACAAATACCTAGGTGTCTGGTTAGACTGTAAACTCTCCTTCCAGACCCACATCAAACATCTCCAATCCAAAGTTAAATCTAGAATTGGCTTCCTATTTCGCAACAAAGCATCCTTCACTCATGCTGCCAAACATACCCTTGTAAAACTGACCATCCTACCAATCCTCGACTTCGGAGATGTCATTTACAGAATAGCCTCCAATACCCTACTCAACAAATTGGATGCAGTCTATCACAGTGCAATCCGTTTTGTCACCAAAGCCCCATATACTACCCACCACTGCGACCTGTATCAAATCAAATCAAATCAAATTTTATTTGTCACATACACATGGTTAGCAGATGTTAATGCGAGTGTAGCGAAATGCTTGTGCTTCTAGTTCCGACAATGCAGTAATAACCAACAAGTAATCTAGTTAACAATTCCAAAACTACTACCTTATAGACACAAGTGTAAGGGGATAAAGAATATGTACATAAAGATATATGAATGAATGATGGTACAGAGCGGCATAGGCAAGATACAGTAGATGGTATTGAGTACAGTATATACATATGAGATGAGTATGTAAACAAAGTGGCATAGTTAAAGTGGCTAGTGATACATGTATTACATAAAGATGCAGTAGATGATATAGAGTACAGTATATACGTATACATATGAGATGAATAATGTAGGGTATGTAAACATTATATTAGGTAGCATTGTTTAAAGTGGCTAGTGATATATTTTACATCATTTCCCATCAATTCCCATTATTAAAGTGGCTGGAGTTGAGTCAGTGTGTTGGCAGCAGCCACTCAATGTTAGTGGTGGCTGTTTAACAGTCTGATGGCCTTGAGATAGAAGCTGTTTTTCAGTCTCTCGGTCCCAGCTTTGATGCACCTGTACTGACCTCGCCTTCTGGATTCTGGATGATAGCGGGGTGAACAGGCAGTGGCTCGGGTGGTTGTTGTCCTTGATGATCTTTATGGCCTTCCTGTGACATCGGGTGGTGTAGGTGTCCTGGAGGGCAGGTAGTTTGCCCCCGGTGATGCGTTGTGCAGACCTCACTACCCTCTGGAGAGCCTTACGGTTGTGGGCGGAGCAGTTGCCGTACCAGGCGGTGATACAGCCCGACAGGATACTCTCGATTGTGCATCTGTAGAAGTTTGTGAGTGCTTTTGGTGACAAGCCAAATTTCTTCAGCCTCCTGAGGTTGAAGAGGCGCTGCTGCGCCTTCTTCACGATGCTGTCTGTGTGGGTGGACCAATTCAGTTTGTCTGTGATGTGTACGCCGAGGAACACAGAGGATGTGTACGCTCCCGTTGGCTGGCCCTCGCTTCATACTCGCCAAACCCACTGCCTCCATGTCATCTACAAGACCCTGGTGGGTAAAGTCCCCCCTTATCCCAGCTCGCTGGTCACCATAGCATCTCCCACCTGTAGCACACGCTCCAGCAGGTATATCTTTCTAGTCACCTCCAAAATCAATTCTTTCTCTGGCCGCCTTTCCTTCCAGTTCTCTGATGCCAATTGACTGGAATGAACTACAAAAATCTCTGAATCTGGAAACACTTATCTCCCTCACTAGCTTTAAGCACCAACTGTCAGAGCAGCTCACAGATTACTGCACCTGTACATAGCCCACCTATAATTTAGCCCAAACAACTACCTCTTTCCCTACTGTATTTATTTTGCTCCTTTGCACCCCATTATTTTTATTTCTACTTTGTACATTCTTCCACTGCAAATCTACCATTCCAGTGTTTTACTTGCTATATTGTATTTACTTTGCCACCAAGGCCTTTCTTTGCCTTTACCTCCCTTATCTCACCTCATTTGCTCACATCGTATATACAGTGCCTTGCGAAAGTATTCGGCCCCCTTGAACTTTGCGACCTTTTGCCACATTTCAGGCTTCAAACATAAAGATATATAACTGTATTTTTTTTTTACAAATCAAAAACTGAAAAATTGGGCGTGCAAAATTATTCAGCCCCCTTAAGTTAATACTTTGTAGTGCCACCTTTTGCTGCGATTACAGCTGTAAGTCGCTTGGGGTATGTCTCTATCAGTTTTGCACATCGAGAGACTGACATTTTTTCCCATTCCTCCTTGCAAAACAGCTCGAGCTCAGTGAGGTTGGATGGAGAGCATTTGTGAACAGCAGTTTTCAGTTCTTTCCACAGATTCTCGATTGGATTCAGGTCTGGACTTTGACTTGGCCATTCTAACACCTGGATATGTTTATTTTTTAACCATTCCATTGTAGATTTTGCTTTATGTTTTGGATCATTGTCTTGTTGGAAGACTAATCTCCGTCCCAGTCTCAGGTCTTTTGGTCCTGTATTTGGCTCCATCCATCTTCCCATCAATTTTAACCATCTTCCCTGTCCCTGCTGAAGAAAAGCAGGCCCAAACCATGATGCTGCCACCACCATGTTTGACAGTGGGGATGGTGTGTTCAGGGTGATGAGCTGTGTTGCTTTTACGCCAAACATAACATTTTGCATTGTTGCCAAAAAGTTCAATTTTGGTTTCATCTGACCAGAGCACCTTCTTCCACATGTTTGGTGTGTCTCCCAGGTGGCTTGTGGCAAACTTTAAACGACACTTTTTATGGATATCTTTAAGAAATGGCTTTCTTCTTGCCACTCTTCCATAAAGGCCAGATTTGTGCAATATACAACTGATTGTTGTCCTATGGACTGAGTCTCCCACCTCAGCTGTAGATCTCTGCAGTTCATCCAGAGTGATCATGGGCCTCTTGGCTGCATCTCTGATCAGTCTTCTCCTTGTATGAGCTGAAAGTTTAGAGGGACGGCCAGGTCTTGGTAGATTTGCAGTGGTCTGATACTCCTTCCATTTCAATATTATCGCTTGCACAGTGCTCCTTGGGATGTTTAAAGCTTGGGAAATCTTTTTGTATCCAAATCCGGCTTTAAACTTCTTCACAACAGTATCTCGGACCTGCCTGGTGTGTTCCTTGTTCTTCATGATGCTCTCTGCGCTTTTAACGGACCTCTGAGACTATCACAGTGCAGGTGCATTTATACGGAGACTTGATTACACACAGGTGGATTGTATTTATCATCATTAGTCATTTAGGTCAACATTGGATCATTCAGAGATCCTCACTGAACTTCTGGAGAGAGTTTGCTGCACTGAAAGTAAAGGGGCTGAATAATTTTGCACGCCCAATTTTTTAGTTTTTGATTTGTTAAAAAAGTTTGAAATATCCAATAAATGTCGTTCTACTTGATGATTGTGTCCCACTTGTTGTTGATTCTTCACAAAAAAATACAGTATTAAATCTTTATGTTTGAAGCCTGAAATGTGGCAAAAGGTCGCAAAGTTCAAGGGGGCCGAATACTTTCGCAAGGCACTGTAGAATTGTTTATATTATTGTATTATTGTATTATTGACTGTATGTTTGTTTTACTCCATGTGTAACTCTGTGTCTTTGTATGTGTCGAACTGCTTTGCTTTATCTTGGCCAGGTCGCAATTGTAAATGAGAACTTGTTCTCAACTTGCCTACCTGGTTAAATAAAGGTTAAAAAATAAAAAGCATGCCTACAGGATATTTTTGAAGTAGCCTCATCAGATTAAAACATTGTGACTTGTTGTGTTTATGCCACATATAGGAAGTCCAGGATCCAGTTGCAGAGGGAGGTGTTTAGTCCCAGGGTCCTTAGCTTATTGATGAGCTTTGAGGACCCTATGATGTTGACCGCTGAGCTATAGTCAATGAATAGCATTCTCACGTAGACATTAACACAGCCAAAAAGTAATAATTATGACTAAACCTCACCCATTTCTAAACTTTCTCTTCCTAAAATTTGATTTTAAACCTAACCGTATGCATAATCCTAACCATAAATTAAGACCAAAAAGCACATTTCTGTAGCCAATTTAGACCTTGTGGCAGAGGAATCTGACTTTGTGGCTGTTCTATGTAGTGGAAACTGCTGAACACCCACTGGAACCCAGCAAGAGAAGGTGGTGAAGCTAGGTAGCGCAAGCTGTTAGCAAATGAGGTCTAATCGCAGTGCCAGTAACAGGCAGCATGCCTTGGTAAATGGTAACATTTAACGCTAATAGCTGGTTAGCAAAATCTTATTAAAATAACTAGCTAGATAGATATCTTTAGATTTCAATGATAAATCACTGACTATAACCAGAACAGGAGCCGTAGCTAACTAACACGTAAAGTTGTTGGCTACCGTTAGCAGCCGTTAGTTAATATCAAAACAGATAATGAGTAGAAAAGCTCAGCTTGCAAATATCTTGTGAATGCCAACTATAGTACTTAACAGGATTTTGTTTTCTTAACTTCTGACTGTCAATTATATGATCTAGCTAACTATAGTTAAGTCGCAGCTATATTTACTAGATAACTTGACAGTTGTGATAATATTGTATGGCTATTGCAATCCATCTAAAGTTAGCTAGCTATCCAACTAACTAACATTTTTAAACACAGCTGTAACCTTATGCTATAACTTGGTGTTATTAGAATAACAGTCGGCTATTTTATCATGAAACTACCAGCAGAGTCGTTAGTGAAATTTGCTACATGATTATGATTGGACTGTTATTTTTCTCCCTCTTGCCTTGGTAAGCCAGCTACACACACCCACTCCTTGCTGCATGATTTTCTTGCTCGAGCTAGCTACCTACATTTGTTGAGGGGTTGTATCACAGAGTTTGATGTGGGCTATTTATTGTGATGATAACGATTCTGCTTCCACCCTCTGTCTTCACACAGTCTGGTATCACAGACTAGACGTAACATAGTGGATCTGGAATCACTGGCCACTTTAATAATGGAACACTAGTCACTTTAATAATGTTTACATAGTGCTTTACTCATCTCATATGTATATACTGTATTCTATTCTACTGTAGTTAGTCAGTGCCAGCCCGACGTTGATTGTCCTAATATTTATATATTTCTTATTTCCATAATTTTTCTTTTAGATTTGTGTATTGTTGTGAATTGTTAGATACTACTGTACTGTTGGAGCTAGGAACACAAGCATTTCACCACATCCACCACAATATCTGCTAAATATGTGTATGTGACCAATACATTTGATTTGACTGGTAGGGCTAGGCATGAATAGTCATTGAGAATGGTGAAAAACATCTATTACATTGCCATTAAAGTGAGATGACAAAATTATTGTTAATATAGCTATTATGTGATCCATTTTGGTCAAAATAGGCAAACAATTGTTGCTGCGCCACATTGCGATGGTGACTAATGATTTATTTTAATAAATTTCGAAGATATAGCATTAATTATTAAATTGATACGAACAATAAATTATGGCTAATAATACATTTGTTGAAAGTAATGAGCATTACAAACCAGAAACATGAAGATAAGAAAGATTTTGTGCCCTTCTCGCCAGCTGTTATTTCTGTCTCAAGGCTGTGTCACTCCCGCCCCGCCGGGAGGTACAAAAGTAACTTTGCGTTAGTTCTGTTCTTGGTTTATTTAATTTAAACTAATTTACTCTAGAAATGAAGTTACATTTGCTTATGCTAGAGGACATATATACGTTGTTTGTCATAAAATATGGTGTCTCTAGCTCTATCGATGTCACGTTCGTCATAAGGAGTAGACCAAGATGCACCGTGGTATGTTTCCATCCATTAGAACAAAAACAACAACACGAACAAACGAAACGTGAAGCTAATATAATGCTCTCAGGCAACTATACATAGACAAGATCCCACAAAGCACAATGGGAAAATGGCTACCTAAATATGATCCCCAATCAGAGACAACGATAAACAGCTGCCTCTGATTGGGAATCATATCAGGCCACCATAGAAATACAATTCCCCTAGATAACCCACCCTAAATCACACCCTGACCCAACCAACATAGAGAATAAACATGGTCAGGGCGTGACAGTATCCCTACCCCCCCCCACACACACACAAAAGGTGCGGACTCCGACCGCAAAACCTGACTCAATAGGGGAGGGTCCGGGTGGGCATCTACCATCGAGGGCGGCTCCGGTGCGGGGCGTGTTGCCGGATGCTCCAGACCGTGGATCGTCGCCAGAGGAACCGGACCGTGGATCGTCTCCGGAGGACCAGGACCGTGGATCGTCTCCGGAGGACCAGGACCGTGGATCGTCGCCGGAGGAACCGGACCGTAGGTTGTCGCCGGGAACTCCGGACCGTAGGTTGTCGCCGGGGACTCCGGACCGTAGGTCGTTGCCGGGGACTCCAGACCGTAGGTCGTTGCCGGGGACTCCAGAACGTGATTCATCGCCGGAGGCTCCGGACCGGGAACCCTCGCCGGAGGCTCCGGACCGGGAATCCCTGCCGGAGGCTCCAGACCGCGTATCCCCGCCAGAGGCTTCGGACCGCGAGTCCCTGCCTGAGGCTCCGGACCGCGGACCGTCTCAGGAGGTTCCGGACCGCAGACCGTCTCAGGAGGTTTCGGACCGCAGACCGTCTCAGGAGGTTCCGGACAGTGGACCGTCTCAGGAGGTTCCGGACTGTGAAACGTCGCCGGAAGCTCTGGACTGGGAACTGTCGTCGGAAGCTCTGGACTGTGGAGGCACACTGGAGGCCTGATGCGTGGGACCGGTACAGGCGGCACCGGGCCGATGACACTCACCTCAGGGCGAGTGCGGGGAGGAAGCACAGGACTTACTGGACTGTGAAGGGGCACTGGAGACACAGTACGTATGGCCGGCGCAGGATATACTGGGCTGGGGAGGCGCACTGAAGGTCTGGAGCGTAGAGCTGGCACAACGCGTCCTGGCTGGATGTTCACTTTAGCTCGGCAAGTGCAGGGCACTGGCACAGGACGCACTGGGCTGTGAAGGTGCACTGGCGACACAGTGCGTAGAGCCGGCGCAGGATATCCTGGACTGAGGAGGCGTACTGGAGACCAGGAGCACTGAGCCGGCACAACCGGTCCTGGCTGGATGCTCACTTTCGCACAGCAAATGCGAGGAGCTGGCTCAGAACGCACAGGGCTATGGATGTGCACTGGAGACACATTGCGTATCTCTGCCAAACATGGTCCCACGTTCCTCACGGCGACTGTCTTGCTCCAGACACCAAAACATCCACTCTACCTCATCACTCCCTCTCAATTAACTCACAATACTCCTCGCTCAGTCTATCCCAATATTCCTCTTCGCTCTCAGATTCGCCCCTGGGGCTGCCTCTCGGGCTTCCGTCATGGTCGTGAACTTCGGAGTCGCCGTTGATCCTCCTGAGTCTGCTTCCATGGAAGGCTTTCGTCACCTGCCATTATCTCCTCCCAAGTCCAGAATGTCTTCTCCTCCTGGCCACGCTGCTTGGTCCGTTTGTGGTGGGATCTTCTGTCACGTTTGTTATAAGGAGTGGACCAAAGTGCAGCGTAGTTTGTGTTCATCATATGTACCAGGGCAAGTGCATGCTCAAAGTGTGCGGCTGTGACGAGTACCTCCTGGATAAATGCTCCAAGAGGTTTGTTTGTTGGGCTCTAGTGAGCACTGCATGTAACCAATGCATATACATTGAAGCCTAACATTAGTTCTGACTCAGGACTATATCTTAAAGGTCCAATGCAGCCATTTTTTATCTCAATATCAAATCATTTTTGTTTAGCAATTAAGTACCTTACTGTGACTGTCTTCAATTAAAATGGTAAAAAAACAACAATTAAAAACAGTTTCTTAGCACAGAGCAATTTCATGATTTATCTCAATATCAAATCATTTTTGAGTAGCAATTAAGTACCTTACTGTGACTGTCTTCAATTAAAATGGTAAAAAAACAAACACTTAAAAACAGTTTCTTAGCACAGAGCAATTTCATAATTTGTCTCAATATCAAATAATTTTTGAGTAGCAATTAAGTACCTTACTGTGACTGTCTTCAATTAAAATGGTAAGAAAACAAACACTTAAAAACAGTTTCTTAGCACAGAGCAATTTCTTAAGCAAGAATTTTGCTAGAATTGTCTAGTAGGTATCTGAGTGGGGAGGGGGAAACTGAAAACAAGCTGTTATTGGCAGAGAGGTTTGGAACTCTCGTTCTTATTGGTCTATTAACTAATTTACCGCCTGGTGATGTCACCAGGCATGCCAAAGCTCCATCCCACCACAACAGGCTGAAACTTCACAATTTCACAGTATTATTCCAACCTCAAAGTGTGGAGAAGAAAAAATAAATATATACACTACCGTTCAAAAGTTTGAGGCCACTTAGAAATGTCCTTATTATTGAAAGAAAAGTACATTTGTTGTCCATTAAAATAACATAAAATTCATCAGAAATACAGTGTAGACATTGTTAATGTTGTAAATGACTATTGTAGTTGGAAATGGCAGATTTTTAAAGTGTACATAGGCGTACAGAGGCCCATTATCAGCAACCAATGGCACGTTGTGTTAGCTAATCCAAGTTTATTTTAAAAGGCTAAATGATCATTATAAAACACTTTTGCAATTATGTTAGCACAGCTGAAAACTGTTGTTTCTGATTAAAGAAGCAATAAAACTGGCCTTCTTTAGACTAGTTGAGTATCTGGGGTATCAGCATTTGTGGGTTCAATTACAGGCTCAAAATGGCCAGAAACAAAGAACTTTCTTCTGAAACTCGTCAGTCTCGATCAACGCTGTGTACTACTCCCTTCACAGAACAGCGCAAACTGGCTTTAACCAGAATAGAAAGAGGAGTGGGAGGCCCTGGTGCACAACTGAGCAAGAGGACAAGTACATTAGTGTCTAGTTTGAGAAACAGACGCCTCAAAAGTCCTCAACTGGCAGCTTCATTAAATAGTACCATCAAAACACCAGTCTCAACGTCAACAGTGAAGAGGCGACTCTAGGATGCTGGCCTTCTAGGCATAGTTCCTCTGTCTGTGTTCTTTTGCCCATCTTAATATTTTATTTTTATTGGCCAGTCTGGCTGAGATATGGATTTTTCTTTGCAACTCTGCCTAGAAGGCCAGCATCCCGGAGTCGCCTCTTCATTGTTGACGTGAAGAGGCAAGTCCCTATTTTTGTTGTTGTCTATTCTTCCTGTTGTCCATGAAGATTTATGTGCGAATCGGCATCTACCGTGGAGGGGGGCAGATTTGTGACAACGTGAACACGCAGCGTGTGCCTTGCTCTAATTCCAAGTTTTACACACACACAAAACACGTGGTGTCACAGACAGTGATTCACTCATCAAGATATATATTGTTGCTATTTATCCGATGGTAATGTGTTGATCTGTAATTTTTACACTTATAATTGGTTCAGGGTGATTTACCGTGGCTGTGCTTGTCTCCTAGGTGGAACGAGTGGCTGACATACGACATGTACATTCCAGACATCCCCGGGGCTCCCGCCTCTGTCTCTCCATCTGCTCTGTGAAAGGCAGGAAGGGGAAGAAGGAGGCAAGCACTCAGTTTAATCAGACACCCCAGACCTTTAAGAGTATAAATGATACCCACTAACTAGAACAGTGTTGAATGGTCTTACTTGAATGACCCGAGGTGTCCTCTATGTGCATGTTGAATTACTTATCGACTTGTGGCGTGGAGCGATCATGGCTGTGTAACCTAGGCATGAAGACTGTAACCAACACCTGGGCTGAGTGATATCACCTGAACGTCGGAGAGATGGGTTTTCGTGCCTATGATGAATTAGAGATAAATGTCTCTAAAGGCCATCCTTTGCGAGCAACCTACTTTACACCTCGAAGCCAATTAACTTGAACTAAAACATAATCTGTTTGTTTGCCTCCTATTCTTTTCAATTAAATTCAGTACGACTTTTATTCCACAAGGGGGCAATTAGGATGTTTGTGTTGTTAGTTACAAGTACCCCATATAAAATTAACATAAGCCTGTAGGACTGCATTCATTATTCTTTGTGGAAGGATGGCCATTCACAATATGTGTGTTAGTAACCGAAGCCACCCTTTGACCATGATCCTCTATGACTGCACTCACACCCTGGTGTCTGGGAAGATGGCTCTGAACATGTGGCCTGTACCCCGCGGCCTGGAGGACCTACCTCAACCCCATCGAAGTCACAGGCTTCAACCCCAACAAGGTAAACATGTTAGTTAGCATGTTAATATGACCACTCTATATTTCTATGATCTTCAGTTCCTATTACAGTATAATGCCTATATTTCGCACACACAGGAAACACCCTGTCTAGCTGGAGTTTGACTACTTCAACTATCCTGTCAAGTTCCCAGACATAACCACTGTGGAGGAGCATGCTAACTGGACAATATCCAGGGAGCTGGGCTTCAACTACTACCCGTCAGGCCAGGTAATAGCATACATGGATATAAAACATTAGGAACACCTGCTCTTTCCGTGACATAGACTGACCAGGTGAAAGCTATGATCCCTTATTGATGTCACTTGTTAAATCCATTTCAATCAGTGTAGATGAAGGATAGGAGACAGGTTAAATAATGATTTTTAAGCCTTGAGACAATTGATACATGGATTGTGTGTGTGTGCCATTCAGAGGGTGAATGGGCAAGACAATATATTTAAGTGCCTTTGAAAGGGGTACGGTAGTAGGTGACAGGCGCACTGGTTTTAGGGGATCAAGAACTGCAAAGCTCCTGGGTTTTTCACGCTCAACAGTTTCCCGTGTTTATCAAGAATGCTACACCACCCAAAGCACATCCAGCCAACTTGACACAACTTTGGGAACCAATGGGGTGAACATGGGCCAGCACCCTGTGGAACGCTTTTGACACCTTGTAGATTCCATTCACCTGAGGAATTGAGGCTGTTCTGAGGGCAAGAAGGAGTGCAACTCAATATTAGGAAGGTGTTCCTAATGTTTTGTACACTCAATGTGCACAGTAGCTGGTCTGATGTGATGTCTGATCCTTTGCAGAGTAAAAGAGTGGCGCGAGACCACACCTTAACAGACAGTGATAGCGAGCAGCTGAGACAGGTTCGCAACTGAGACCCCCTGTTTGAGATCACCGAGCAGGAGCAGGACTTCCTCTGGAAGCACAGCTCCTGTCAGAAGCAGTACTTTCACCACCACAGAACTAGAATCAGTAGTCACCACCACACTTTACCTGGACAGAACCACCTAGTGAGGCCTTGACTAGCATGTCTACTGTCGCTTACTCACCAGGCAATAGTGTATAATTATACCTTTCCCAAGATCCTACTGGCTGTCAAGTGGAACTCAAGAGATGAAGTAGCACAGGTGACATGTTTGTTTTTAACATTATGGAGCCAACATTTTTTAAAGACACTTCTCTCAAAAATGGAGAATGAAAGAAAATGTATTCTGAAAGTCTTCAGTCACCTTTCTGTGAACTCTTGTGGGAATTGAATCCTCTTCTACTGCAGCACTTATACCAATGTGATAGTGGTGAAGTTACTGTTGTTTTTCTTGCTCATAGATGTATTGCCTTCTGAAGGATTGGCCAGCAATAAACCAGAGCAAGCCATGGAGCTGCTGGATTGTAACTATTCAGACCCAATGACCCGTGACTTTGCAGTTTGGTGCCTTGAGAAGTACTTGACTGATGACAAATTCAGTTGGTCCAGGTAGGATTTATTTGGCTTTGGCTTCCAGAGTGACTTTCCTCTCACGTTTCTTTGATTGTTTGGACGGTTGTCAAATATAAAATGTCATAATGACTATAATCTCCATACTCTCTTGTCAGGTTCTTAATATGAGCAGTACCTTGATAACCCACTGGTACGATTTCTGCTGAAAAAGGCCTTCACTAACCAAACGATAGGACTTATTTTTCTGGCACTTAAAGTGAGTTACTAATAGTTACTTTATTGAGTCAATTCCATTACTTTCACAGAGGTGACTAATTGCTAATCGCCCTATAACTCATCCACATTCACTGTCCATTATGTGCCCCAGGTCTGAGATGCACAATAAGACGGTGAGCCAGCGGTTCGGCCTGCTCTTAGAGTCCTACTTCCACGCCTGTGGCATGTACTTCAAGCACCTATGCAGACAGGTGGAGGCCACGGAGAAACTCATCAACCTCACTAACGTCCTCAAACAGGAGAAGGACGAGACTCAGAAAGTAACCCAGCACTCCCTCTTTTTCTAATACACTCAGGCTTATTGTGCAACATGATGATCTGTTAGAGAATCTCTGTGGCTTCAGCTTACTGTTCCACGTTTCTGTTTCACTTCTGAAACTGACATCAGTGGCTCTGTTTACCTAATGTTGTGAAAACTAGGCTTCACATTTCAAATAGGACATCTATCTTCACAGCTTGCTCTGTGTGGCCCTTGCAGGTGCAGATGAAGTTCCTGGTGGAGCAGATGAGGACGCCAGACTACATGAATGCCTTGCAGAACTTCACCTTTCCCCTCAACCCTGCACACCAGCTGGGAAACATACGGTGGGCATGCCACACTGGTACTCCTGTGCCTTACCCACATTCTGTATATAGACACTATTGAAACTGTAGATGGGGCATTCTGTTTCAATGGCTAAAATGGTCAGCAATCTCTCTTAAATGGCCCTAGTGGGAATATTACATTAATTTGATCTAAAACAGAGAAGGGAACCTTTCTTTTCTAGTTCCCCCTCATAACGTTCTGCTCATGCATGAAAATGTGAAATGTCATCGGTAAACCGATTGTCAACCGAAGTGCTCAGCCGCTGGGCCCTTCAGTGCGGACGACTTGCACTCTAACACTGTTCATCCAATTGATCAATGAAATTAATGCAGCTGCATGTGTTGCTTGCGCCTTGTAAAATGCTCTGACACCCCCAGGCTTGAGAAGTGCAGAATCATGTAATCTGCCAAAAGGCCACTGTGGCTCAACTGGGAAAACCCTGACATCATGTCCGAGATCCTCTTCCAGAACAATGAGATCATATAAAAAAATTGAGATGTTGAGTCCGAGTCAGGTTTCATATTCATTCTGCATTCTAAAGAAGAGCTTTACCTTGTAATGTTGTACTGGATCAGTTTGGTTAAATGGATGGAATATATTTAAATTCTGCCCACTGAATATGACTTTGTTTGTTTCAGACCTGCGACAGAACATGCTAACACTTCAGATCATCAGAATCATGGAGAACATTTGACAGAACCAGGGTCTAGACCTGAGGATGTTGCCGTACAACTGCATGTCTCTAGGTGACCGTGTGGGGCTGATCAACGTGGTGCGGAGCTCTCACAACATCATTCAGATCGTGTAAATGTGGCCTGAAGGGGGCACTACAGTACAACAGCTCAGAACTACACAAGTGGCTCAAAGACAAGAACAAGGGAGAGATATGAAGAAACTATATGTCGTATGGGCACTTTCCTTCACAATTGTGTTGGTTTGAAAATCGTAAATCATGGCTCAGATTTGACATTGTAACTCTGTATGTAGGTATGACCTGGCCATTGGCTTGTTTACACGATCCTGTGCTGGGTATTGTGTGACCACCTTTATCCTAGGCATCGGTGACAGACACAACAGTAACATAATGGTGAAGGACGATGGGCAGGTAGGACCTGAGTTCTCAAGCTATTGTCATGATTTTTTACAGACTCTCTTCCATACTGTCTGCTTTAACAAATGGACTGATATCAGTATATACTGCTAAATCAACCATTTTCAACATAGACTATATATTTCAATGGCCAAATTTATGCTTGGGGCAGATTTTTTGAGGCTAGAGAATTCAGAGGCAACAAGGGGAATGGTATATACTGATTCTTCTGCATTTTCCCTCCTATTCTGTTTCTCAGGCTCTAAGAGATGTGCTATAAGGCCTACTTGGCCATCAGGCAACATGCCAACCTGTTTTCCATGATGTTGGGCTCCGGGATGCCTGAGCTGCAGTTGCCTACATCTGTAAGACCATGGCACTGGACAAGACTGAACAGGAGGCCCTGGACTACATCATGAAGCAGATGAACGACGCCAACCACGGCGGCTGGACCCCCAAGATGGACTGGATCTTCCACACCATCTGCCAGCACGCACTCAACTGAGCCCAGGCAGGGATTCCTTCACCCTGCCGGACACACCTGCCAACTGTGAGCGGCACATCCATACCTCATGAACTGATGGGTGATGCCCGACTGTCTAACCGAGCACTTAACAATCCAGAGCGATATAATTGTATTTTTTTAACTGTATTTGTTTCCTGCAGCAGCTTAACTAACTCGCCTTCTCTAAAACCGTTGTTTCCTGCAGCAGCTTAACTAACTCGCCTTCTCTAAAACCGTTGTTTCCTGCAGCAGCTTAACTAACTCGCCTTCTCTAAAACCGTTGTTTCCTGCAGCAGCTTAACTAACTCGCCTTCTCTAAAACCGTTGTTTCCTGCAGCAGCTTAACTAACTCGCCTTCTCTAAAACCGTTGTTTCCTACAGCAGCTTAACTAACTCGCCTTCTCTAAAACCGTTGTTTCCTGCAGCAGCTTAACTAACTCGCCTTCTCTAAAACCGTTGTTTCCTGCAGCAGCTTAACTAACTCGCCTTCTCTAAAACCGTTGTTTCCTGCAGCAGCTTAACTAACTCGCCTTCTCTAAAACCGTTGTTTCCTACAGCAGCTTAACTAACTCGCCTTCTCTAAAACCGTTGTTTCCTGCAGCAGCTTAACTAACTCGCCTTCTCTAAAACCGTTGTTTCCTGCAGCAGCTTAACTAACTCGCCTTCTCTAAAACCGTTGTTTCCTGCAGCAGCTTAACTAACTCGCCTTCTCTAAAACCGTTGTTTCCTGCAGCAGCTTAACTAACTCGCCTTCTCTAAAACCGTTGTTTCCTACAGCAGCTTAACTAACTCGCCTTCTCTAAAACCGTTGTTTCCTGCAGCAGCTTAACTAACTCGCCTTCTCTAAAACCGTTGTTTCCTGCAGCAGCTTAACTAACTCGCCTTCTCTAAAACCGTTGTTTCCTGCAGCAGCTTAACTAACTCGCCTTCTCTAAAACCGTTGTTTCCTACAGCAGCTTAACTAACTCGCCTTCTCTAAAACCGTTGTTTCCTACAGCAGCTTAACTAACTCGCCTTCTCTAAAACCGTTGTTTCCTGCAGCAGCTTAACTAACTCGCCTTCTCTAAAACCGTTGTTTCCTGCAGCAGCTTAACTAACTCGCCTTCTCTAAAACCGTTGTTTCCTGCAGCAGCTTAACTAACTCGCCTTCTCTAAAACCGTTGTTTCCTGCAGCAGCTTAACTAACTCGCCTTCTCTAAAACCGTTGTTTCCTACAGCAGCTTAACTAACTCGCCTTCTCTAAAACCGTTGTTTCCTACAGCAGCTTAACTAACTCGCCTTCTCTAAAACCGTTGTTTCCTGCAGCAGCTTAACTAACTCGCCTTCTCTAAAACCGTTGTTTCCTGCAGCAGCTTAACTAACTCGCCTTCTCTAAAACCGTTGTTTCCTACAGCAGCTTAACTAACTCGCCTTCTCTAAAACCGTTGTTTTTTTATTTATTTAACTAGGCAAGTGAGTTAAGAAGTCATTCTTATTTACAATGACGGCCTACCCCGGCCAATGCTGGGCCAATTGTGCGGCGCCCTATGTTACTCCCAATCACGTCCGGTTGTGATACAGCCTGGAATCGAACCAGGGTCTGTAGTGACGCCTCTAGCACTGAGATGCAGTGCCTTAGACCACTGCGTCACTAGTGTTTTGTTCATACATTTTCTTTGAACCTTTTGTGTACACTTTTCTCTTCTAAGAGACACCTTCCCTCTGTGTTTATTTGTCTTGTTCCTTTCATTTTTGTAAAAGAGAAGAATTTGCCTGTCACATTTACAGGGTCACAGGTGTCTTCCTGTAACGTAAATGTCTGTTGAATATGCACGGTACATAGGAACTCCCCCCCCAAAAACAAGGTATGAATTCAGTCACCTCTGGATGTAAAAGTGTTCCATTGAGGCCCAATGGCTCTATTTGGTGGGTATTTCTAGCGCCACAGTTGTTGAATCCATTGTCATACTCCTCTTGCCATCATATTTAGCAGATTGTGCAGATGTTTATTTTTGGAGACACACACGCTGTGTGTGTTACTACAGCAGTGCTGGAAGTAATGAATGTGCTGTCAAGAAATCTTGCAGTGTAGAAAGGAAACGTTAATGTAGTTGACGTACAATGAGCACGGGCTGGATTTCTCCCTCTTGTGTCTTTGAGGTCAATGGTAACACACCTCTGTTGCTCAGTGAGACGCCTTCAGTTGAGCTTGGTCATAATGAATGTTGAGAAGTGCATTAAGCTAGACAGTCATAGTCACATCTTGTAACTGATGTTTTGATCATGTCAATGGTGCAGTTGGATTGTGAACTATATGAATGTCACAGTGCTATAGGTTAGAATGGGGAGAATGGGGCAGTACATTGTGAACATAAAACTTTATTTGTAAATGTTGGGAGGTGGTTGAAGTCTGATCAGTGAATGTGAGATATTTAATGGCTGTTCTGAGGCAGCTAGTCAGCACTGTTTGTGTGTGTGTGTGGACTAGACTCTTCCGCCCCCTGTTTGCTATTGTGTTCTTAGTGTAAACCTTTCGATAATAGTTTGATTTAGGCGGCTCTGAATAGAAGCTGTGGGATACGGTTTTCATTCCATAATGGCACCTCTTTCATATGAAGGACATTCATTTTCAGGTGAAAACTCTGAATTCTCCATAATTCTCCATAATGTTAGCATAACTCTGATATATGCTGGTGAGAAATAAGGTACCATCTGAAGAAGTGGCTGTTTATGGAAGATTTTTCCCCAACTACAACAAATTTCTCAGAAAGTGTTCAAGAAAAAAACACACTTTGCCTTTTGTAACAGTTTTTGTTGATTCTATGAAAGCCAGTTTTGTGTCTATTTTTATGTTATGTGAATCGCTCAATGGTTGTATCTGCATTACCATAGAAAGCCTAACACATACGTTTGTCTATATTGTGTATGTGGACACCCCTTCAAATGAGTGGATTCTGTTATTTCAGCCACACCCATTGCTGAGGGGTTTATAAAATCGAACACACAGCCATGCAATCTCCCTAGACAAACATTGGCAGTAGAATGGTGAATTTCAGTGACTTTCAATGTGGCACTGTCATAGGATGCCCTCTTTCCAACAAGTCAGTTTGTCAAGTTTCTGCCATACTAGAACTGCCCCGGTCAACTGTAAGTGCTATTATTGTGAAGTGGAAATGTCTAGGAGCAACAACGGCTCAGCCACGAAGTGGTAGGCCACAAAAGCTCACAGAACAGGACCGCTGAAGTGCGTCTGTTCTCAGTTGCAACACTCACTACCGAGTTCCAAAATGCTTCTGGAAGAAACATCAGCACAATAGCTGTTCGTCGGGAGCTTCATGAAATGGGTTTCCATGGCCAAACAGCTGCACAGAAGCCTAAGATCACCATGCTCAATGCCAAGTGTCAGCTGGAGGGGTGTAACGCTTGCTGCCATTGGACTCTGGAGCAGTGGAAATGCTTTCTCTGGAGTGATGAATCACACTTCACCATCTGGCAGTCCGACAGACTAATCTGTGTTTGGCGGAAGAACGCTAGCTGCTCGAATGCATAGTGCCAACTGTAAAGTTTGGTGTAGGAGGAATAGTGGTCTGGGGCTGTTTTTCATGGTTCGGCCTAGGCCCCTTAGTTCTAGTGAAGTTCCAGTGAAGGGTATCTGTACTTTACTTTACTATTTATATTTTGGACAACTTTTACTTTTACTTCACTACATTCCTAAAGAAAATAATGTACTTTTTACTTCATATATTTTCCCTGACACCCAAAAGTACTCGTTACATTTTGAATGCTTAGCAAGACAGGAAAATGGTCCAATCCACGCTCTTATCAAGAGAACATCCCTGGTCATCCCTACTGCCTCTGATCTGGCAGACTCACTAAACACACATGCTTCATTTGTAAATGATGTCTGAGCATTGGAATGTGCCGCTGGCTTTCTGTAATTAAATATTTAAAAAACAAGAAAATGGCACCATCTGGTTTGCTTAATATAACGAATTTGAAATGTTTTGTACTTTTACTTTTGATACTTAAGTATATTTTAACAATTACATTTACTTTTGATACTTCAGTATATTTAAAACAAAATACTTTTAGACATTTACTCTAGTAGTGTTTTACTAGGTGACTTTTACTTGAGCCATTTTTTATAAAGGTATCTTTACTTTTACTCAAGTATGACATGTGGGTACTTTTTCAACAGACTGTCTTATAAGCAATTGTATCCCTTTCCATCTACATTTTGTCAGATGCATTCATTTCAAGCTTATAGCAGACCTGCCAACCTGTAGCCATTTTGAGTATCGTGTGCACACATTTCGAGGTCAAAGAACATTGGTAAGATACCAAGCTTATATTATACAATTTTTGTTGTTGTTTTGAAATAAGCCTGCTGCACTGCTTTTCACTCGTAAAATAGCTGCACCATACACTCGTTCAGGAACAGAAACTGTGTAGCATATTTAGCGGGCGGAACATGCTCTGATCTCTGCAACGGTGTTAGGCGCAAGCACATTGACTAGCAGAGACGTGCTTTTGTGGACGGAAAGAGACTCATGGCAGAGAGAGCTGTTCCGGAAAGAAAGCAGTTTACATTTTCACTGGACTGTCCACGTAAAAACGCTTATTAGAATATTCATTACCCCTTAATATAACCTAGAATAATGTGTACTGAGGGGGTCATTGAGACCACGTCAAAATTAATTCAGGATCCAACACTGTTAATTTGACTACTGTTTGCTACATTGATTTATATAATTTAAGACTCAAGGTTTCAGGAAATTGCAGTTACAGGGTTTTCAAAAATGCTAAATGCTCCAACTTCCAGAGGGCTTCACAGATCTCCCCTTCCCTTAGTCCTATGTCTGCACCACCTTGTCAGAAATGGAAATATAATACAGTGAGTGTGGTAAACGGTTTGTAAATATTTCCCACTTGCTGAACAGCACCAGGGGAGGCATTGTGATGCTGTTCTTGAAACATCATTTGTAAGAAATAAAAACCACGTTTGTATGTTGAAAACAAAGTTGTCAGGGCCATTTGGTATATAGCACGGAGTGTTAGCACAGGGAAATCCATACCAATTGTGAATGTTAAAATAGTTTGGTCATCAAACAAGTCTCTTTACAGAAGGAAATTCAAAGATATGTGTCAACTTATTGCGCTATACATTGGTGTAAAAGGAAATAATCATTTGATGTGTAAATGGTGTAATTGTTATTTAAGAACAAGGTTCAAGGGTCATCTTTGTTACTCCTCTTTATTTAATACAGTACTTTTATTCTGACAGGTTTATAGACATATTGAATTATATTTTTAATATACTGTATTTTGTCATTACTATCAACAATGCTACTATGATTGTATTTATTACGCAGTCATCTTGCATGAGAGTTGGTTAAAATAATATTATTTTAGTCATTCTGATAAGCAGCTGTAAAGAAAGTTTGACGCTATAGGAACAACTAATAATACTTCTAACCAGTGACATCTGCATTATTAAATACAGTATACTTTGTGTTTCAGTTTTTGTTCCTCGGTTAAATACTTGCATTGTATCCAGACTGACTATAATTATTTGAGTGTTATGTGACAGTGTACAAATAAACTTCTCAGTTAAGTACTTGCATTTGTGGATAGTGTGTTGCTTTACAGAACAACAGCACCCAGCACAATTTAATTATTTTAGTTATTTGTTTTTTGTATCAAATGGCTAAACAGTCTAGATGCACTTTGACAAATTTGAAGGAATACTAAAGCAAGGTTGAACTGCATTGTCAGAAAGAGTTATTAAAAGCTTGGTAATTTTTCATTTCAAATCAGCAGGTGTGCTTATGATACAAATGCACTATACAGCGTGCGCTTATTTTTTTCACAGCTAGATTAAATCACTTAAGCCCTCCTCTACCACTGGCAAAGGTGTTGTGCTTTTGTCCTGTGCAGGCCTCTGGGTTGTTGGGGGGACAAACTGCTTCCAGGGCTTGGAGGGGCAGTGGAAGGGGCTCTCAGCAGCAGTGGTGGGGGCCACAGAGGGCAGGGCTGGCTCTGGGTCTGTGTTAGCCATGGTCACAGCAGTTGGGCTGCGTTCCTGAGACTCCTCTGATGACTCCTCTTTGGCTGAAGCAGTAGAAGCTTGGGTTGTTTTAACTTCAGCAAAATTGTTGAAGTTCCTCAAGGGAGACCATCCAGGAGGTCTTCTTCTAAAGACTTCCTGTGAATGGAAAGATTTTTCTTGTCAAAATCCTCCATCATTTAGCACAAATCCCCAAAATGTACAGCTACACATCACTACCCTATTCATTTATCAGATTTTCTGAGCATCATGAATATGCTATGGTAGTACTGTTTGCACAATGTCTCACAAAATTGTCAAGGGGACCCGGTGCACATTCCACATTTGCTTCTGCAGTCTCATGCCTCCAAGGTGCCACATCTACAGTGGAATTGCAGTGAGCGAGTTCCTAGTGAGATAGCATACAAGATGATAGCGATGCCAGGGACAAGCATTCATGATACAACACATGACAGTGAATTATTATCAAATGTATTTCATTTACGTACAGAAGTATTACAACACCAGAATCATATATTATATCAAATACAGTAGGTTATTTAAAAAATACTATGAGCTCTAATGGAGTTTACCACATCAGCATCTGGATGACATTCGTCGTTCAGCTCTTTGTGGTCCGCTTTGGAGCAATTGCTTTTCCTCATATCGAACATCAGTCTATACCTGAATCCAGCAACCACCTGAGAAGAGCGTGTGAAAGAAAGTAGATGTTATTGAAATACAATAGTTTGAGCCCCCCCCCTCCCACTCAATGAACTCTGGAATGACACTCCTAACGCAAACAAGTGTATTGCAGTCCAACGGTCACAACCATAAAGATACATTTCGCCACACGCACCACACCTCCCAATGCCAGAACCAAGGTAATGATTTGGTCTGTTTCCATTGGAAGGGATGAGCAAAGATACTTATCTTCTTACAAAATATGATCTTTTTTTCTACATCTCTGTTTCTTTGTGTTGTTTGTCATTGTTGTAAGGCCCAATACCCGCGATCCCAACTGGTTAAGCTGTTACCTGATTCACACTATAGGGCGCCAACCGTACAATGCTGGCTCTGATAGTTGCTTTTCACAAGTTCCTTTCCAGCATGGGTTCAGAAGCTATGGTGGATGCGTAACCAGGCCAGCCCTGGCCTAGTTCAGCTCAGCATGATTTGACTTGGTCGGGCCTTATTGTGTGAATCAGGCTTGAATTTAATTAGGTGTTTAGAGTCATGGTGCTTAACTTTCCACCAGGGGGTGTAGTTGGCTAGTCTTTGTAATGTTCAATAACTCCCAGTGAGATTTGCAACTGATTTACATGTACCTGTCTAGTAGCGAAACCAACACTGTTCAGGATGAAGTGGTGGCTGGAGTCAGAATCAGCATTGAACCTGGTGATGGAGTATGTCAAGGGATCCTTCAGGTCCTCACTGTCCACATCAATCTCCCTAGGACACCCCAGACATGTGGACCGTTCAGCAACAGGGGCCTCCACTGGAAGTCAGAGAGGGTTGTCAGTATCACAGTTTGTCTCAGCTGCTCAATAGAAAATTATTTTAGTCACATTTTTCCCAGAACGTTTGGGTGATTCTAGTCACTGTAAATACATATTCTGCAGCATGAGTCATTCTATGGTCAATATATATTGGGTTGTTTAGAAATAGACTTGTCGTTGTTGTATGGCTTGGTCTACTTGATGTGAAGTGAAAAACTAACCACCTGGGTCACAGAAAACTGCCAGGACCTTTTTATCTGTCTCTGACATGTTGACTGTTGCCTTACAAGGCCTTGGCACCTAATAAACAAAGAAAAAGTGGAAAAAAAACTTTAATTGCCAAGAGATGTAATCTAATAACAATGCATTCTTCACCTAGCGAAATTATTAAAATGTACCTTGTTCCCGGTGGGGAGGTAGTCACAGTCTCTCCAGACTTTGTCTCCCCCTGCTGGACAGTCAGTGACCCTGCTATTGAATTCCACAAAGTACTGAGTGCATGAGTCATTCTGAGCCTACAAGAGAGGAACGCAATACTGGACTGTGACTTGGTGTAGGAATGTTCGTATTCCATCTTCAACAACAGAATGAACTCAAGATGTATGCAAATAGGACAGGATAAATGACTAAATATACCATTACAATATTCTTAATCACTAAGCCACCTACCTTTGAGGACTCCAGAATCTGGTAGAGTGCTAGTTGATTTCCAAAAGGAAGCTTCTCATTATACTTGACTAGGGCCAAGTCCACAGCTGCCTCCACATCTTTGTCATCACAGAACGCCAGGACCTGCTCTGGCTCCAGCTCCTGCCCCTGTCCTAGAGCCCAAAGCTGGAGAGAGAACACCACCAGCACACTCAGTCTCACTCCAAGCTTCATAATGAATGTCCCAGGTCCAGAGAGAATCAAATGTGAGACCAGATTTTGTTCCCTACTGGACTCCTACCTCTGAAATGATTGACTGTAGTCTATTCGCCAACACAAACCTGTTCAAATAAAATGAGACTGTTCACACACAAAAAAGAAAGCCATCCAGGCAGTTCCAGTGACAGAGGAGTAAATGTTTACTTATCAGCTGTCACCACCATGCCTGCACTCTTTAAAAATCAATACCCTTTTCTGAGTTGTAGAGAGTTTATGGCATGCAAGAAAAATAATGGACATGATTAACGAGATATTATCTTCCTACAGTCACTTGTTGTGGCACCAGTTTGTTTGACACATCTAAAAAGATCCATACATGACTGATAACGAACTATGTAAGAGTCAAGTGTACGAGTCAACTAGGTTAGATTCACGTGCCTGAGGAGGGTTTATTTTCCTGTCTCCTCTATAATGTAAGGAATTAAACCTATCTTACTGTGCTGTGAATGTGCTGGTCAAATGACACATTATCCCAAGGGAATAACCTGTAGTAGCCACTTCATATTATGCCTATAATGACTATATCAAAACATTTTGGTCTAATGAAAACTAATTGTCTATCCCTAAAGTAAACATAAATATTAGTTTAGTTTTAAGCGGGTGTCTTACGGTAATACAATAATAAAGGTCTCTGCTATTTAGATGTAAATGGGGAGGGAATAAGACAACCTCTCTACCACAATAAAGACTTTGGATGGATAAATATCACGCCGAACCAGACACTTTCCAAAAATGATTGTCAGTTTGTCAATGCAGAGTTAAGCCTGACCTGCATTGACACTGCTGCAGTACTGTGTATTTTAGGAGATACTTTGTCCCTCTCTACCTTTGACCCCGATTGCCTCCAATGCCTGCCTACGCACAGTTTGATTTCCCGAGCTCAGCCATTCCCAGAAACCAACTACAACTCTGGTGCAATAATAATACGAATAATAATACAAATGCAATCTTTGATTAACCAATTTAAAACATATTTTCAATTTAGAGGCTAACATCTTTAACTCCTGGCTAATGCAAACAAGTAATTATCATAAAAAAATGTGAATTCAACAGACCAGATGGGCTGGTTCCTTTTTGACCTAGTGGGCCTGTCTATTTTGGGGGGGTTGCACAAAATTATCATTATCTGGCTAATAATGTGGGCCTCAAGGAAAGAAATTTACCGGGTTTTTCTTCAGAAATACCAGAGACGATTTCTGGTACCAGTCCGCTCTGATTCAACATATGACCTTTAAATGAACCAACCTACTTTTAGGCTATGTTTTTAGGTAATAAAAAAAAGAAGATTATTTCACCTTTATTTAACCAGGTAGGCTAGTTGAGAACAAGTTCTCATTTACAACTGCGACCTGGCCAAGATAAAGCACATCCGTTCGACACATACAACAACACAGAGTTACACATGGAATAAACAAACATACAGTGAATAATACAGTAGAAAAATAAAAATCTATATACAGTGAGTGCAAATGAGGTAAGACGAGGGAGGTAAAGGCAATAAATAGGCCATGGAAGGAGAGTTGTATGGCATTGAAGCTCGTCTGGAGGTTAGTTAACACAGTGTCCAAAGAAGAGCCAGAAGTATACAGAATGGTGTCGTCTGCGTAGAGGTGGATCAGAGAATCACCAGCAGCGAGAGCGACATCATTGATGTATACAGAGAAGAGAGTCGGCCTGAGAATTGAACCCTGTGGCACACCCATAGAGACTGTAAGAGGGCTGAACAACAGGCCCTCTGATTTAACACACTGAACTCTATCAGAGAAGTAGTTGGTGAACCAGGCGAGGCAATCATTTGAGAAACCAAGGCTGTTGTCACATTCTGACCTTAGTTCTTTTGTTATGTCTTTGTTTTAGTATGGTCAGGGCGTGAGTTGGGTGGGTTGTCTATGTTTGTTTTTCTATGAGTTGGTATTTCTGTGTTTGGCCTGGTATGGTTCTCAATCAGAGGCAGCTGTCAATCGTTGTCCCTGATTAAGAACCATACTTAGGCAGCCTGTTTTTATTTTCTGTGTCTTCCACACGGAACTGTTTCGGTTTTTGTTATTTCACGTTGTTATTTTGTATTTTTCTGTGTTCTATTAAAAGTTTCATGAACACTTACCACGCTGCACATTGGTCCTCCGATCCTTCCTACTACTCCTCGTCAGAGGAGGAAGAAGACCGTTACAGAATCACCCACCAACCAAGGACCAAGCAGCGTGGTAACGGGCAGTGTCAGAAATCTCAAGACTCCTGGACATGGGAGGAGATTCTGGATGGCAAGGGACCCTGGGCACAGGCTGGGGAATATCGCCAGCCTGATAAAGAAGAACTTGGAGGCAGCCAAAGCAGAGCGGCGGCATTTTGAGGAGTTGGCACGGCAGCGCAACAGAGATGAGAGGCAGCCCCAAAAATGTATTGGGGGGGTGGCACACGGGGAGTGTGGCTAAGTCCGGTAGGAGACCTGAGCCAACTCCCCGTGCTTACCGTGGAGAGAGGTGGACCGGGCAGGCACCGTGTTATGCCGTGAGGTGCACGGTGTCCCCGGTGCGCTGGCATAGCCCGGTGCGTTACATTGCAGCATCTCCTATCGGCCGGGCTAGAGTGGGCATCGAGCCAGGTCCTCTGGCCGGGGTACGCATGGTGTCCCCGGTTCGCCAGCACAGCCCAGTGCAGTCTATTCCACCTCGCCGCACTGGACTGGCTACGGGGAGTATCCAGCAAGGTAGGTTTGTGCAGGCTCGGTGCTTGAGACCTCCGGTCCGGTCTATTGCAATTTTTTTTGAAAGGGGCAAGCTTATTTAAGATGGTGAGGAAGGCACTTTTAAAGAATGACCAGGCATCTTCTACTGACGGGTTGAGGTCAATATCCTTCCAGGATACCCGGGCCAGGTCGATTAGGAAGGCCTGCTAGCGGAAGTGTTTTAGGGAACATTTGAATGTGATGAGGGGTGGTCGTTTGACCGCAGACCCGTTATGGATGCAGGCAATTAGGCAGTGGTCGCTGAGATCTTGGTTGAAAACAGCAGAGGTGTATTTGGAGGGCAGGTTGGTGAGGATGATATCTATGAGGGTGCCCGTGTTTACAGATTTGGGGTTGTACCTGATGTGTTCATTGATAATTTGTGAGAGATTGAGGGCATCAAGCTTAGATTGTAGGATGGATGGGGTGTTAAGCATGTCCCAGTTTAGGTCACCTAGCAGCACTAGCTCTGAAGAAATATGGGGGGAAATCAGTTCACATATGGTGTCCAGGGCACAGCTGGGACAGAGGGTGGTCTATAGCAAGCGGCAACGGTGAGAGACTTGTTTCTGGATTTTAAAAGTAGAAGCTCGAATTGATTGGGTACAGATCTGGATGGTAGGCTATCTCTGCTATCTCCGCCCCCTTTGGCAGTTCTATCTTGTCGGAAAATGTTATAGTTAGGGATGGAAATTTCAGGGTTTCTGGTGGTCTTCCTGAGCCAGGATTCAGACACGGCTAGGACCAGAGTGTGCTTGGGCAGTGAATAAAACAAACTTAGGGAGGAGGCTTCTAATGTTAACATACATGAAACCAAGGCTTTTACGGTTACAGAAGTAAGCAAATGATAGCGCCTGGGGAATGGGAGTGGAGCTTAGGCACTGCAGGGCCTGGATTAACCTCCACATCACCAGAGGATTAGAGGAGGAGTAGGATAAGGGTACGGCTAAAGGCTAAAAGTACTGGTCGTCTAGTACGTTCAAAACAGAGAGTAAAAGGAGCAGATTTCTGGGCACGGTAGAATAGATTCAAGGCATAATGTAAATCAAATCAAATCCAATTTTATTTGTCACATACACATGGTTAGCAGATGTTAATGCGAGTGTAGCGAAATGCTTGTGCTTCTAGTTCCGACAATGCAGTAATAACCAACGAGTAATCTAACCTAACAATTTCACAACAACTACCTTATACACACAAGTGTAAAGGGATGAAGAATATGTACATAAAGATATATGAATGGGTGATGGTACAGAACGGCATAGGCAAGATGCAGTAGATGGTATCGAGTGCAGTATATACATATGAGATGAGTAATGTAGGGTATGTAAACATATAAAAGTGGCATTGTTTAAAGTGGCTAGTGATACATGTATTACATAAAGATGGCAAGATGCAGTAGATTGTATAGAGTATAGTATATACATATGAGATGAGTAATGTAGGGTATGTAAACATTATATTAAGTGGCATTGTTTAAAGTGGCTAGTGATACATTTTTCACATCAAGTTTTCCATTATTAAAGTGGCTTGAGTTGAGTCAGTATGTTGGCAGCAGCCACTCAATGTTAGTGGTGGCTGTTTAACAGTCTGATGGCCTTGAGATATAAGCTTTTTTTCGGTCTCTCGGTCCCTGCTTTGATGCACCTGTACTGACCTCGCCTTCTGGATGATATGACGGTGTGAACATGCAGTGGCTCGGGTGGTTGTTGTCCTTGACGATCTTTATGGCCTTCCTGTGACATCGGGTGGTGTAGGTGTCCTGGAGGTCAGGTAGTTTGCCCCCGGTGATGCGTTGTACAGACAAAGGTATGGTAGGATGTGGATACAGTGAGGGTAAACCTGTGCATAGAGTGACGATGAAAGAGATATTCTCCCTAGAAATATAATTTAAACCAGGTGATGTCACCCGCATGTGTGGTAGGTGGAACTAAAGTGTTAAATAAGGTGTATTGAGCAGGGCTAGAGGCTCTACAGTGAAATAAGGCAATAAATACTAACCAAAACAGCAATGGACAAGGCATATTGACATTAGCGAGAGGCATGCGTAGCCGAGTAATCATAGGAGTCCAGTGAGTGGCTTCAGGCGGCTTGCGGGCCGGGGCTAGGAATCTAACAGAAGGGCCTTGGAGGGACGTTGCGACGGAATAAAGTATTTTGTGGCCCCCTCGTGCTATTGCATAAGCTAACAGTCCGATGTGCTCTGGACAGCTAGCAGGCCGCGGCTAGCATGCTAGCGGATGGGATTTCAGGGGACGATGCAACGGCGGAGCCAGTTGATAAAAAACCCATTGGGCGAGTCACGTCGGTGGTCCAGTCGTGATGAGTCGGGAAAGCCAGTTGGCAAAAAGAGGTATTGTAGCACAAGTAGTGGCTGATGGACCTCTTTGGATAGCTGGGAGATGGGCCTAGTAAAGCTAGCTTCAGGCTAAAGAGTTGAGTAGACACAAAACAGAACATATCTGACCTGCAACAGCACAAGGTGCAGTTAGTTACATCATATACTGTCCATCAGCCATTTAAATCATTAAAAAATTAAACACTCTTTGCCCCTCCCCTTGAATGTGCTCATCACTTGAGCAAAACGTTTTGGTCTTCTGGAGTGGAATTCACCACATCACATCTCACAACCCACATTTGGTGACAAACACCTAACTGAACGTACAAGAAGACAGACAAACTCAGCAACAACATGCATCGTGAAACAATACTTTTTCTACTGGTTGTGATCATAATGGGTGAGTTACATGCACCTTTATCTAATAATGTCTAATAATGTTTAATCTATTCAGTGTTAGTGGTAGTCTGATATAAATTGAAATTAGGCAATGCTGCAATGCAGTTAACCACGAAGTATGGAATCGTTAATCTGCAAACAGAATAATATAGTGCATTTGAATCTGATTTTGATTCTGAGATGATAACAGTGGTACTCTATAACAGTGCTCTGTTGAGTGCACTCTTAGAAAAAAAGGTGCTATATAGAACCTAAAAGGGTTATTCAGCTGTCCTTATAGGTTCCAGGTGGAACCCTTTCGGTTTCCATGTAAAAACCCTTTCCATAGAGGGTTCTACATGGAACCCAGAAGGATTCTACCTGGAAACAAAAAGGGTTCTCCTATTGGGACAGCCGAATAACCTTTTTGGAACCCTTTTTTCTAAGAGTGTAAAACATTGCTCGTAAACTTCATGATATTTTAAAAACATAATCATGACCACTTCAACATATGTAGTAATACCAAACAAGTTGTTAGAATAGCTTATTTAGGTTTGTTTATAAAAAAGAAGCATCTGAAACCAAAGGGTGCTTATGAATGGTGTCTTGTGGTTTCTGTAAACTGTTTCACTTTACACTTCACTGCATACCCCTTTACAGGAAACAGCCTCATGACTGCTGCATTGGATCCTAAGCCCACTGAACAGGCCAACCTACCACAGAGGCCTGTCCTTCAGCCCAAAGAGACTGTTCCTGTCACCGGAAACTATGTGCTGAAAGACCCTACAGGCACGTCGTGCATCAAACTCTCCATGGGAGTTGAGTACGTAGTTATTGAGAAGAAGGTAGGGGAAGTCACTTTCTCAGCACTTTTTGTTTAGTACATTTTAGCACTTCTTTGTCAGGGGTGAGATCTCATGTGGGTTGCTACCAAACTGTGAAAAATAGACAACAGTCACAAAAAAATGCTACAGATTAATATTATATAAGTAGCTGTAAATCCTACAACATCACTCGTTTGCTATTGTTTTTGTCCTTTTCCAATCCAATGCTACGTTGATTCTTTTTTTTCCCAGAAACCTTCCTATTTCAACTTAGACCCTACCACCACCAAGACTACTGGTAGATGTGCTGACAAAGAGTCAGTTCTCTCCCTGGCTTTTCTAGGAAAGGGAGGCGATCTGAATCTCACCTTTGAAAAGGTACAAATTCAGAAACGTCCATTTTCTCATGTCTGACACGTATGACCACATTTTATAACTGGAAAACCTTTTTAGCCCCATACCTTTCTGACTCGTACTGAGATAATGGCTGTGAATTCACAGGTTGACTTTTCCATAACGAGCAGAAGCAGAGTCATAGATTATACATGGCTCTGAGTAGAAGCATACTCATTCAAATACATTTGCATGATGATTTGCATGTTTGGCTTTGAATAAACACTTAAGTATTTGTCTACCCACAGGAAGGGAACCTGACCTATGTGTCAAAGATCACAGGTCATTTGGCACCAGGCAAAGGTAAGTAAACCATTATCATCTCACAAAATAGACACATGATGTGAAACAAATGCTTATATCTTTTTCTACAGATGTCATTGTCAGAAAAACAAGGCTGATCTTATTCTTCCACAATTAGGAATGAAGAACTATTCTGGGGTAATAGAACATGAGAAGCTGTTCCCAACTGCCGCTGGCCGCAGCCTCAAGTGCTACTCTCAGACTGAGTTCCATCTATCTGAGAACCTTCGAGTGAAGATTGTGTCTCTTCAGTTCCAAGCTTTCAAACTCACCAATGGGAATTTTGGAGAGGGTAGGTCACTTTAACTGGGGCCTTTCTGTTCATGATTTACAAAACCATTTTATTTATGATTTTACTGTAAGGTTATATATGGTTTAATGCTTTGAAATGTAACATTGTAAACGTAATGTTTTGTCCTTTCAGCCCATCAAAAACAATTATTCAAAGTGCTAAGATCCAGATGTTGTTTTCTAATGTCCCCCTTATGACATTTCAGAGGTTGAGTGCAGGGCTGATTTCATCCAGAAGATCATTCCCATTATTTTTGGTGCCACGGTTGTGGGGCTCTTGCTGATTGCTGTCCTGTCCTTCCTGATAATCCGGGACCACCACAGACAAGCTGGCTATGACAGGATCTGAGAATGCTTAATGCAAAAAACATGAACACTTTTTATAGCCATGTTTTGTATTTCCTAAATGTTTTTTTTAATCCATTGCCAATTATACACTATTGTTGTTTTTAAATATGAAATATTTCTGCAAAAAAAATATAAATAACATTATTACAGTAAAAAATGTGAATGTGGTTAACACTTATAGGAAAGCTCTGTGTACATTTTCAATCACAATCAGCAAATATGGTCTGAATAATGTGGCTTTATTTTAGCAATTAGAATTTTGATGTTTGGAGATTATATTCTGGTTTGAAGAGTGCATACATTCCCGTGTGGCTTTATCCAGCTGGATTGAAATACATTATCATCAAATGCATGTATAAGCCTTTTTATAAAAACACACTGCCCAAAAACATATAATTCTGTAAGACATTGTTAATTCGGTCTTGAACCTCTCTGTGACCTCTCCTGAGGGTTAGCGCTATTCGTGATACTTAGTATTTCCCGACCTTAAACACTAACCATAACCATAACCATTTTACATTTCAACTTCAATAGTGTAGGGACACTCAAGGATCCCGCAAAGCACGGCCAGTCCAGAGACCCGGTTGACACTAGATAAAACACGCCACAAACCTCGTCTATTTCTACAATTTATCTTCTTGATTTTTAACCTAACCCTAACCACACTGCTAACATTATGTCTAACCCTTACCTTAAATTAAGACCAAAAAGTAAATGTTGGTTTTCGTACATTTTTACCATATAGACCGATTTTACTTTGTGGCTGTGGTAACTAACGGAAACGCAGAGACCCCACCTCCGTCTCGACTTTTTCTATTGGTTGATCATCTTACGGGTACCCAAGAGAGACAGTCTTAGCAAATGGAACTTCATTTTTGACATCACTCTGTATTTGGTGTTATTTTCACCAAACTAGAGCATGTTTTATAATTTCATAGAATAGCAGTTCCACCGATCAACTCTAGTTGATAATACTTATTATAAAATGCAGTATCGTAACTAGCTAAGGCTTAATTGGTAAATCAAAATAATCGATTTCATAAAGACAAACGCGTATAATTTCCTCATTCGGCTGCTACTAGACAGTTTGTTAGACAGCAGACATGTTTGCTATCCTGAAAGTTCAAACCCTACAGGGTCTAAGAATATTTCAACAGTAAGTCGATAATCCTTGTCATATGTTATGTTTACAATTACTGCAAGTTATCTATTCAAAATAAATGAAGAAAAGAAAAATGTTTATAGCTTTTTGTCTAGGCAGTTGGCCAGCTGGCTAACTAGCTAGCGTCGCTAGACAGCAAGTCGAACGTGCATCAGAATATTGTAGTTATCATCTTAGTGTTAAACAAGTAACGTTAATATTATATAGCCAAAACGACTAAGTCACTATCTTGTGTCGTGTATTTCAACATAACTAACGTAGTTAACCTAATTATTTTTTAATATGCAGCGATTTTGTGCAAGGTTAAATAAAGGTAACTAACTTAGCATAACAGCTAACAAACCAGCTAGCTAAACAATTTGAATGGTGAAATGTTTTTTTTCCAAAGCAATGGGCAGTTAAGTTGATGCATATATATCAGCTAGCTAGCTAGCTAGTTAGATAATAGTCATTATCTTTGAGCAATGGTCATTATGCATTCGAGTATTAGCCCGCTGTGAAGGCAGCCACCTGCACTGTGGTACATGGTACAATTAGCATGTATGCCCTTGAAAGCCATTCATTTATGTAAACGGCTGAAACTACTGTAGGTGCTCTCTTGACATGACCTGTCCAACCAAGGTCTGTGTCCTGCAATGACCTGTGATTGTCTCATCTTAGGAAATGTATATGGACCAAAGGATCAGTACGGTTTGCCTCAGTTGGTAAGTAACATGGGACAATAATATTCACCAAAGTGCTGACTTTAATATGGTCTCTTTCAAGTTATTATTCTCCATCGAGATTGAACTGCAGAGGAAGCATTGTAAACTTAGCAAAAAAAAGAAAACGTCCTCTCACTGTCAACTGTGTTAATTTTTGCAAATATTTGTATGGACATAACAAGATTCAACAACTGAGACATAAACTGAACAAGTTCCACAGACATGTGACTAACAGAAATGGAATAATGTGTCCCTGAACAAAGGGGAGGGGGGGGTCAAAAGTAACAGTCAGTATCTGGTGTGGCCACCAGCTGCATTAAGTACTGCAGTGCATCTCATGGACTGCACCAGATTAGCCAGTTTTTGCTGTGAGATGTTACCCCACTCTTCCAACAAGGCACCGGCAAGTTTCCAGACATTTCTGGGGGGAATGGCCCTAGCCCTCACCCTATGATCCAACAGGTCCCAGGCGTGGTCAATGGGATTGAGATCCGGGCTCTTCACTGGCCATGGCAGAACACTGACATTCCTGTCTTGCAGGAAATCACGCACAGAACAAGCAGTATGGCTAGTGGCATTGTCATGCTGCAGGGTCATGTCAGGATGAGCCTGAAGGAAGGGTACCACATGAGGGAGGAGGATGTCTTCCCTGTAACGCACAGCGTTGAGATTGCCTGCTATGACAACAAGCTCAGTCCGATGATGCTGTGACACACCACCCCAGACCATGAAGGACCATCCACCTCCAAATCGATCCTGCTCCAGAGTACAGGCCTCTGTGTAATGCTCATTCCTTCGACGATAAACGCAAATCCGACCATCACCCCTGGTGAGACAAAACCGTGACTCGTCAGTGAAAAGCAGTTTTTGCCAGTCCTGTCTGGTCCAGCGACTGTAAGTTTGTGCCCATAGGTGACGTTGTTGCCGGTGATGTCTGGTGAGCGTGATGTCTTGGGCGTCTCACAGTATGGACATTGCCATTTATTGCCCTGGCCATATCTGCAGTCCTCATGCCTCCTTGCAGCATGCCTAAGGCACATTGGCGCAGATGGGTAGGGACCCTGGGCATCTTTGTTTTAGGTGTTTTGTCATTAGAAAGGCCTCTAGTGTCCTAAGTTTTCATAACTGTGACCTTAATTGCCTACCGTCTGTAAGCTGTTAGTGTCTTAATGACTGTTCACAGGTGCATGTTCATTAATTGTTTATGGTTCATTGAACAAGCATGGGAAACAGTGTTTAAACCCTTTACAATGAAGATCTGTGAAGTTATTTGGATTTTTACGAATTATCTTTGAAAGACAGGGTCCTGAAAAAGGGACGTTTCTTTTTTTTTGCTGAGTTTAATATACTAAATTGGTACGTGTTACATCACTCATAGTTCAGGTCTCTTTTCCTTTAGGGCAAGGCAGGATAGAGAAAGTACTCATTGCCAACAGAGGAGAGATTGCCTGCCGTGTGATGCGAACAGCAAAGAAGATGGGTGTGCGCTCTGTGGCAGTATACAGTGATGCAGACCGTCATTCCATGCATGTGGCCATGGTATGTCAAGGCTGTCAACTTTGACCCCTCAGTGTTATGTTTGTAGATGCAACTGTATTGATGAGGTTTCTCTCATATTCCTTAGGCAGATGAGGCCTATAACATTGGGCCAGCTGCATCCCAGCAGAGTTACTTGTCAATGGAGAAAGTCTTGGAGGTTGCCAAGAGATCTGGATCACATGTATGTCAAGTGCAGTATTGCATTTGTAGTATTTTTTTATTCTAATTTATGACAATCCACTGTCACCATATCAGCTATCACTGAGGAATAAGTTGATGTTTGTAATTGTGTTTTTCTTATAGGCTGTCCATCCGGGATATGGCTTCCTGTCAGAGAACACAGAGTTTGCTGAGGCGTGCAAACAGGAGGGTATCATTTTCATTGGTCCTCCATCATCTGCCATCAGAGACATGGGTATCAAAAGGTACAGTTAAATGACTCCTCTCAAGTCACTTTTCAGTTTTGTTTGTTGTAAGTCTGATCTAAATAAGGGTTATTAAAAAGTAAAATCTTACTCCTTTTCTTTTTCCTAGTACATCAAAATACATTATGTCAGCTGCGGGTGTTCCTATCATCGAGGGTTACCACGGAGACGACCAATCAGATGAGAAGCTCCAAGCTGAGGCTGTCAGGATCGGCTACCCAGTGATGATAAAGGCTGTGCGTGGCGGGGGTGGTAAAGTAAGTAAGATATTGTAAATTCGGTTTTGAACCTCTCAATGTCTAAACCAAAATGATTGTTTCATGGAATGATAGTGTGGTTGGTATTTCAAGGCTCCTATGGTTCTGATTGGTTTATCTAGGGAATGCGCATTTCACACACCGCTGAAGATTTCCATGAGCAGCTTGAGTCTGCGAGACGAGAGGCTCGCAAGTCCTTCAACGATGACGTCATGCTAGTGGAGAAATTTGTAGAGGACCCCAGGTATGTAGAAGACGCTGTATCTATTTGTTTTGGAGATTCAGACAGTACCCTTGTTTAGATGTTGTGTGACCAGATTCCTTCCCTGACCAGACATGTGGAGGTCCAGGTCTTTGGGGACCAGCATGGAAATGCTGTCTACCTGTTTGAGAGGGACTGCAGCGTGCAGAGAAGGCACCAGAAGATCATTGAGGAAGCACCAGGGGTAAGTGCAGGGTACCGGACTACGCCCAGTACCCTGCCCTGAACTTTAGTCACTGTTACTAGCCGGCTACCACCCGGTACTCTGCCTTGCACCTTAGACTGCTTCGACACTGGTATTTTTATATAATGTTACATACTGTTTTACCCATTTCATACTGTATTATAGTCTAAGTTAATCCTATATAACTACTGCAGTACACACCTTTTCTATTAATATACTGTCCACAATTTCTATACACACCATCATATATACATATACACTGAGTGTACAAAACATTAGGAACACCTTGCTAATATTGCCCTCGGAACAGCCCCAATTTGTCGGGGCATGGACGCTACAAGGTGTTGAAAGCGTTCCACAGTGATTCTGGCCCATGTTGACTCCAATGCTTCCCACAGTTGTGTCAAGTTGGCTGGATGTTCTTTGGGTGGTGGACCATTCTTTATACACACGGGAAACTGATGATCATGAAAAACACACTCAAACTGTCAAACTGGTGCGCCTAGCACCTACAGTACTACCATACCCTTTTCAAAGGCACTTAAATATTTTGTCTTGCCCATTCACCCTCTGAACGCACGTATACACAATCCATGTCTCAATTGTCTCAAAAATCCATCTTTAACCTGACACCTCCCCTTCATCTACACTGATTGAAGTGGATTTAACAGGTGAGGGATCATAGCTTTCACCTGGATTCACCTGGCCAGTCTGCCATGGAGAGAGCACTCAGTGTATATTTATATTCCGGACACTGACACTGCTCATTCTAGAGGTCGACCGATTATTATTTTTCAATGCCGCTACCGATTATTGGAGGACAAAAAAGCCGATACCGATGAATCGGCAGATTTTAAAAATGTATTTGTAATAACAATTACAACAATACTGAATGAACACTTATTTTAACTTAATACAATACATCAATAAAATCAATTTAGCCTCAAATAAATAATGAAACATGTTCAATTTGGTTTAAATAATGCAAAAACAAAGTGTTGGAGAAGAAAGTAAAAGTGCAATATGTGCCATGTAAGAAAGCTAACGTTTAAGTTCCTTGCTCAGAACATGAGAACATATGAGAGCTGGTGGTTCCTTTTAACATGAGTCTTCAATATTCCCAGGTAAGAAGTTTTAGGTTGTAGTTATTATTAGGACTATTTCTCTCTATACCATTTGTATTTCATATACCTTTGACTATTGGATGTTCTTATTGGCACTTTAGTATTGCCAGTGTAACAGTATAGTTTCCGTACCTCTCCTCGCTCCTACCTGGGCTCGAACCAGGAACACAACGACAACAGCCACCCTCGAAACAGCGTTACCCATGCAGAGCAAGGGGAACAACCACTCCAAGTCTCAGAGCGAGTGACGTTTGAAACGCTATCAGCGCGCACGTCGCTAACTAGCTAGCCATTTCACATCACATCGTTACACTCGTCTATTCTCAGAGTTGATCGGCTTGAAGTCATAAAACAGCAGAGCTGCTGGCAAAACCCACGAAAGTGCTGTTTGAATGAATGCTTATGAGCCTCCTGGTGCCTACCATTGCTTAGTCAGACTGCTCTATCAAATCATAGACTTAATTATAACATAATAACACACAGAAATGCGAGCCGTAGGTCATTAATATGGTCGAATCCGGAAACTATCATCTCAGAAAACAAGATGTTTATTCTTTCAGTGAAATACGGAACCGTTCCGTATTTTATCTAACGGGTGGCATCCCTAAGTCTAAATATTCCTGTTACATTGCACAACCTTCAATGTTATGTCATGATTACGTAACATTCTGGCAAATTAGTTCGCAATGAGCCAGGTGGCCCAAACTGTTGCATATACCTTGTCTCTGCGTGCAATGAACACAAGAGAAGGGAAACAATTTCACCTGGTTAATATTGCTTGCTAACCTGGATTTCTTTTAGCTAAATATGCAGGTTTAAAAATATATACTTCTGTGTATTGATGTTAAGAAAGGCATTGGTGTTTATGGTTAGGTACACGTTGGAGCAACGACAGTCCTTTTTCGCAAATGCGCTCTGCATCGATTATATGCAATGCAGGACACGCTAGATAAACTAGTAATATCATCAACCATGTGTAGTTATAACTAGTGATTAGGATTTATTAAGTTTAATGCTAGCAAGCAACTTACCTTTGCTTCTTACTGCATTCGTGTAACAGGCGGGCTCCTCATGAGGCAGGTGGTTAGAGCGGTGGACTAGTTAACCGTAAGGTTGCAAGATTGAATCCCTGAGCTGACAAGGTAAAAATCTGTCGTTCTGCCCCTGAACAAGGCAGTTAACCCACCGTTCCTAGGCCGTCATTGAAAATAAGAATGTGTTCTTAACTGACATGCCTAGTTAAATAAAGATTAAGTAAAGGTGTAAAAAAAACAAAAAATTACCAATTTCTGATTGTTATGAAAACTTGAAATTGGCCCTAATTAATCGGCCATTCCGATTAATCGGTCGACCTCTAGCTCATTCTCATATTTCTTCATTCCTTTTTGGGATTTGTGTATTGTTAGGTATTACTGCACTGTTGGAGCTAGAATAATAAGCATTTTATTTATTTAACTAGGTAAGTTTGTTAAGAACAAATTCTTCTTTACAATGATGGCCTACCAAGGAACAGTGGGTTAACTGCCTTGTTGCCGTGTCAGCTCGGGATGCGATCTAGCAACCTTTCGGTTACTGGCCCAATGCTCTAACCACGGCTAGCTGCATTTCACTAGACCCGCGATAAATATGTACATACAACCAATAACATTAGATTTTTGCTCTCAGCTCTAAAGTAACATGTCTTGGTTTCCTGTGTAAATGCTGAATAGGAGACTTGACTGCACTGTGGTTTGCACAACCTAGGCCATGCGAGTATGTAATTATTTTTTGTTTGTGTTTGCACCTGTGCTTTGTAGCCTGGTATAAGCGAGGAGGTGAGGTGGAAACTGGGAGAGGCAGCGGTGAGAGCAGCCAAAGCCGTCAACTATGTGGGAGCAGGTGGGCAGAGAATGGACCTCAAACATTGTTGCTTTGAACACTCACTCACTAGAGGGTTATGAAAACATTATTATTTGTTGTAATGTTTTAAATAGATGCTTTCCCATCCTTTGGACTACCCTGTGCACCGGTGTGACAACCACATTTACAGTATGTCCCTGATTCTATGCAGGCACTGTGGAGTTCATCATGGATGCACAGCACAACTTCTACTTCATGGAGATGAACACACGTCTGCAGGTGGAGCACCCTGTGTCTGAGATGATCACTGGAACTGACCTGGTGGAGTGGCAGCTCAGGGTAAGATGGAAAGAGGGATGCCTTCAGAAAGAGGAGGTTGGGGACATCGATGTGTTGTAATACACTGGGTGTACAAAACATGAATAACACCTGCTCTTTCCATGACACAGACTGACCAGGTGAAAGCCATGATCCCTTATTGATGTCACTTGTTAAATCCACTTCAATCAGTGTTGATGAAGGGGAGGAGACAGGTTAAAGAAGGATTTTTAAGCCTTGAGACAGTTAAAACCCATATCTTATGTGCCATTCAGAGGGTGAATGGGCAAAACAAAAGACTGAAGTGCCTTTGAACGGGGTATGGTAGTAGGTGCCAGGCGCACCGGTGTGAGTTTGTCAAGAACTGCAAGGCTGGTTGTTTTTTCACACTCAAGTTTCCCATGTGTATCAAGAATGGTCCACCACCCAAAGGACATCCAGCCAACTTGACACAACTGTGGGCAGCATTGGAGTCAACATGGGCCAGCATCCCTGTGGAACGCTTTCAACACCTTGTAGAGCCCATGTCCTGACGAATTGAAGCTGTTCCGAGGGCAAAAGGGGGTGCAACTCAATATTAGGAACACCTTCCTAATTTTTCGTAGACTCAGTGTGTTGATGAGTGTATTTATGAGCTCCTCTAGAAAGCCTCATCCCAGAGATTATGGATTTTAATCTGCATAAAGATTAAATGAACAATTTGTTAAAGCTCCACCCTGATGTAGGGCTCCACGATATAGACAGAAAATCTTATAGCAATCTTTTTTATTTTCGATTTGTGATCTAGATCAAAACACTTGGGTGAATTGTTGGAATCATAGTAATATAATTATTTACACTGAATGTACAAAACATTAACAACACATGATGTAGCCTGGCCACCACTGTAAGTATTGAGGTACAGTACATAATTAATAACATGGGCTTTCTCTCTGAGGTTACGCAGCACAGCGGTAGTGATAGATAGCCACAAGATTACCACATTAGATTACAGAGCAGTAATGCTATCAAACAGCAGTCCTAAAGATAAGCTAACCATCAATGAGATAATTCACCCCAGCCATTACCAAATGTTCATACAATGCAAACTAATATTTTGTCCTCAGAACAGCCTCAATTTGCCGGGGCATGGACTCTACAATGTGTCAAAAGCATTCCACAGGGATACTGGCATAAGTCTTCAAAAATCCTTCTTTAACCTGTCTCCTCCCTTGAAGTGGATTTAACGAGTGACATCAATAAGGGATCATAGCCTGGTCAGTCTGTCATGGAAAGAGCAAGTGTTCTAAATGTTTTGCACACTCAGTGTATATTAAAAATCTAAGTGGAAAGCAGCATCATTCCTCTTTTGGATCAATCTGTTGACTGCATTTGACCTAACAGAACAGCATGCAAATGTATAGTGAATCTAACCGCGAAGAGGAGGAACTGTGTTGCTTGAGTGACAGGGCGAGGCTTTGTGTGTGTGTGTGTGTGTGTGTGTGTGTGTGGGGGGGGGGGGGGGGGGGGGGGGGGCGCAGCCACAACAGGAGAGAGACGACAAACCGAGTCAACTATAAACTATTTGGCTCTCAGGTGGCTGCAGGCGAGAGGCTGCCCCTCCTGCAGGACGAGATCGAACTGATGGGCCATTCATTTGAGGCCAGGATATACGCTGAGGACCCCAACAATGACTTCCTCCCTGGGGCAGGACCCCTCCTTCATCTGTCTACACCCCCGGCAGACGAATACACACGCATCGAGACGGGCGTCAGGGAAGGTACAGTACACCCAGCTTACCTGTAACTACTTACACCTATTTTACACTAGACTGTCAAACAGAACTCTTAACCACATAGTGATGATGTACCTGTCTGTGTTCTCAGGAGATGAAGTGTCAGCCCACTATGACCCCATGATCGCTAAACTGGTGGTGTGGGGAGAAGACCGATCTGCTGCTCTGAAGAAGCTCAGATACTGTCTACGCCAGTACAACGTAAGAGCATTATACACAAACTGGACACATCCCATTTCTGTTTCTGTCAGAGACTTTTGATTGACCTTTGACCACTGATCCCGGCAGATTGTAGGACTCAACACCAACATTGACTTCTTGCTGAGTCTGTCTGGGCATCCAGAGTTTGAGGCGGGGAATGTGACCACCAGCTTCATCCCCCAGCACTATGAGCAGCTGTTCCCTAAACCCATCCCTCCCTCCAGGGCCACACTGTGTCAGGCTGCCCTGGGCCTGCTCCTCAGAGAGAGGGCCAGCACTCAGACCTTCAGAGACAAGTCCAATGGTGAGGAACAACAACAGGCCTGTCTCTACAGGTCACTGAGAACTACACTACATGACCAAAAGTATGTGGACACCTGCTCGTCGAACATCTCATTCCAAAATCATGGCCATTAATATGGAGTTGATCTCCCCCTTTGCTGCTATAACAGCATCCACTCTTCTGGGAAGGCTTCACATTAGATGTTGGAACATCGCTGCGGGAGACTTGCTGCTTTTCTGTCACAAGCATTTGTGAGGTCGGGCACTGATGTTGGGCGAATAGGCCTGGCTCAGAGTCGGCGTTCCAATTCATCAAAGGTTTTTGATGGGGTTGAGGTCAGGGCTCTGTGCAGGCCAGTCAAGTTCTTCCACACCGATCTTGATAAACCATTTCTGTATGGTCTTCACTTTGCACAGGGTCATTGTCATGCTGAAACAGGAAACAGTTGGAAGCACAAAATCGTCTAGAATGTCATTGTATACTGTAGCGTTAAGATTTCCCTTCATTGGAACTAAGGTGCCTAGCCCGAGCCATGAAAAACAGCCCCAGACCATTATTCCTCCTCCAAACTTCACAGTTGGCACTATGTATTGGGGCAGGGTAGCCTAGTGGTTAGAGAGTTGGACTAGTAACCGGAAGGTTGCAAGTTCAAATCCCCGAGCTGACAAGGTACAAATCTGTCGTTCTGCCCCTGAACAGGCAGTTAACCCACTGTTCCTAGGCTGTCATTGAAAATAAGAATTTGTTCTTAACTGACTTGCCTAGTTAAATAAAGGTAAAAAAAATAAGGTAGCATTCTCCTGGCATCCGCCAAACCCAGATTTGTCCGTCAGAATGCCAGATGGTGAAGCGTGATTCAAAAAACATGTTTCCACTGCTCTGTAGTCCAATAGCGGCAAGCTTTACACCACTCCAGCCGACGCTTGGCATTGCGTATGGTGATCTTAGGCTTGTGTGCAGCTGCTCGGCCATGGAAACCCATTTCATGAAGCTCCCGATAAACAGTTATTGTGCTGACGTTGCTCCCAGAGTCAGTTTGGAACTCGATAGTGAGTGTTGCAATTTTTACGTGCTTCAGCACTTGGCAGTCCCATTTTGTGAGCTTGTGTAGCCTACCACTTTGTGGCTGTGCCGTTGTTGCTCCTAGACGTTTACACTTCACAATAACAGCACTTACAGTTGACCGGGGTTGTACAGTTTGACAAACTGACTTGTTGGAAAGGTGGCATCCTATGACAGTGCCACGTTGAATGTCACCGAGCTCTTCAGTAAGGCCATTCTACTGCAAATGTTTGTCTATGGAGATGTTATACACCTGTCAGCAACAGGTGTGGCTGAAATAGCTGAATCCACTCATTTGAAGGGTTGTCCACATACTTTTGCATAGTGTGTGCTTGCATACATATCCATACAGTTGAAGTCGGACATTTACATACACCTTAGCCAAATACATTTAAACTCAGTTTTTCACAATTCCTGACATTTAATCCTAGTAAAAAAAAAATCCCTGTCTTAGGTCAGTTAAGATCACCACTTCATTTTAAGAATGTGATATCTCAGAACAATAGTAGTGATTTATTTCAGCTTTTATTTCTTTCATCACATTCCCAGTGGGTCAGAAGTTTAAATACATTCAATTAGTATTTAGTAGCATTGCCTATAAATTGTTTAACTTGGGTCCAACGTTTCGTGTAGCCTTCCACAAGCTTCCTACAATAAGTTGGGTGAATTTTGGCCCATTCCTCCTGACAGAGCTGGTGTAACTGAGTCAGGTTCGTAGGCCTCCTTGCTCGCACATGCTTTTTCAGTTATGTCCACAAATTTTCAATAGGAATGAGGTCAGGGCTTTGTGATGGCCACTCCAATACCTTGACTTTGTTGTCCTTAAGCCATTTTGCCACAACTTTGGAAGTCTGCTTGGAGTCATTGTCCATTTGGAAGACTCATTTGCGACTAAGCTTTAACTTCCTGACTGTCTTGAGATGTTGCTTATATCCACATAATTTCCTTTCCTCATGATGCCATCTATTTTGTGAAGTGCACCTGTCCCGCCTGCAGCTTAGCACCCCCACAAAATGATGCTGCCAACCCTGTGCTTCACGGTTGGGATGGTGTTCTTTGACTTGCAAGCCTCCCCCTTTTTCCTCTAAACATAACGATGGTCATTATGGCCAAACAGTTCTATTTTTGTTTCATCAGACCAGAGGACATTTCTCCAAAAGTACGATCTTGGTCCCAATGTGCAGTTGCAAATCGTAGTCTGGCTTTTTTAATGGCAGTTTTGGAGCAGTGGCTTCTTCCTTGCTGAGCGACCTTTCAGGTTATGTCGATATAGGACTCGTCTTACTGTGGATATAGATACTTTTGTACCTGTTTCCTCCAGCATCTTCACAAGGTCCTTTGCTGTTGTTCTGGGATTGATTGGCACTTTTCACACCAAAGTACGTTCATCTCTAGGAGACAGAATGCGTCTCCTTCCTGAGCGGTATGACTGCTGCGTGGTCCCATGGTGTTTATACTTGCGTACTATTGTTTGTACAGATGAACATGGTACCTTCAGGCATTTGGAAATTGCTCCCATGGATAAACCAGACTTGTGGAGGTCTACAATTTATTTTCTGAGGTCTTGGCTGATGTCTTTTGATTTTCCCATGATGTCAAGCAAAGAGACACTGAGTTGGAAGGTAGGCCTTGAAATACATCCTCAGGTACACCTCCTATTGAATAAAATGTCAATTAGCCTATCAGAAGCTTCTAAAGCCATGACATAATTTGCTGGAATTTCCCAGGCTGTTTAAAGGCACAGTCAACTTAGTGTATGTAAACTTCTGACCCACTGGAATTGTGATACAGTGAAATAATGTCTGTTAACAATTGTTGGAAAAATGACTTGTCATGCACAAAGTAGATGTCTTAAACGACTTGCCAAAACTATAGTTTGTTAACAAGACATTTGTGGAGTGGTTGAAAAACAAGTTTTAATGACTCCAATCTAAGTGTATATAAACTTCCAACTGTACGTCATACAGTACCAGTCAAAAGTTTAGACACATCTACTCATTCAAGGGTTTTTCTTTATTTTTTAAACTATTTTCTACATTGAAGAATAGTGAAGACATCAAAGCTATTAAACGACACACTAAGTTGACTGTGCCTTCATGTAGTAACCAATAGTGTTAAACAAATCAAAATATATTTGAGGATTCTTCAAAGTAGCCACCCTTTACCTTGATGACAGCTTGGCACAATCTTGGCATTCTCTCAACCAGCTTCATGAGGTAGTCACCTGGATTGCATTTCAATGAACAGGTGTGCCTTATTGAATTTCTTTCCTTAATGTGCTTAAGGCAATCAGTTGTCTTGTGACAAAGTTTGAGTGGTATATAGAAGATGGCCCTATTTGGTAAAACACCAAGTCCACATTATGGCAAGAACAGCTCAAATAAGCAAAGAGAAATGACAGTCCATCATTACTTTAAGACATGAACATCAGTCAATCTAGAAAATTTCAAGAACGTTTAACGTTTCTTCAAGTGCAGTTGCAAAAACCATACCATTAAGCGCTATGATGAAACTGGCTCTCATGAGGACCGCCAATGGAAAGGAAGATCCATCGTTACCTCTGCTGCAGAGGATACGTTCATTAGAGTTAGCAGCCTCAGAAATATCAGCCCAAATAAATGTTTCAGAGTTCAAGTAACAGACACATCATCAACTGTTCAGAGGAGATTGTGTCAATCAGGCCTTGGTCAAATTGCTGCAAAGAAACCACTTCTAAAGGACACAAATAATAATAAGGAGAATTTCTTTGGCCAAGAAACATGAGCAATGGACATTAGACTGGTAGAAATCTGTCCAACTTTGAGATTTTTGGTTCCAACCGCCGTGTCTTTGTGAGACACAGAGTAGGTGAACGGATGATCTCCGCATGTTCATGAGGGGATGGCTGCCGTCTTATCGGCTCTTAACCAACCATGCTATTTTTTAAATATTTATTTTGCATTGTTTAACTTGTTTTGTACATAATGTTGCTGCTACTGTCTCATCACTAAAAATAGCTTCTGGACATCAGAATTGTGATTATTCCCCTCAGATTAGACTGAGTTTTTCTTCTATGAGTCGGATGGGAGGGATATACTACAGACACCTGACCAGCCCAGATCGCCTTCATTTGCTGGAGAAGGAAACTGAGATTTTGTGTAAAAAGATCAGGGTGCCTTGTGAGGATCAGGTGACAAGTGGCTAATTTGCCTTTGCCTTCCATCCTGCTAGTTAACATTTTGCATGACGCACCAGCAATTTGCATACCACACCAACAGATCCACAGATGATGCAATCTCTATTGCACTCCACACTGCACTTTCACACCTGGATAAAAGGAACACCTATGTGCGAATGCTATTCGTTGACTATAACTCGGCGTTCAACACCATAGTGCCCTCAAAGCTCATCACTAAGCTAAGGACCCTGGGACTAAACACCTCCCTCTGCAACTGGATCCTGGACTTCCTGACGGGGCCGTCCCCAGGTGGTAAGGGTAGGTATCAACACATCCGCCACGCTGATCTTCAAAATCGGGGGCCCCTCAGGGTTGCGTGCTCAGTTCCCTCCTGTACTCCCAGTTTACTCATGACTGCACAACTCCAGCACCATTAAGTTTGCTGATGACCCAACAGTGCTAGGCCTGATCACCAACAACGATGAAACGGTCAATAGGGAGGAGGTCCGAGACCTGACCGTGTAGTACCAGGACAACAATCTCTCCCTCAATGTGATCAAGACAAAGGAGATGACTGTGAACTACAGAGAAAGGAGGAATGAGAACGCCCCCATTCTCATCGACGGGGCTGCAGTGGAACAGGTTGAGAGCTTCAAGTTCTTTGGCGTTCACATCATCGACAAACTAACATGGTCCAAGACAGTCATGAAGAGGGCACGACAAAACCTATTCCCCCTCAGGAGACTGAAAAGATTTGGCATGGGTCCTCAGATCCTCAAAAGATTTTACAGCTGCACCATCTAGAGCATCCTGACGGGTTGCATCACTGCCTGTTATGGCAAATGCTCGGCCTCCAACTGCAAGGCACTAAAGAGGGTAGTGTGTACGGCCCAGTACATCACTGGGGCCAAGCTTCCTGCCATCCAGGACCTCTATACCAGGACCTCTATAAAATTGTCAGACTCAAGCCACCCTTGTCATAGACTGTTCTCTCTGCTACCGCACGGCAAGCGGTACCGGAGTGCCAAGTCTATGTCCAAGAGGCTTCTAAACAGCTTCTACACCCAAGCCATAAGACTCCTGAACAGCTAATCAAATGGCTACCCAGACTATTTGCATTGCCCCCACCCTCTTCTACGCTGATGCTACTCTGTTATTATCTGTACATAATCACTTTAATAACTCTACCTACATGTTACCTCAACTAACTGGTGCCCCTGCACATTGACTCTGTACCCGTACCCCCCGTGTATAGCCCCGCTATTGTTATTTACTACTGCTCTTTAATTATCATACTTTTTTTGTGGTTTATTCTTAACTGCATTGTTGGTTAAGGACTTGTAAGTAAGCATTTCACTAAGGTCTACACCTGTTGTATTTGGCGCATGTGACAAATAAAATTTGATTTGATGCGTGGTTCCCACCATGAAGCATGGAGTAGATGGTGTGATTGTGTGGGGGTGCTTTGCTGGTGACACTGTCTGACATTTTATTTAGAATTCAACCAGCATGGCTACCACAGCCTTCTGCAGCGATCCGCCATTCCATCTGGTTTGTGCTTAGTGGGACTATCATTTGTTTTTCAACAGGACATTGACCCAACATACCTCCAGGCTTGACCTGGCCTCCATATATATATATATACACACACTTCTATTTTACTTGGTATTATTGTTTCACTCACATCTCTGACCTGTATTGTTGGAGCTTAAGAATTGCACTGAACCCTGCAATTACAGTAAATCTGTGACCATGTGCATGTGACTAATAAACTCTGATTAGATTTATGCAACTGTTGGAAGAGATCTTAAATTCTGTTCTTTTCTCCCATCGCAGATCCTTTCTCTCCTTTTGCCTGCAGTAACGGCCGGAGGGTGAACATCCTATACAGTAGGAATATGACCCTCCAGCTGGGTGAAACTAGTGAGTCCGAATCTCCTTCACCAGGTCATACACTGATTTTTTTTTAAAATTCATGACATAAAAAGCGTAAGCCTATGCAACATTATCATCATCATCAACAACTACTGTAGATTCAGCCGCGGGACATTTTTTAAAATAAATTCTTGAGCGGATGGTCGGGGGGCTGGATCAGAATTACAAATAAATTGTAGACTGCAAATTGAACGCAAGACGCCCAAACAAATATATTTGACTAAAACATGATCATTTCTCAAACCTTGCTTACATTTGTATACGATCATTGTGTCTCTTTTATTGTGTGACTACATGGGAACCTATTTACAAAATTAATATCACTTAGAGCTGATTTCCTGGCGTTTTTAGTCTCATGCAAAATAAATAAATACATTCTCAGAACTTGGAGGGACAAATAAAACCACTAGCGGGCCAAATTTGGGGAACCCTGCAGTAGGCTATAGGCCCAATACATTCTCACCACATATTGGCTGTGCTTGAATTGCCCTGCCAGTGCATTGTTGTTCAGACCATTTAAAAAAAAATATATATATATATTTCAAAATTTGATGTAGACCGTATGATCACACCGGTAATAGATCAGTTGTAGTATTACTTGTTAGGCACAGCTGAGTGAGCATACATTTTATTTTACTGGGCTGATGGTGCCATCATCAGTCTCAGTGAAGGGAAAGCACAGCAGACTGAAGGTCCGTCTCAATGTCCCTCCGCTCTCCCTTTTCTCTGCTGACACTGACCAAAAAGGGACACTGTCTCCCAGCTGATGGCGAAACTCGAGTTCGCACTATTACACAAAATCATGTTGTTACTCCTATGAACACAGAAAGTTCTTCTATTAAAAAAGACCCAAGCCACTAATAATGAAACAAACCTATCGATACATGTTCCTACTCATTCATTACAGCTGCAGTGCTGGTTGTAGCGTGAGTGGAAGTAGGAAGAACGCGTATTTGATTCCTTATAAAAGTGTTGAATAAAAAGTGTTGCCAATGCCGTTTAAACTTAAACCATGCAGTCACTCAAAACCAGCAGCTCTTTGCTGTATTCGTTGACAGTCTCTCTCTAGTCATGGTTTTAAACGTTTTTAAATCTCGCAGTAGGCTTTCTTTTACGCCTGCTACGTTACTGCAGACACGGTATTCTGAGCCATCCAACCAATTGGCCAGCGGAAGGCATATAGTGCACTTGATTTGCTCTCTGGGACCGCCGGAAGGCAGTGTTGGTACCTTCAGACATGAAAATGGTTATAAATGGGAATACTTTGCCTACCCGGTGCACAGGGCAGCTGAATTAGGTGAACTTACTGCCAACAATGCGAGTCAAAAAAATTATAGTAACGCAAGGCTTTATCGTTGTTGTTTTTTTACAGAAATGTTTGCAGATCGACTAGGAATGCCTAGGTCGATCACGATCGACTAGTTGGTGACCACTGTCATTGAGAAAGCAGCCAGTAGAACCTGGTTTGATTGAAATGCTAAGTCAATCTTCATGTTGATGAGGAGCCCAAGTCTGTCCTCCTAGACCTTATTCTAATGACTGTTTTTAAATAATTAATGTGGTAATGACTGATTTTAATTAGTGTCAGATTCCTCCCAGTCTATAAGCAAGCCCATCTCCTCACTATAGTTGAACTTTCAGCAGTCCATATGACATCATTAGTCACTCTCATCCTCATGTTTCACTTTTGCTGAGAATATTTGAATACAGAGAAAAGTACTTTAAGAGCTTTAAATCTGCTTTTTGTTTACTTGTCACATGAAATGTATAAGTCGTTTCCACTGAGGATAAGTTATTCATATTTTATGTCATACAAATAAATGTTTGGAATAGGACACATCATAGATTTGGTTTTTATAGAAAATGCATGAGTCCATTTATCAAGTGGCAGAGGAAAGACTTCACACACAACTTTTTTTTCTCTCTGCAGAAGTGGAAGTAACGGTTACATACAATTCAGATGGGACTTATTCTATGGAGGTACATGTTCTGTGTGTGTTGTAAAAATTGCCATGTCTAAAGTTCTCTGGCACATGATTTACGATTGATGGGTCTTGTCCCCTTCATCAGATTGGAGGGGAAGTGTTCCAGGTGTCAGGGGAGGTGGAGACAGAGGGACAGACATCATTCCTGCACTGCTCTGTCAACGGGGTGAAGTCCCGGCCCAAACTGGTCATCCTTGATAACACAGTACACCTCTTCTCTATGGTGAGTCTCGCTCCACTACAGCAGGGTTTCTCAAACTCGGTCCTGGGGCCCCCTGGAAGCATGTTTTGGTTTTTGCCCAAGCACGACACAGCTGATTCAAATAATCAAAACTTGATGACTTGGTTATTTGAATCGGCTGTGTAGTGCTTGGGCAAAAACCAAAATGTGCACCCAGATAGGGCCCCAGGACCCTGCTCTAGAACACTGTCACTTTCCTTCTCAGGTCTTCTAACCCATCCTCTTCTCCCCATCAGGAGGGCAGCGCAGAGGTGAGCGTTCCAGTGCCCAAGTTCCTGGCTGGTGTGAGCACAGGAGCACAGAGAGGAGCTGTGGCACCCATGACCGGGACCATTGAGAAGGTAATACATTATGGATCATCTCTTTTTTTTTCTCACCACCATTATTTCTGTCTATAAAAGCTGACCCAGCCACTCTGACAGATGATCTTGAATATGTTGCTCTGGGATATGATTTCCTGCCAGATGGTCAGTAAGCATTCTGATTCATGGGATATTAGTTTAGCAGATTATTTCATCTGTACCTCCTATTGATGACATGGGGTGCATCGTTCAGACATGCCAATTGATAAATGTCAGTTGTGGAAAAACAGACATTGAGACGCCTGTCCTAACATTAACAGGGCCATTTTATAATCTATAGGTAAGGTTCTTAATTAAATCTCCTCTTCCTCTAGGTGCTGGTGAAGGCAGGTGACACTGTGCAAATGGGAGATGCCTTGATGGTGATGAATGCCATGAAAATGGAGGTGAGCTTGTCATTTCCTACACTGAGGAGTCCACTCCCAACCCACACACACTCGCTCACTTTGACTTTTCGAACTCTGTAGCCACTTACATTGTGCTGTAAATGAACTGTGGGTCCTCAGACTGTGTTCTCTCGCTCTCTGCAGCACACCATCCGAGCACCTAAAGCTGGAGTTATCAAGAAGGTGTTTTTCAAAGAGGGCTCCCAGGCCAACCGACACGCAGCCCTGGTTGAGTTTGAGGAAGCCGCTGAAGAGGAATAATCTCGTGTGAATATCCATGTGTGAACCTTCAGAGTTACTGTAGAAGTTATAGGAAAGAGGCATTTACTATAGGAGTTGCAAACTGTTGTACCATCACTACAGGTCCATGTGGATCACATTGTACACAGTATGAGATGACAGAAAATTCCCTTTAACAATACTGGTATATTTGCTTTGGGTTATTTTATCAGATGGCTGTATGAAAGTAGACATCTGGCTTTTGTACTGTCCTCTGCAAAGTGCTCTTGTAGTCTGTTTCTCTATGTAGCTTGGTTCATGGTACTACTGTAACTACTAAACCACTAGCTTTTTGGTGGGTGTTCTTGTTCTTCCTCTCCTTCAAACTTCTGTTTTTTTTCTCTTCTAGCTTCACTATAGCCAGGTCCCATATGCTCTTGTCAAACCTAAGGAGTTTGAATGATGGCACAAATGGGTCTAGCACTCAGCCTGGAGTGAATCATGAGATGTAGCCTGTGAAATTCAAATAAGGGCTATTTGCTAACAGTCTCACAGGCCTACCACATTGTGTTTAATGACCAGAATCTGGTTACTTTACAGTCCAATAGGTAATACCAGGGCAAAGATGGAATTCATATAACATGGTCATCTCTCATATCATGTGACATACAAAATAGATAGACCACCAAATAACCAAGAAGAGAGAAGGGCCAGAGCACATGTTTTTATAGGTGTTGTAATATGTCAGAGTTAGTGTTGAATCCCCGCAAGCACACACTCCTGGGGTGAGTTATGTCTACTAAACTGTGCGGTCATCCATTATTCACGTTGATTTGTAATTAGCTGAGGGTTGTCAAATTGTTTTTCTAAAAGATCATTTCAGATAAATTCTCTAAATGTCTCATTTTGTGGTTTTATAGAGGTATACTATGCTGGGCACAGTAGTGTGTGTATTGCATACACGGTCTGCTGGAAAGGACAAAGGTTACATGCTTTTTAAAAACATTTATTCTGTAAACATCAGCAATGAAACCGTTTCACTGACAGGTGAGTAACAGAACTCTTTCAATTTAAATGATCAAGAGCTAGGAACATGAACAGCTGACTTCATTGTTCCTAGTCCAGATGCATCCTTATTGCTAATGAAAATGGAGACTTCCGAAATAGATTTCAATATTCAAACACCTCTTGTTGACTGACCTATTGAGTGGCATGATTAGAAGCTCTTGGTGAATACTGGCTGGAGGCCAAATTTCACAATCTGAACTAATAGCTGCATATATAAAACTGACAAATGACAACTCTAGCATACTAGTACAATAAGTATACTTCGCCAGTGCTGACCTTGATAAATCGTGCCAGATGTGCTTACAAATATTCGTAACGTGCAAAGAAAAAAAGCTCCACTGACTATTTGGACATTTCAGCGTCTCCCACTTCAAGCTGATGAAGTAACCGCTACAAATAGCAACCAAATAATTCCCACTATTTTATATGAACTTGGCCATATTCGAATAAATCTGTGTGTGCATAAGTCACGGTCATAGATAGCAAGTTTAAAACGGTTGTCTCAATGACCCTCTCGACTCTGGCATTTCCGTTATTGTGGGCCAAAGGCCCCAAAAGATAGGATGCAGTCGAGTTCAGTCAGGTGATGGAAATAAATACACAAACAAACATGAAGTGGTTAATAGCATAGGGGGGAAAGACACACACACAAAACAAAAACATGATTTCAATGGTAACTAGCAATGAAAGGAAAACAAGAACTGTAATATGTGCAAGCCATATTATACGTTGACAGCTATTTAATATCTCGGAGCTATTATATGGACATTCTCTTGACATTTCTGAACAAACGTACTACTAACAATCTGTGCAGAAAAGGCATATTTTAGGGACAGTTTCGAGACCTGATCATCCAACTGCTTTCACATTTTCATACCTTGAAAAATCAGGTCGTAAAATGGAGGATATGGCTATAACGAGGCCCACCTAATTTCCTCAGGAAAGATGGCAGACCTTCCACAGTCAGGTGAAGCAGCAGCAACACTAACCTACAGGCGTAAAGAAGTAGACCATGTTCTTTTTCACTCAAGTCTGAAATTATTTCATCTTTGGTACCATCTTATTCCCTTTTATTATTTACAGGAAGAGAACAGAGGCCCATGTAGCATCTCTTGCAAAGCCTCATGTCATTGCTGGTCAGCCCTGGGCTGTGTGGTGAGTAGTTCCTCTCCGTGTGGCAAGGTGGCACTACTGCTCTGCTACCTTAGCAATGAGTGGCCTCCATGGGTGTGAGTGTCAAGATGCTCCGATCGTTGGAATAGAAGGGGTCCGAGTCGCTCCATGATCTAAAAGCATCAACGACAGAGGAGTGAGGGGTGTGGGAGGAGGACTGAGCTGAAAACCTGCCTCGAGTGCTTCAACCCATCTCAGACCTGCCTAAAATACCCTTTTATTTACTGTTGGATGTGACATCCATCATGGGTAATGGTACAGGAGTAATTGAAGACGTTATCTGTATTGATATGAGGAGGCCCTGCCTTTGAACTGAAACCCTGTCATTCTGCTCATCTTCTACTGGCTTCCTGCCCTGTCACTAGACTCATTTCCTGCCCTACACTTCAACCTACAGGGGTAGCAGCACAAGCAAACAGAGTTAAACTCAAAAGGAGGAGAGAGAATAGGGTGAGTACAGTGAGGGTTAGTACAGGATGACAAACAGTCAACTTCCTTCTCTCAGTCACTATATGCATAACCAGGTATACTAAATACTTTCTTTGAATGATATGAAGCTCAGGCCTTGGCTATACAATTATATATGTGAACAATTTACACTACCTACTGCTAATAGGAAAATATCATATAATCGAAGACATCTTAAATATGTGCATATTTATAGTAAAATACATATCTAGTATCAAAGAGCCCTTGAAAAGAGGGCTCAACTCTCCTTCAGGAAAGGCACCTCCCTATTTCACAGTTTATACAGGCTAACATTGCCACCAGGGGGCATAGTAGGGACTTGCCACATCTCAACCATATTCAGACTCCTGTAGAATATAATATAAATCATCTTGTTCATCACTATACCCATTTTATCATCTTTGTATCACAAGTATCAATACCCTATACATGCTATATGGATTATAAGACAAAGACAACCGTTTTAAGAACTTGTATGCACATGGTGCTGTATGACTTCAAAAATAGGTATTTCTTGATAAATGTGTATGTTGGTGTTAATTGTCTAGTCTTGTGGTACTCCCACTTGATATCAAGCTATTAGTCCGTTGTCTATGGCGATCTATCAGAACAGAAAACCAGGCAAGCAGCAGAATATTAGATTGACAAGTGACGTCAAGGTGATATAACAGCTGCATATGAATAACGTCGATGGGGGAAGTTGAATATTATCTAGATTTTAGACAGAGCGGCAACGACGAGAGAGGTTCAGACAAAGTGCAGCTTAGCAGGAGTAACGTTATAGAAAAGATCAGAACACACGTGAACACACAATATCAGGTTACTCAGCATACATAATACCAAAAGGCAGCCCCATGCAACAAGACAGTTCTCTTCTCAAAAGCACCTAAGGCTTCAAATACTTCACTTTATCAAATAAATAGCAAAAAGACTCCTATTCTCATTTTGAGACTACGGTTTTCCAGTACATCTCTGTCAGGGAGTGTGGTCCCCGTGTTTCAGCTGAGGCACACTGACACCAAACACTGCAGCATGTCAAACCACAAGCATCATTCAGTAACAGTACAGGGTACGGTAAAGTAGGGCTGATATACTGCCAGTCAGCGAGTGTGGCCGATGGTGGGGTCTCTCCCCCTGTGCACTGGCAGTATCCTAGCATTAAGGCCGGAACAAGTCTCAGTCTAACTTTGACTATTTTCTTTCTGAGTGCTTATCTCACCTCAGTGTTGAGAGAGTGAGGGTGTGAAGTAGATATGTGGGCAGACAAGGAAGGGGCTGATAAAGCATTACACTGGCATCATGCGGTCATTGTCCATAGATACACACATACAGTATAACAAACTTTGGCAAGTCAGAGACCAAGACACAGTCGTGGACAAAAGTTTTGAGAATGACACAAATATACATTTTCAAAGTCTGCTGCCTCAGTTTGTATGATGGCAATTTGCAAATACTCCAGAATGTTATGAAGAGTGATCAGATGAATTGCAAAGTCCCTCTTTGCCATGCAAATTAACTGAATCCCCCCAAAAAATTCCACTGCATTTCAGCCCTACCACAAAAGGACCAGCTGACATCATGTCAGTGATTCTCTCGTTAACACAGGTATGAGCGACCGGGAGGCCCATGGGGCGACGCACAATTGGCCCAGGGTCGTCCAGGTTAGGGAGGGTTTGGCCGGCAGGGATATCCTGGTCTCATCGCGCACTAGCGACTCCTGTGTCGGGCAGGGCGCAGTGCACGCTGACCAGGTCGCCAGGTGTACGGAAACACATTGGTGCGGCTGGCTTCCAGGTTGGATGTGCATTGTGTCAAGAAGGGCAGCAAAGAAGCCACTTCTCTCCAGGAAAAACATCAGGGACAGACTGATATTCTGCAAAAGGTACAGGGATTGGACTGCTGAGGACTGGGGTAAAGTCATTTTCTCTGAATCCCCTTTCCGATTGTTTGGGGCATCTGGAAAAAAAGCTTTCTTCTCAGCCAAGGGACTGGGCTCACTCACAATTTTGCCTAAGAACACAGCCATGAATAAAGAATGGTACCAACACCTCCACCGAGAGCAACTTCTCCCAAACATCCAGGAACAGTTTGGTGACGAACAATGCCTCATCCAGCATGATGGAGCACCTTGCCATAAAGCAAAAGTGATAACTAAGTGGCTCGGGGAACAAAACATCAATATTTTGTGTCCATGGCCAGGAAACTCCCCAGACCTTAATCCCATTGAGAACTTGTGGTTAATCCTCAAAAGGCAGGTGGACAAACAAAACCCCACAAATTCTGACAAACTCCAAGCATTGATTATGCAAGAATGGGCTGCCATCAGTCAACATGTGGCCCAGAAGTTAATTGACAGCATGCCAGGGCGGATTGCAGAGGTCTTGAAAAAGAAGGGTCAACACTGCAAATATTGACTCTTTGCATCAACTTCATGTAATTGTCAATAAAAGCCTTTGACACTTATGAAATGCTTGTAATTATACTTCAGTATTCCATAGTAACATCTGACAAAAATAACTAAAGACACTGAAGCAGCAAACTTTGTGGAAATTAATATTTGTGTCATTCTCAACTTTTGGCCACGACTGTACAAGTAAAAAGCAGAACGAGAATGCTACATCTTTAACAATGATCAAATAAATATAGCGTTACCTCAGTTAGCATTCTCTTGAATAGATTTTGCAGCATAAACACATTGTCATAGATCAATAGAGACTTAGACTCAACCTGGGCTTTGCCTACACTGTGAAGGAAAAACACACGGACTCGGCAGGCTTTGGAAAAGTAAAAAAGCACAAAACTTCAGACAGGTGACAGAAAGCCCCCGAGTGAAAGAAGACTTGCATACGAGTACACACTTGGAAGGAGAGATTACATAGACACGTGGCTACATTGGTGAACATGTTGTCCCACTGAATATAGAAGACGAATAGACTAGAAGGACTCTATGAAGTCGATCATAGCATACGAGATAAATATGTCTCTATTAAAGAACATTTAAGATCCAGGATCCAGATACTAGTCTCCCTCCCTACAAACCTTTCTCTGTCACTGGGGTGCCTGTCCTACCAGTAAGACCTTAGTCTAGTCTACCTCTCTCTCTTCTAGGCTAGGCCTTCACTACTCCTGGGGAGCAGTGGGCTCATCCTGCTCCAGCTTGTAGGAGATGCGCCTGCAGCAACAGAGGCTACAGAGGGTGGGGTCACACCTGTTGGCGTAGGCAGGGTCGTAGCGGCCCATCACTTGCGCCACCATCCGGCCCAGCCGGGCGCACCCGTTCTCCCCCTCTGAGTAGCAACACATGGAGTCCACGCAGCCGATGCCCTGGTAGTTAGTCTCAATAAACTGCAGAGAGAGAGAGCGAGAGCGAGAAACAGAGGAATGGTAAGGAAGGGGAGACAGAGGGGTGGCAGAGCACAACAGAATATTAGAATCAGAACACACAGGTCACACCAATATCCACAAAACAGCCCAATGACTGTCCAGGGAGCCGGGAGGGGATTTTGGGGATTTGGAGCGCGTCAAAACAATAAGAGGTGGGTGATGCACAAGGTGTCAGACACAAATGTACATGGCCAAGCTGGAGAGGTGAGAATCAATCCAATTTAAAAAAAACTCAAATCTATAAACGATGCAGTATTTTCCAAGGCAAGGCTGTCCTTGTCCCTGGCCTGGGCAAGCCTTGAAGGCACTAAACAAATCACACAGGAGTTACAGGCAGTTGCCATGCCAGTCTAACGTGTGCTTAAAATCCTATTCTCACATTAATCTCAGTCAGCTCAGCTCCACATAACAATGATAAATAACGGTGATTCACTCCCAATCAAAGACAATCTACGGCTACAAATGAATGGCGAAGGCAGAGAATTTTGTGAATATAAAATGCATAGCATTAAGTGGAGGAATGTCGATTCCTAGACGACTGATCTCTTACAGCCAACTCTTGATTTTCCCGAGTAAGCACCTGCGCAGTGAGTGCTCGAGCACTGCTAAAGAAGCAGTCCTGAACACATCAAGACTATCAACACTGGTTTGTGGTTACAACGCTCAATTCCCTCCTCTCCCTACCACTCAGAAACTACTGCATATTTGCAACAGCAGCAGAAACAGTGGTTAGAAGAGTGAGAACAAAATAGGTATTAGGCTACACTGCCATGGATGTATCATTCTACTGTATCCTACATTAAACACTGTCCTCCAAATGCTACTGTATGAAAAACTGATGTGCAAAGGCAATCCAGTTCAGGAGATATGTATATTCTTCTCAACAGGACTGATTACACAAACATCCTTCATGTTGCTTCCACCTTGACCTGTAGTTAGGGGACCACTAACATGGTTGGAGGAGGTGATGATGATTGACAGTTAAAGTAACTGTCCAGTGTTTCCAGATTTGTAGAAAAACATTGTTTGATATGATTTTTGCTGGTTTAAAGGCATACACAGACAGACAGGTGAAAAATGACACGAGTCATGATTAAGTAAGGTTGGGTTTTGTTTTCAAAAACTAAAAGCATTGTATTTGGGACAAATCATTCACTAAACCTCAACTAAATATTATAATGAATACTGTGGAAATAGCTGCTTAGTCTCCTCAACTTGCTCTAAGATGGGTAGAAGTCTGTCCATAATAAAGTGTTGCTCTGCTTTCTTAACAAGGCAGGTCCTATAGGCCCTAGTTTTGTCGTACCTGGACTACTGTCCAGTCGTGTGGTCAGGAGCCACAAAGAGGGACTTAGGAAAATTACAGTGGCCCAGAACAGGGCATCACGGTGTCCCTTTTAATGTGAACGGAGAGCTAACATTAATAATATGCATGTCAATATCTCCTGACTCAAAGTAGAGGAGAAATTGACTTCATCACTACTTATATGTGTGAGAGGTGTGTTGAATGCAGCAAGCTGTCTGTTTAAACTACTTGGGGGGGGGGGGGGGGGGGGGGGGGGGGGGGTCAGTATTACATAGAGCCATGACTACATGGAAATCTATTCCACATCAAGTAACTTATGCAAGCAGTAAAATGTCAGATATAAAAACAGAGCAATGGGCCTCCCGAGTGGCGCAGCGGTCTAAGATACTGCATTACCACAGACCCGGGTTCGATCCCGGGCTGTATCACAATCGACCGTGAACGGGAGTCCCATAGGGCGGAACACAATTGGCCCAGCGTCGTCCAGGTTACGTAAGGGTTTGGCCAGGGCCAGACTTTACTTTACTTGTCTCATCACGCTCTAGCGACTCTGTGACAGGCCGGGCACCTGCAGGCTGACCTCTGTCATATGTTGAACGGTGTTTCCGCCGACACATTGGTGCGGCTGGCTTCAGGGTTAAGTGGGCGGGTGTTAAGAAGTGCGGTTTGGCGGGTCATGATTCGGCGGACGCATGACTCAACCTTTGCCTCCCGAGTCTGTTAGGGAGTTGCAGCGATGAGACAAGATCGAAATTGGAAAGAAAAAGGGGGTAAAATACACACAAAAAAATCAAACAGAGCAATATGGGGATGGTGGACAGGGGAGGATCCACACACACACAGAGGCCTGGCTGGGCCAGGGAAGCAGTAGGGTTACTACCTTGGCAGCAGCTAATGGGGATCCATAATAAATACAAATACTACCTAGGGGACCATAGGGCTGGGCCTTGGGCGGGGGGAGGAGAAGCAGCTAGCAGTTGCCAATTGTCCTCCCCTCGGCTCCTGCCTTCAGCAGAGTCATATTCTGAGCTGACTGAACTCTTATCCTCTTCCATCTGGAAGCACAAAACAACCCATTAAGTCTCATGCACGGAAGAAAACAAGACAAATGAGCACAAAAACCACTCCCACATCCATAGGAGGTAGAGGATAGCCACACCAATCAATTCGTATCCAAAACAATTAGTGTACACTAACATTTTAACTAGGAGACTGGGCACAAAGACGTTCCAAAGAATCAATGAGCCAGTTTAGTAATTTCAGTGTACTCTCAATTATGTAAATGTATCCATTTTAACTGGATGATTGAGGAATTCATTTAGAATTTGGCTTAGCAATTATTCTGTCAACATGTCAATCCAATTAGGAAATTGATCACTTGCTTTTGGATGGAGTGGTTGTCATTTTCTCTCCTCATTGTGCATATCTTAAGAAAATAATGCTATTGTTTAAAAGCATGCTGTCCAGAATATGATCCGGAGATACAGTGAACAAACTACTATGAAAATAGCATTCACCAGCTAGCAGCTTTTGCTCACTATAATGTTGAGCCTCAGAATTACTGTATTAGCAGCATACATTAAACCGTCTCAAGCTGTGCGCCACATGCCGTCATGGCTGGAACTTTATATCAGGGCTGCTGCAGTGAGAGGCTGCTCTGCTCAGTGCAGAGTGCACTAGGCTAAACTAAAGTGGCACGCAGTTGATAGACGATTTCCTAGAGTCAACATGCAGAGGTGCATAACAAAATGCCTTAGCCTTATCTTTCCCTTTCATTTTTTTTCTTCTAGAACGCTGGTTAGTTAGTTTGTCGTCTGCATGGGTAGGCCGCCATTGTAAATAAGAATTTGTTCTTACCTGACTTGCCTAGTTAAATAAAGGTTAAATAAAAAAAACACATTCTTATATTAAAAATGTAGCAGGGCCCCTCCTACTCTACCTAATTTTGCCCAGCTGATTCTTGGCTCTGGAAAGAGGCTGCAGTGCGATGAAGTCATCGCCTATGACGACTCGATTGGAGTACATCTACAGAGCAGAGGGAAGGAGGCAAGGGCGCAACACAGAGAAGGTCAGTTAGGAGGGAAAACGACATACACAGTAGACACAGAGGTTGATCATAACACACTCGTACAGACACACATGGACACACACCAGCCGGAGAAAGGAAGAAAATCATCTATCACAGAGACAGGAAATGAGACTCAACCCTGGGAAAGAGAGCTTTTCTCTTCTAAGACCCACTGAGCAGCACTTTAACACTTAACTTTCTCCATCACAGATGCTAGAATTGCTGACTCGCCAATTATTTGATGCAAAAAAAGGCTGAATACGTGTAAGTAAACAAATAAAAAGAGGCTGAATACGTGTAAGTAAACAAATAAAAAGAGGCTGAATACGTGTAAGTAAACAAACAAAAAGAGGCTGAATACGTGTAAGTAAACAAACAAAAAGAGGCTGAATACATGTAAGTAAACAAACAAAAAGAGGCTGAATACGTGTAAGTAAACAAACAAAAAGAGTCTGAATACGTGTAAGTAAACAAATAAAAAGAGGGCGTGTTAATATCAACCTTTTAAGCAAAGAGGAAGTTGTGACCACAAGAATGGAACCGTTCAAGAGGCTGTTTTCAAAAAAACTGTTTGTTCAGCAATATGCTCCTGCCATATCCACTGTCTAGCTCTCCCACCTATCAGACACGCTACAGTAGATTAAGATCTGGAACAGAGATGCATGCCTTTGTCAGTTGCACAGTGAATTGTTGTTCTTGTGTTGTCTGAGGTGAGAAGCCATGCTTTGGTGTCATGCGTTTCCTGTCAGTGCAAAGTTTATTACCGCAACCCACCCCTTCCCCCCTCCTCTCCCCTGTCCCTGGGTGTCCTACCTGAGACTTCTGGGTGCTGGTTGGCTGGAGGTGCCTATAGATCACCTTCTTGATGATGTCGGGGAAAAGGCAGGCGATGAGGATGATGATGATGGCGAACCAGGCAGAGCCGCTGGAGAGCAGCTGGACAAAGACAAAGTACATGTCCTGGGTGTGGAGGAAAGGCCTGAAGGGGGGGGGGGGGCAAAGGTCAGAGAATCACACTGTTAGCCAGCCGACATCTGTTCAGGCTTAACTAACCCTGTGAGTAGAACACCCTTTGAGTTGAACACCCTTTGAGTTGAGCCTGGAATAGAACTTCAAGGTTTTCGACTGTATGGGATAGACAGTCACCGAGGTGAAATTCTAAGTAGACTTCAATGTAGACTTCATGCAGTACAATCAGTACAATGCAGTACAATCACACTTGTTGATCTTATCACATACTATATAATGAAATGTCATGTGTATTAGAGATACACAGGTTGTGTGGGAAAGAGATGGCAAGCTCAGCTCACCAGATGATTCCCCCATAAAACAGGGAGAAGATGAAGTAGAAAGCGATGGAGCCCCAGGTAACAAAGTGATTCATCCACGTCCAGAAGTGGGTCTCCAAGGCCAGCTGTCGACAGAGTGAAAGAAAACAACATAGTTTGGTCAGAAAAGCATGTGAAAGGTTATAGGAGAGTAGACGAGTGAGGTGACTGACAACAATATCAAAAAGTGACAGATTTCATGTGGGATTGCTTTAAGAATTATTTATGAATTGAAGAATTGCAAAAACTCAACGGACATTATTTACCTTCAATGTAACAGTGATAACCATTACTGTGAATACCAAAGTGCCAAAGGTCCAGTTTCCAAACATCTACAAGAAAAATAAAATAAAACATTTAAGAATTTTCAAAGAGACAATACAATGGCTTAGCATCCATCATAGGAATACTGCTTTAATAGTGATGTCGATCGAGTCACGTGTTAGTAGTCACATATTTCCACAAGACTAGGCCTAAGCCTTCTAAGCTAAATTGCTGACAAACTTGTGACACTGGAAGTTACTGACTCGTCATCACTCACCCCTTGAGAAACATGGCACATCAAAATCATAACCAAGCAGGGTGTTCATACAGAATGGACCAATGACAGCAACAGATGTTAGGGGGGTAACTATGACAGGGCTATGCATTAACTGTGATTCAGTCAACTCTTACCAGTTGTCTGTTAGCTCTCAAAATCTGCTGACATGCAGAGCATGAAAAGAGGGAGGAGGTGAAGAAGAGAAATGAACAAAAGAAAGCGAAAAAGAGCAACATGGTGAGTGCTTTTTCAACAACACCAATCTAGTAGAACGACTGACACAGACAAACAGATTAGAGACAGGAGAGAGAGAGGGGGCTGCAGCCCAAATAGAAAAATCAAAAACAGCACAGCCTCCTAGAACAGTCTGGAATTTACTGCCATCACACTGCCTAACTTAAACTGAAAACGAAATATTTCATATTACTGTGCACCTTGGTAAAAGACCCAATCAATATTCCCAGAGATCCGCACCGAACATTCAAAGTCAGGTTCAAAGTCAAGTTCCCCTTGGAGCCAAGCCAGGTGGGGGGGGGGGGGGGGGGGGGGGTCTCCTTACCCTTTCCTCCCCCGGCAGAACCACTACCAGAGGTAGAACAGAGAGTACAGTACATGCAGCCCAGCCCACCTCACCTGTCCATTCCCCATGAGAGACGTGTCCTCCCCCATCAGGATGTAGGAACCAAAGAAGAAGACAAAGGCGTGGCAGAAGCCCAGCAGTGTCCAGTACAAAAAGGTCTTGAAGGAAAGGAGGGAGTTCTTGCTGATGTCTCTGTTGGTGTGAAAGGATACAAAGCAACATGGTTCTGTCCGTAGCAAATGCCTGTTGTGTTTTCATGTAAATGCAGCCTAAGGAGGTACAGCCCCATTTTGTATGGGAAAAAAAATATGTCAAATAGAACACCATGTCCTTCCTACCTGTAGAGCACTGGCTTACTCTGCAGCATGTGTGGATGGACCTGTTGCTCAAACAGGCTGTACACCAGTATGGGCAGGGAGGTGAAACAGATGTTGTAGAGTGTCAGGTAAACACTGTCATACAGAGTCTGGGGAAACAGGGAGGCAACAACAAGGTAGGACAAGATTGGCACTTCACCCTGGGCCATGTACAACACAGCACACATTCACACCTGCCAAAACCTTTATTTCCCCCCACCGTCAACAAGGGCCTACACTTGGTTAACTCCTTCTGTATGTGGATGATCCAGAGATGGACAGTTCGAGCTGATGATCCCTCAGGGGGAGATATAGCTCCACGTGGTACATTCAGAACAACAGGCATGTATATGACACAGAACAAGGTACACAAACAACACTCACAAAGCAACAGTAATAAGGGACCACAAAAAATGAACAAATAGAACTAATGAGACACTGAAAGACACTTACTTGTTGTGAAAACAGACAGAAGAACTGGTATAAAAACTGGGGCGTAATAAAGCACACATTCTAAAAGAAGACAAAAAGGGATTTAGACCCGAGACAAGCACATCTAGCTCCTGTATTGACTATCATTGTGTAAGACACCCCAAACATAGAACTCACCTTGTAGAAAAAGTACTGTACAAGGGTTGCAACTCTAATGTAGTAGAAGTGGCCATGGACGAGCAGTAACTTGGAAAGGAATCTAAACCTTGCTATTGCATAGTCACTGTTTCGTACTGCTTGTCTTCCCTCCTTGCCCATGATACCTGAAATGTTTTTAAAGTCTGTTATTAGCCATTTTGTTCTGAAACTACAAGCAAAATGCACTATTGAGTAATGGGTTATTGTAATTTGATTAGGGTGGAGGACTTGAAAATAAAGGAGAACACTCTTAAGAGCTCAGATGCAAAAATGTAATGTCCAACGTTTCGACAAGCAAACTGTCTCCATCAGGGTATAATCACAATCACTGCAGGATGACTCGTTTATATAGTGTCAAAAGACACACAGGTGTCTGTAATCATGGCCAAGTATGGCCTAATATCATGGGTAATTCTCAAATATTAAAATGACAAAGAACATACAAAAAAAACAAATGGATAGCATACGATTTGAACTACATAAGCCTACAAACAATTACAATGGCAAAGTCACAATAATCACAAGAATGGCTTCAGATCAAAGTCTACGTTGAGACCGAAGGGATTAAGGGTCTTTAAATGAAAGATCCAGGCAGCCTCTTGTTTTAACAATAAGGGAGGGTGACATGTTCGATGCCAATATAACGCAGAGACTAAATCGAGTGTTTGCTTCCAAAAAGTGGGCCGCAACTGGGTAAGTCGAGTTTTTACACCTATGGTGCTACGATGCTCTGAGATACGTACTTTTAATTCACACTTTGTTTTACCCACATCATTTTTACCACAAGGACAAGTTATAAGATAAATAACTGCCTTAGTGGAGCACGTAATAACACCTTTTATTGGGATTTGTTTCCCTATTTCGGGGGTGTTTGAAGGATCTACATTTGTAAGTGCCATTGCATTGAGCACAGCCATTACACTTGTAATTTCCATCCAGTAGGGGTGGAATAGATGTTGTTCAGGGATATCTTGGGGTGGTAAATCAGAGTGTACCAATTGGTCTCTAAGATTTCTGCCCCGCGAGAATACGACCAAGGGAAGGTCCGAAAACACATTACCAATACTATCATCGGATAGTTTGTGAACGATTCCCTTAATTTGTTTTGTTTTAAATTTCCACATTGGCAATATTAATCTGATCATTCTTTAGTCTCTATTTCTGTCGAAATCTGATTGTATTTTACAAATTCTTTTGATTCGACAGAATTGGCTGCAGGGCAAACAATTTTTGAATGATCTGAAGCCATTCTTAAGAATGTGCAGCTCTCCTTTATTTTCAAGTTTTCCACTCCGCCAGCCAGCACCTCGCCTAAATAGGTGTGCGTTTCTTTTTCCTCTAGGGTGGAGGACTTACCTATGCCAACATGGGCCTCTTGAATCATGCTGACATCATTGGCTCCATCCCCAATGGCTAAAGTGATGGGTTTCTCTGGAGACGTTTTCAGCAATCTCACCACCTGCCAAGCACAGAATTCTCATGAAGCAGCCCAAATGAGACCAGGAGCATGTCCATGGCAATTAGCCTTTACTGTAAAACCAGCTACTGCAGATAAAACCACAGCACTGGCCAGATACTCTACTCTCCACAGCCATGACCACGAATTTAAAAGTCTGAGAAACCAAAAGACAAGACTGAAATAGCTAGCCATCTAAGGAAGTTTTTCTGAACAATTTCAGTGAGTGTCACGTAAGTGCACTGTTGTAAGTGAGTTGTAAAGGAGTCTACCGACCTTATGCAAACTACGGAAACACAGCGCAACAGAGTACTTGAATGTCGTTTTGCGTCACAAAATGGGCGGTTCCTTGAACATAGTTCTGCCTATGTTGCTGCGTCGCTACGTCGACAAATCACGTTTTGGACTGCCCTGGGACTTTAAACAATGAACCAAATATTAGTATCCCCCCAAAAAAGGTATTTGTTGAGAAGTGAAACAGTAAGAACAACTGGTAGCAATGTACCTTTCCTCCGTAATATATGATGACATTCTATTTTTAGCTGATGGGAGAGAATACATTGAACCAGCATATCAAATTCCGATAATGTTGTAAGTTACACTGGCAAGTACAACAATATTTGCCAGGGCACATTATTTAATTATAAATCTCATGACTTCATATTGAATCTAAAAAGGGTTGTTGTTTTGCTGTGTTTTTAGCTAGGCTAATTCCCACTAGCTACTACTAGCAAGGGAAGACCACTCTTAGTTTTATTCACCACAAATGAGAAGACAAAAACAAAAAAACTATATCGCCCCCTTGTGGATGGGGGAGTCTGGGAAAGACTGACCGACATCGTGTCATCAAAAGGTGTGCGCTGCTCCAAAAAAATCTGATTCACCCAGGCGCACACATACGGTAAATGATCACTGTTGTAATTATAAATCATCTACTTCAATCACGTTAATTCTACTAGCAGGTGTTATGTATTACTACAAAATTATTTATACTAATGTATTATTATTGCTCATTTATTTAGGCAATTATCTTTACATTAACAATACATTTGTTTTAAATACTTGAGGGCATGAGAAATATGAGATTGGCGCTGTTGACTGATTAATTCATAAAGGAAAGCCCTAAAAGGCTGGTAGTGACAGTGAGGGGACTTGCCTTGGCCTTCTGCAGGGGCGCCATGCGGCAGCACAGCACGGCAGAGCAGTTCTTGCACACCTCCATGAAGAGCTTCTCGTGCCCCCGCAGTGCTAGAGACAGGCTGGCCCCGTCCACCACCAGGCCATGCTGGATCACATGGTCCTCTCTGATCCTACACACACACACACACACACACACACACACACACACACACACACACACACACACACACAGAGAAAGGGACACATAAAAAGCCGGTATAACTATACAGAACTAATGTGGAGGTCCTCGACACACACACACACACACACACACACTTGTTTTACTATCCCTTGTGGGGACCAAATAAAATCCTATTTTCCCTGACCCTAAAAAAGCTTTTTTCCTTGTGGGGATCAGCGAAATGTACCCAATTGTCTGAATTTTCCTTGTTTTATTATCCTTCTGGTCACCCTCGGGATAGTAAAACCACGCACACACACACACAAGTCTACAGTGCATCTCACACTAGAATGATGCATAATCATCTCCCAACATAAATCCACTCATTTTTAATGGAGTATAATAAAAACCTTCATTGTCTTGATTTCTCATAACCATTTCGAAACTTTGTCACACGACGAATATAGGATGTGTCGTGACTACAAAAAGGTTCCGTACTCTTCCCTGGTTTCCAGACTGAGTCATCTGCAATGCATCGTGCCTAATGACACTATCCCCCCAGGAGACCATAAACAAGACTCCTTCACCATTAATAAGCCAAGGACAATTGGAAAAAGGACTGCATCTGTGGGCAAGAAGACATCTCCATATATCAGTGGTGATAAACAACAGAAGGTTCCCAGAGCTGCTCTGGCAACATCCTGACATGTTTAGGCTACACATAGCCCAGAATTCTCAACTCCACGATCCCCGATGGAGTGGAGTGCCGAGGCTATGACGTTTATAAATAAACTATGGATTGCAGCACCCAAAGAAAATAATGCAACTAAACAAGACAAACGTAGGTACAAGTTACGCATGAAAGAATTCAAAGTATCGACTGATACCGACTCGATGTAGTCGGACGTAGACTACACTCCTCGCCACTCAACTCCATCGGGGATCGTGGAGGTTAGAATTCTTGGCTAGGCTACACAGTGATTCTCTTAATTGGAGCACTGTCCTTAAAACTCATAACTGATTATGATAAATATGAAGTTAAACTCTGCCTCCTATAGTTCTTTATTGCACCCAGACCTGTATATTACCCTGAATACATTAACATGCTGATGAGGGCTTGTAGACTAGTTAACCCAGAGAAACACAACATGGACAACAGACATGGTGAGTGTCTGACGTGAATGGCATGGGGAGACATGGTGGTAGATGTTAGTGACAGTGTCCTACCTCCTGGCCAGTTGTCTGAGCTGCTCGGCACACTCGTTGTCAGACTTCTGCTGCACCAGCTCCAGGATGTTCATGGTGTGGTGAAAGTGGCCGCAGGACAGGCTGACACTGACCGCCGTCTCGTGCTTGTCCCCGGTCAGCACCCACACTTTGATCCCAGCCAGACGAAGCGACTCGATGGTCTCCTGGACCTTTTCCTGCAGCCTGGGGACACAGACACACACAGCACGTTAGCCTCCATGCCATATGAAGAACTAAAAGGTAGCCCCAGAGGTGGGTTCATTTCCAGTAAACAGAATCGCCCTGGTAAGACTAGGGGGAGGCTCTGTACGAGTGCACTGCACAATGTTTGCAGAAAAAGGAATAATGTTAGTTATGTGTGCGTCTTTCTTTCAGCTTCAAATGTTTTATCCCGCTACCACATAATGCAAACAAATTATTGATTTCACCTTTAACCTATCTGATTAGCTTTAAAGGGTCCAATCCACAGTCGAAACAATAACAAAGCAGGCTCCCCGCCTCTGTTTTGATAAAAATCTGAGGGATGAGGCTGGAGAAATGTAACCACTCAAATGCCTCGTCAGTCCTAGCATCCATAGCTCTGTCCAATATGTAACAATTATAGTTAAGCATGTTGAGGCTATACAGTTAGTTTACAAATGTTGACAAACATAGCAGAAAAACAAGCTTATATTTTGGGTTCGACAGTTGAACTAAGTTCATGAGACATTTATGAGTTGAGCGATTAACAATTTTTTTTTTTTTTGTGAGCCCAATGTGCCGTTTCTCTAGAGCGAAATCAAACTATTCACGAGAGAAATCAAGTCAAGTACTATGTGGGCTGATGGGGTGAAGGGAGTTGTAGTTTTCATTAGGCAAATATTCAACTTAGTTCAGTGCAGAAACATGGTAATTAATGACAATGACCATCAGCCATTGTGCCTGCTCTTTCCGCCTCAGAGATGGATACACTTACGCCTCCTATGTTAGGTGCATGAGAGAAGAATGTACACAGTAATGAGAGAGAGGGATAGAGACAGTTTGTGAAAGTATGACTTATCTACTTTGAAGAACTAGTAAAAGGATTTAATCAGACAGCTCTGCAGCATACTTTAGGCAGGTTAGCCTAGCTGAATAGGCTAGGCTAAAGACGGTACAATATTGGGAGCACAGAAATAACGTCTGGCTGGCTGGCTGCTACTGCCTGAGCAGAGATGAGATGAGATGATGACTAAGGAATAAAAAATTATAGTCATCAAATAAAAACCAAGGTATACACACACACACACACACACACACACACACACACACACACACACACACACACACACACACACACACACAACTGAAATATTTTATTATTTCGTCATCAAAAAGAAAGGAGGACCAAAGCACTCTTCATATAATTGATTAAAATGCCTTTATTAGTATGGCATGTTCAATAGAAACAAAGTTTTTGTTTTTTTGGACTCCCTGACGAAGGCCATGCAGCCGAAACGGTTTTTAAAATCTTTGTTTCTATTGAACATGCCATACTAATAAAGGCATTTTAATTAATTATATGAAGAGTGCCTTGGTCCTCCTTTCTTTTTGATGACCAATTTACCTCTTTTACCAAAGAGCACCTTCTATCTACCAAGATGTACTATTGTGTACCTTAGTAGCGCTTCCCTTCCTCCTCTTTCTAATATTTTATTATTTCATTGCAATTTCCTATTTTTCTATTGATATCTACCCAATGTGAACCTGAGACAATGGAATATTTTCAATGTTTTGGCAATTGAATGTTTCCTATTTTCGGCTTTGGAATAATTTTGTGATTATTTCATAATGCATTTAATGTAGACTTTAAAAACTTTTAAAATATATATATAATCGAACCGAAACTGAACCGACCTCAAAAAGCACTAATCGCTCAGCACTACAATGGGTATACCGTAAAACTTCAATTAATAGCCTGGGCGTTTATTTGCTTCAATCACAACCTGCGCTTAGAGGCTTCTATTGAGCCAGGTGTCTTATTTCCTTCATCCACACAGCTTTTGCTACCAAACTTAATTGTGACCAGTGTAAACATTATAATTTAAAAAATCCATTGCTCTTCTTTTGCAGTCTAGATGAAGTTCACTCCTAACCAATTAATTTAGACCAGACGTTTATATGAAATGTATGCCGATGCCCAGCTGTTAAAAAAGGGACAAGCGACTATTTAAATACTTGCCATTTTTATTTAAGTTTATTTAAGCATCTGCAGACTTTATGCTGCTGCAGCTAATTGGCACACATCCATATTCCAAAGGAGTGTGTTGAGATCCCCCTCCTGAAGTAAACATGTAGGGTGTGGCTCATCATGACTCAAACCAATCACTTAATTCAGTTTCATTTACCATTTCATTTGCTATGGATGTTGATATGATATCCGAATCAACAGAGGTAACGAGGGCATCAATGAGATGTCATAGTCAGACCAGGCCATTAGTCAATCAACTAACTAACAAGACTTAATTCTACAGTCACCCTAAGCTTGTTGTACACTAGAAACACTCATTTGAATACAGAGATAGAAATGTTAAAGTGGTAAAAGCCAGATTGATTAAGAGCTTAAAGAGTGGGTGCTTAAGATTAATCATATAGAGGCTTGTTCCTTTGAAGACTTTTGGGGGTGAACAGAGCAGCATCCTCTAAGTACCATTACTACTGGAGGAGGGAGGGAGAGAGAATATGATGGCGTGGGCTGTCTGCATCTCACTGCAGAGCAAGCGCACACACACAAATGCCAACAGAAAGTCTCTCCCGGACTGCCACTCACTGACCAATGATCAAATCCAGACTGCCTCTGCTTTAGTATCTCCACGGCCACTCTGTTCAGTATGTGTGAATGACATGGAGCTACACCAGACAAGTCTGAGTTATTCTATATAATACATGTAGTAATCAGCGTAGATGTGGATCGTCATTTTAAGATGCATGCAAATCTAACCCAGAGGCAGCTAATGCCAAGTGAGCCCTTGTTACATAATTTTTCTAATGGAACATGGATACGTCCCATTACATTTCATTGCGACGGCCCCCTCAACACAATCGCAAAAAGCGAGCTACAATGTTGGATCCTGAGCCTTTGTAAAGGCTTGCCTTGAAGCCCCTCTAACATAATTTTAAAGAGCCTATATCCCTAAATATTGACACCCTCTCCCTTCCAGCAGTATGCTTGCAATACCTTTGTGCTCAGCAGCAGCACACTAGGCAGGGCTGCATGTAGAAAGGCATGAGTCATGTTTTAAGTGGCTAAGTGCATTAGACCCAGGAGGGCTGAGCCCTCGACCCCCTACACAGGGAGGCTGCTGCACGGTGCTAGTGAGTCACAACGTGCTGTCAAGGTTTTAAAAAAATCTGTTGACAAGGAACAGAGGAGGAAGCGATCTGCCACTAGTGCCATCTTAACAATGGCTGAGCCTCAAGACCATTTTCACATTGACGATAGCAAAAGGGACATTTTAGAGAGATCAATTCTTGAGACAATACTGCTGTGTAAAGCTGCTAAATTAGCATGTCGCGCATCAAAGTGAACCTGACAGTTGCCCCCCTCTGGGCAGAGCAGTGCAAACAGAAAGAGCCAGACCAATGTTTTTTTGGGTCCGATACAGATTCTTGGGGGGACAAAATGTACCGAAACCGATATACAGTGAGCTCCAAAAGTATTGAGACAGTGAATTTTGTTTTAGCCTCTGTAATCCAGCACTTTGGATTTGAAATTCTACAATGACTATGGAGGTTAAAGTGCAGAATGTTTTAAATTGTAAGGTATTGTCATCCATATCAGGTGAACAGTTTAGAAATTACAGCATTTTTTGTACATAGTGTGTGTGTGTCCGTCAAGGGATCAAAAGTATTGGGACAAATTCACTTGTGTATTAAAGTAGTCAAAAGTTGAGTATTTGGTCCCATATTCATTGCACGCATTGACTACATCAAGCTTGTACACATTAGTTGGATGTATTTGCTGTTTGTGTCGCTGATCCAATAGCTTTGGATCTCACTGTATCTAATAGTCCAAGAAATATGCTTCAAATGTTGATTTCTTACATTGTGAAATGAATGATATCATGAGAAGTGTTCATTCAAATAAGCATGAGATTGCTTTTTTTCCTCCATACCATTTATTGAATATCGGTGGAATTATTGGCCGATACCGATATAGCAGTAAATAGCCACTATCATCAGATAATGTTGGTGAACTGATATATCGTTCAGGCTCCAAACAGAATTGTCTGATTGAGCTCAACACTCTTACAGTAGAAATGGTAATACCAGAGCAATGTTTTTGAAACAGCTAAGATTGCAGTAACAGCCTGTTAAATACTAAAATTGTAACAGTCGCTGCCGCCTGCTGGTTGCACTGAGCCACATAAAACTATGGAAGCCCATTCCCACCAGCATTTTTTTGGGTGTCGATAGGCCTACCACATAGGTAGGCAATCCTGGTCCTGGAGTGCTACAGGTACATTACATGACCAAAAGTATGTGGACACCTGCTCCTCAAACATCTCATTCCAAAATCATGGGCATTAACATGGAGTTGGTCCCAACTTTAAAACACATTTCATGAAGCTGCTGAGTGTTGCAACCGAGGACATGCCATTTTTATGCGCTATGCACTTCAGCGGTCTCGTTCTGTGAGCTTGTGTGGCCTACCACTTTGTTCCTAGACGTTTCAACTTCACAATAACAGCACTTAGTTGACCCGGTCAGCTCTAGCAAGGCAGAAATTTGACGAACTGACTTGTTCGAAAGGTCTCATCCTATTACGGTGCCACATTGAAAGTTACTGAGCTCTTCAGTAAGGCCATTCTACTGCAAATGTTTGTCTATGGCTTGTGTGCTTCGAAGTGTCAGCAACAGGTGTCTTCACACAATACCTCATAATGACAAAGCGAAAACAGTTTTTTTTATGTTTGCAAATCTATTAAATACAAAAACAGAAATATCTTATTTTTATAAATATTCAGACCTTTTGCTATGATACTCGAAATTGAGCTCATGTGCATCCTGTTTCCATTGATCATCCTTGAGATGTTTCTACAACTTGATTGGAGTCTACCTGTGGTAAATTCAATTGATTGGACATTATTTGGAAAGGCACACCTGTCTAATAGAAGGTCCCACAGTTGACGGTGTATATCAGAGCAAAAACCAAGCCAGGTCGAGGTAATTGTCCGTAGAGCTCCTAGACAGGATTGTGTTGAGGCACAGATCTGGGGATGGGTACCAAAACATTTCTGCAGCATTGAAGGTCCAAGAACACAGTGGCCCCCATCATTCTTAAATGGAAGAAGTTTGGAGCTCTTTCTAGAGCTGGCCACCCAGCCAAACTGAGTAATTGGGGGAGAAGAGCCTTGGTCAGGGAGGTGACCAAGAACCCGATGATCACCCTGACAGAGCTCCAGAAGGACAACCAGCTCTGCAGCACTCCATCAAATCGGCCCTTTAGGGTAGAGTTGCCAGACAAAAGTCACTCCTCAGTAAAAGGCACATGACAGCCCACTTGAAGTTTTCCAAAAGGCACCTAAAGACTCTCAGACCATTAGAAACAAGATTCTGATGAAACCAAGATTGAAATCGTTGGCCTGAATGCCAAGTGTCACATCTGGAGGAAACCTGGCACCATCCCTACGGTGAAGCATGGTGGTGGCAGCATCATGTTGTAGGGATGTTTTTCAGCAGCAGAGACTGGGAGAGTAGTCAGGATCGAGGAAAAGATCAACGGAGCAAAGTGCAGAGAGATCCTTGATGAAAACCTGCTCCAGAGCGCTCAGGACCACAGACTGCGGCGATGGTTCACCTTCCAACAGGACAACGACCCTAAGCACACAGCCAAGACAATGCAGGAGTGGCTTTGGGACAAGTTTCTGAATGTCCTTGAGGGGCCCAGCTACTCAAGGACATTCATCAAGGAATATATTGATGTCTTCAGTATTATTCTACAATATAGTAAAAATTAAATAAAAACACTTGAATGAGTAGGTGTTCAAACTTTTGACTGATACTGTACGTACATACATACATAGAGTATATTTGTAATTCATGGATTCTATTTTAACTGCTCATTAAAGTGGGGTAAATGTGTACATTTTTCTGTTTCAAAAATACATTGTTCAAAACAAGCTGTTTAGTTACTTACTACTCTGCCCCTCAGTGACTACCAGCAGAAGCAGCTCCTCCTCCGTGGGCACACAGGCCATGTGAACAATGCTTAAATTGTTTTTCCAGCTATTCGCCATGGGATGGAACTGCCCAATGAATTCGGAGGATGTCATTGCATAAATAATAACGGCAAAGTAAATGGACCAATCCTGGGGCACTCAAATGTGTGTCCATTCCGTCAGAACTTCTGGATGTGCTCTAGTCTCCATCACAATGAGTCTCTTGCTTACTTGCCAGACAGCTTACTTCCACACGTGAGACTAGATCTGCTCTATCAGGTACAGATGGGGCTAAACCAAAAAGCTAATTGCAATTGACTTGTAAATAAATAATCATAACAGTCACGGGAGCCTGGGACCTGATAAACCGGAGGGATACACTAGCTAGAACCTTATCGTGGATCTGGTAGGACAAAAGGTTCTACTGTAGGTGACAAGGCGACGTTGTCTGGACTAAAACAGCATAAAATCAGGTGTGTCGTAAAGCATGATCAAATTCATTTGCGAGCTACAGTAATGTTGATAAACATTGAGAAATGGTTTGGTCAAAAAAAAACATTTGGAGAGGGGGTCAAATGAACCAGTTATGGACTTTTGAAAAGCAGCTAGCTGTTAGCTTGCCAGCTAGTTAACGCCCGTGCCAATTTCAAGTCTTTCTAAACTAATATCTAACTAGCTACTTACTTCAGAAAAGTTGCTTCAGAAAAAAAGTTGAAATTGATTGGTCTTCCAGGTTGGTTAAATCAAAAACATGAAGTACAGTGTATATATACAGTGCCTTCAGAAAGTATTCAGACACCTTTCTGATATCATTGCTTGGTGCTCATAATGAGCTAACCTTTGACCAGACAGACACCAAACAGTGTTGTTGACATACTTGTCTTCCACCCCGGTCGCTCCCAACAGCTCCAGGTCCTTTTCTATGAAGCTGAAGACCTCGGCCAGCCTCTCCTCTCTCTGCTGCAGGGCCGCGCGGGCCTCGTGAAGCCGCCGGTCCACCTCCTCATACTCCTCCACATTGAAGTGTCTGCAGGCCACCACCAACGTCCGCAAGCCCTTCTGAAGAAGGGGAAGAAAGAGAAGAAAGAGAAACGAGTAGCTGACAGGGACTGGCTTTATATCAAATGAACACTCACCAGCCAATCACAAATCAAAAACAAATCTCTGTAGATCCTGATGTCTGGATAAATTATCTGTTAAGTTGCAGGATTTATTGATTTTCTGGGGTGAAAAGGACCACAAGTAATATTTACACTGCTGTAAATAAATAAAAATAAAAAACACGTTTTATTTTAAGAGTCAAAAATCAGCCACGAAAGCCTCGCATGGAAAAAAAGACAGGAGGCGACCCAGCTGCACTGGTGCTCTTCAGCACAGACAATAAAAGATGGCATTCAGCGTAGCAGAAATCTGCTGTACATAAGGGCTGGAAATAGTGCCTTGTCTAATATGATGTGATGTGGTATACTCACCAAGGCAAATTCATCTACATGTACTCTTGTTTTGTCAATTTCTCCACTTTTAGTAAAGGGAAGAACGGCGGACTCAGCTCCCTTTGTAAATAGTACTTTCCCCCCTACAGCAATAGATCAAATATATTGCATTGTCATAGTGAGTGTGGGCCAGATATGAAACACAGGGTAGCAGTAACAGTTAGGGAAATGAACTGAACAATGTAGCAGGACCAAATCAAAGGTGGGTTACATCATGTAATGAAATCCTAATACAATGTTAATGAATGAGCCATTTGTTTAATATGGAGAGAAATCAGTGTACCTGAGGGTGTCTGTAATATGACACTCATTCTCCTTCGGGTTGCATCAAACTCTAGTACATGGAGTAGTTTATACCTGTGGGACAAGGGAATAATAGGTTTTACATCACCTTCTATGTACAGTACAGGTTCATCATGGACATTAAATGTCTGTCTTTTTAACCATAGAAAATGATACTTACTTTTCTGACTTTCCAAATGTTTTTATTTCCATAACTTCTCCATGGCTACCAATAAAGGTTACCCCCATCCTGCAATTCAATTGTTCCATGTGACATTGCTGACCATAAATACTGTAACATGCAGACTGTCGCCCATACATAACTCATGACCATAACTGTAATACACAGACTGTGGTCTGGAATGTGGTGAGCCTCAAACTATTTGTCTCAATAAATGTTTGTTTGAGTGCTTGTATGTCCATAAAGACCTGTGTGACCAGTATTGGTCATATAGCTATAGATATATATATATATATATATAGCTATAGATATATATATATATATATATAGCTATAGCTATATATATATATATATATATATATATCTATAGCTATATATATATATATATATATGAATTTGATTTACCAACAACAGTACAAATGGGTTGAACAGCGAAACATGACAGCTATCCTCCTGGGTACCTTTTAGTGGCTTCCACCAGTGCTTTCTCATCTGGCGAGGAGGCATAGTACTCCATCTGGGAGGAGAAGCCATTAGCGTGGGGGAAGGGGTTCCCCGGGCCGTCGCCTGGCTGCTCGTAGCTGATCTGCACTGTGTGGCACAGCGATACTGCCTTCAGGAACAGCAACTCCTCCCGACTCTGAGAGGTGGCAGACAGACGGAGAGCGAGAGAGAGACAGACATGAGAAAAGTACTTAGAGTCATCAAACCAGTGCGAGGGTCCAAATCCATGAGGACAGTCAATTAATAATTGTTTAACACATGATTGGAAATGCAGACCTAACCATGTATATTTAATGAATGCACAGACAACACATGGATAAATAACATATTGCAAGTCAATTGGGCGATATGAAAGGTTTAAATGGTGTTTACTAGAGGAGGCCCAGATCCGTCAGGCGAGTCATCTGTCATCCCCTCGTGTATAAGCTTTCCATTGATTTCCTGGTATTTGATACCGTTGATTGAACATTCACGGAACAGCATCTCATTCTCAGTCAGGGTGCCGGTTTTATCCGTAAACACGTATTCCACCTAGAACACACACACACAGTGGCTGATCATAACACACAAACTCTGCGACGACGTTGAGCATGAGGCGCCATAAACAGTAGTGAAGTGCTTTATGTCCAGACCTGTCCCAGCTCCTCATTGAGGTCAGACGTGTTGACCTGAGCCATCTGGTCGCTCTCCTCATGATAGAGGTCCAAGTCCCAGCCAATGAAAAACGAGCCCAGGAATTTCTGCATCTCCACAGTGACGTAGAGTGAGATGGGGATGATAAAGTTGTACAGGACCAGAAACGCCAGGAAATCAGAGATGAACTTCAGGATCTGTCAACAAGGAAGTGGGTGGAAAATAATAAAACGGGGAAATAGTGTAGTGTATTGAAGTTAAGACTGATGTAAAACCATTTCTATTCTATTTTTTATTTATAAACAGATAAAAGACAATTCATAAAATAAAATAAATCCCCAAATACAAGGAACTGGAAAACAAAAGTACTCAAAGCCCGAAATGAGGCAGGAATCAACAAGGCAGAAATAAAAACAATTCAAAAAGAGGACATAGAAGGCACAGTATGTGGGTATGTATGGGTGTATATGTGGGGGCAGTGTGGGAGTGTTTGAAGATGGGGTGCCTGTGTGTTTTGTGTCATTAGGAAAGTTTGATGAGAAAAGTGAATGAGTAAGGAAAATTATTGCAAATACCAGAGGCCATGTGTGTCTGCAAGCAGGAGTTGTAACAGGGAGAGTTTTTGCGCAAATATGGGATATACATTTTATTTTAAACAGAGCAGCGCAAACTGGCCCTAACCAGAATAGAACGAGTGGGAGCCCCCGGTGCACAACTGAGCAAGAAGGCCAGCATCCCGGAGTCGCCTCTTCACTATTGACGTTGAGACTGGTGTTTTTGCGGGTACCATTTCATGAAGCTGCCAGATGAGGACTTGTGAGGCGTCTGCTTCTCAAACTAGACACTAATGTACTTGTCCTCTTGCTCAGTTGTGCACCAGGGCATCACACTCCTCTTTCTATTCTGGTTAGAGCCATTTTGCGCTGTTCTTTGAAGTGAGAAGTACACAGCATTGTTCAGTTTCTTGGCAATTTCTCACATGGAATTGCCTTCATTTCTCAGAACAAGAATAGACTGACGAGTTTCAGAAGAAAGTTCTTTGTTTCTAACCATTTTGAGCCTATAATCAAACCCACAAATGCTGATGATCCAGATACTCAACTAGTCTAAAGAAGGCTAGTTTTATTGTTTCTTTAAATCAGAACAGTTTACAGCTGTGCTAACATAATTGCAAAAGGGTTTTCTAATGATCAATTAGCCTTTTAAATTTATAAACTTGGATTAGCTAACACAACGTGCCATTGGAACACAGGAGTGATGGTTGCTGATAATGGGACTCTGTACGCCTATGTAGATATTCCATTAACTTCTTGGATATAGGGGGCGCTCTTTTAATTTATGGATAAAAAAACGTGCCCGTTTTAAGCGCAATATTTTGTCACGAAAAGATGCTCGACTATGCATATAATTGGCAGCTTTCGAAAGAAAACACTAAGGTTTCCAAAACTGCAAAGATATTATCTGTGAGTGCCACAGAACTCATGCTACAGGCGAAACCAAGATGAAACTTCAACCAGGAAATGGGCAGAATTTTTGAAGCTCTGTTTTCCATTGTCTCCTTATATGGCTGTGAATGCGCCGGGAATGAGCCTGCCCTTTCTATCGTTTCTCCAAGGTGTCTGCAGCATTGTGACGTATTTGTAGGCATATCATTGGAAGATTGGCCATAAGAGACTACATTTACCAGGGGTCCGCCCGGTGTCCTTTGTCTAAATTGGTGCGTAATCTACAAGCTGCACGCAGTCATCCAGTGATTGAGAGGAGAGAGGAGGCTTCCACGAATGATATATCATGAAGAGATGTGAAAAACACCTTGAGGATTGATTCTAAACAATGTTTACCATGTTTCAGTCGATATTATGGAGTTAATTTGGAAAATTTAAATTTAAATTTAATTTTGTGAAAATGTTGCCTGCTGATGCTAACGCTAAATGCTCCGCTAGCTCCGCTAGCTGTTACACAAATGCTTTTTTTGCTATGGTTGAGAAGCATATTTTGAAAATCTGAGATGACAGTGTTGTTAACAAAAGGCTAAGCTTGAGAGCTAGCATATTAATTTCATTTCATTTGCGATTTTCATGAATAGTTAACGTTGCGTTATGGTAATGAGCTTGAGGCTGTATTCACGATCCCAGATCCAGGATGGCTAGAATCAAGAGGTTAAAAAAAGAAATGTCGTTTCCAGCTACAATAGTAATTTACAAAATTAACAAAGTCTACACTATATGTCTGATCAATTTGATGTTATTTTAATGGCCAAAAAATGTGCTTTTCTTTCAAAAACAAGGACATTTCTAAGTGACCCCAATCTTTGGAATGGTAGTGCAGACACACACACACACACAGGTTGGAGTCATTAAAACTAGTTTTTCAACCACTCCACAAATTTCTTGTTAACAAACTATAGTTTCAGCAAGTCGGTTAGGACATCTACTTTGTGCATGACACAAGTCATTTTTCCAACAATTGTTTACAGACAGATCATTTCACTTATAATTCACTGTATCACAATTCCAGTGGGTCAGAAGTTCACATACACTAAGTTGACTGTGCCTTTAAACAGCTTGGAAAATTCCAGAAAGTGATGGCATGGATTTAGAAGCTTGATAGGCTAATTGACATCATTTGAGTCAATTGGAGGTGTACCTGTGGATGTATTTCAAGGCCTACCTTCAAACTCAGTGCCTCTTTGCTTGACATCATGAGGAAATCAAGAAAGCAAAAAATTGTAGACCTCCACAAGTCTGGTTCATCCTTGAGAGTAATTTCCAAACACCTGAAGGTACCACGTTCATCTGTACAAACAATAGTACACAAGTATAAACACCATGCGACCACGCAGCCATCATACCGCTCAGGAAGGAGACGCATTCTGTCTCCTAGAGATGAACGTACTTTGGTGCAAAAAGTGCAAATCAATCCCAGAACAACAGCAAAGGACCTTGTGAAGATGCTGGAGGAAACAGGTACAAAAGTATCTATATCCACAGTAAGACGAGTCCTATATCGACAAAACCTGAAAGGTCGCTCAGCAAGGAAGAAGCCACTGCTCCAAAACTGCCATTAAAAAAGCCAGACTACGATTTGCATCTGCACATTGGGACCAAGATCGTACTTTTTGGAGAAATGCCCTCTGGCCTGATGAAACAAAAATGGAACTGTTTGGCCATAATGACCATCTTTATGTTTGGAGGAAAAGGCGGAGGCTTGCAAGCCGAAGAACACCGTCCCAACCGTGAAGCACGGGGGTGGCAGCATCATGTTGTGGGGGTGCTTTGCTGCAGGAGGGGCTGGTGCACTTCACAAAATAGATGGCATCATGAGGAAAATAGAATTGTATGGATATATTGAAGCAACATCTCAAGACATCAGTCAGGAAGTTAAAGCTTGGTCGCAAATGGGTCTTCCAAATGGACAATGACCCCAAGCATACTTCCAAAGTTGTGGCAAAATGGCTTAAGGACAACAAAGTCAAGGTATTGGAGTAGCCATCACAAAGCCCTGATCTCAATCTTATAGAAAATTTGTGGGCAGAACTGAAAAAGCGTGTGCGAACAAGGAGGCCTACAAACCTGACTCAGTTACACCAGCTCTATCAGGAGGAATGGGCCAAAATTCACCCAACATATTGTGGGAAGCGTGTGGAAGGCTACCCGAAACGTTTGACCCAAGTTAAACAATGTAAAGACAATGCTACCAAATACTAATTGAGTGTAGTGTAAACTTCTGACCCAACGGGAATGTGAAGAAAGAAATAAAAGCTGAAAGAAATCATTCTCTCTACTAATATTCTGACATTTCCTATTCTGATTCTAACTGACCTAAAACAGGGAATTTCTGCTAGGATTAAATGTCAGGAAATGTGAAAACTGAGTTTAAATGTATTTGGCTACGGTGTATGTAAACTTCCGACTTCAGCTGCACACACACACACACTGGGGAGAACAAGTATTTGATAACCTGCAAAATCGGCAGTGTTTCCTACTTACAAAGCATGTAGAGGTCTGTCATTTTTATCATAGGTACACTTCAACTGTGGGAGACGGAATCTAAAACAAAAATCCAGAAAATCACATATGATTTTTAAGTAATTCATTTGCATTTTATTGCATGACATAAGTATTTGATCACCTACCAACCAGTAAGAATTCCAGCTCTCACAGACCTGTTAGTTTTTCTTTAAGAAGCCCTCCTGTTCCCCACTCATTACCTGTATTAACTGCACCTGTTTGAACTCATTACCTGTATAAAAGACACCTGTCCACACACTCAATCATACAGACTCCAATCTCTCCACACTGGCCAAAACCAGGGAGCAGTGTAAGGACATCAGGGATAAAATTGTAGACCTGCACAAGGCTGGGATGGGCTACAGGACAATAGGCAAGCAGCTTGGAGAGAAGGCAACAACTGTTGGCGCAATTATTAGAAAATGTAAGAAGTTCAAAATGATGGTCAATCACCCTCGGTCTGGGGCTCCATGCAAGATCTCACCTCATGGGGCATCAATGATCATGAGGAAGGTGATGGATCAGCCCAGAACTACACGGCAGGACCTGGGCAATGACCTGAAGAGAGCTGGGACCACAGTCTCAAAGAAAACCATTAGTAACACACTACGTCATGGATTAAAGTCCTGCAGCGCACGAAGGTCCCCCTGCTCAAGCTAGCACATGTCCAGGCCCGTCTGAAGTTTGCCAATGACCATCTGGATGATCCAGAGGAGGAAAGGGAGAAGGTCATGTGGTCTGATGAGACAAAAATAGAGCTTTTTGGTCTAAACTCCACTCGCCGTGTTTGGAGGAAGAAGAAGGATGAGTACAACCCCAAGAACACCATCCCAACCGTGAAGCATTGAGGTGGAAACATCATTCTTTGGGGATGCTTTTCTGCAAAGGGGACAGGACGACTGTACCGTATTGAGGGGAGGATGGATGGGGCCAAGTATCGCGAGATCTTGGCAGACAACCTCCTTCCCTCAGTAAGAGTATTGAAGATGGGTCGTGGCTGGGTCTTCCAGCATGAACGACCCGAAACACATAGCCAGGGCAACTAAGGAGTGGCTCCTTAAGAAGCATCTCAAGGTCCTGGAGTGGCCTAGCCAGTCTCCAGACCTGAACCCAATAGAAAATCTTTGGAGGGAGCTGAAAGTCCGTATTGCCCAGCGACAGCCCCGAAACCTGAAGGATCTGGAGACGGTCTGTATGGAGGAAATCCCTGTTGCAGTGTGTGCAAACCTGGTCAAGAACTACAGGAAACGTATGATCTCTAAAATTGCAAACAAAGGTTTCTGTACCAAATATTAAGTTCTGCTTTTCTGATGTATCAAATACTTATGTCATGCAATAAAATGCTAATTAATTACTTTAAAATCCTACAATGTGATTTTCTGGATTTTTGTTTTAGATTCCGTCTCTCACAGTTGAAATGTACCTATGATCAAAATTACAGACCTCTACATACTTTGTAAGTAGAAAAACCTGCAAAATCGGCAGTGTATCAAATACTTGTATCAAATACACACACAACTAGTGTTCAGTGAAACTCTAACTCATTTTCTGGTGCACTGCTCAAATCTCCCCTTTCGCCCTCAGAACAGCCTCATTTCATCAAGGTATGGATATGTAACCTGATACAGCAGTCCTCCGATTTAGCCTAACAGAAGTTGATTTATAAGCAAATGACCTCTACCTGCATTGCTCCGCGCAATGGCCGCCATTATGCCATCAATGACTTGAATGGGGACACCCGTTCTATTCATTTTATTTCTACAGCAGCACATGCAGTCAGGAGCGGAAGAAAAAAATGTGTCTTAAATGATTATGTTAGCTATTCAAATGGTTATGACAGTGACCATAGTCATTTGGCTGGTCAATTACCATCATACAAAGATCCATGACAGTGACCGCCCTAGTGGAAACATCTTCCCACCTTCACTCATTCACTGCATTATCCACAAAAACAACAAACTATTTGTAAATAAAGAATATGTATCCAAGAATACTATGAAATCAAAGATCATCAGTTAAAGAGAGTGATTTACCAGTGTGAATAAAGTGTCTCAGACAGTGACTGACCTGGCTGCTGTTCCTCTCCTGCTGTGTCTTCTGGTTGTAGAAGGGCTCGTCCCACTTCTTCTCAGCCTGCCAGGCGTACTTCAGGATGGTGCTGAGGATGGCCTCAAACAGCAGGATGCCCAGGTAGATGAGCAGAAAGGTGTTCATGGACCTGAGAGACAAACACCAAAAGACACACACTCTCTGATATACTTACTGTAAAGCTGAACCTGAAATCTGAGAAGAAAAAACTCAAGTGTTCAGTGTTGCTGTAGAGGTGCAGAATATCCTAATGCTCACTTCTCCACTGCAGAGCGCTTCTGGGATTTGCACTTGTAGTTCAGGGCCATCTTGGACTCCATCCCAGTGTAAACTGCTACACCTGCAAATCAAGAGTGGAACTTTAGTGAACCATGCATAGACAACAACCAACTGGGCAACTAGGGACAAAAGAGGATAACTGAGGACAGAAAGCAATATGACGACAACAGTGAGAGCAAGAAGCCACTTACCAAAAATTTCTTTGGTATTTTTCAATCTTGCTCCTCGAAGCAGCAGGTTTTCAGGTCCAAGGGGTCTAATGAAGCAGGTACAACATAATAACTTTTCTTTCACAGGCAAATGGAAACAATGTGCTATTCAATCCATGTAACCCAGATAAAAATCCAATCAACTAGAATTGCAATCTCACCTTACAATCTCTTCTTCTTGTTGGGTTACTGTTATTCGCCCAACAAACCTGAAAGTAGAGGCATTTCTTCTGAGTGGGAAGAGTTACAGAGTAGCAGAGAAACTGCAACACCCACAATCTCTAAAAATACCTCCATTCCGGCCAGTAGAAATGTGAAAAATAATAAGTGGTAATTTTCAATTATGGCAGTGGGCCACTTTGCGCGGCCCGCTTGCGGTGATTTTCCTTTGTTCCATTCAGAATACATAACAATGATACATAAAATTTCAATTCAATGTATTTAATGCAGTCCTGAATCACTTAACTGAATATATCTATTGTTCCCTGGATGGCAGATAGATGACAGTATAGCGCAACTGTTGAACAGAAAGGCCGAAATATAACGTTCGCCGAAATAGAACGCAACTGCTCAGCTACAGCGACCAACACATATCAGTTTGCTACTAGCTAATTTTGCAGTCTGGCGACATGGATCGATTTATTGTAAAAAATAAACGTAAATCTATTGACAATGAAAATGAGGGGGACGAGCTGGAGAACAACGTGACAGCAATGAACGAACAACCACCGGAGAACCAGGAAAATCAGGAAGATGGCGGCTGGGTAATGCAGCTAGCTAACGTAGCTCCGGTGCCTAAGAAAAGGATACGGTCGATTCAAGAACACAGAAAGTTCCAAGAGAAATGGACAGAGAAGTATTTTTTTGTACTGCATGCTGGGACTAGTTTTGTCTTATTTGCCAGAAGGCAGTCAATTGTTTTAAACGAGCAAAATTTCCAGTCACACCATGCCCACTTTGACAAAACATATCTGCCACAAAGCAACCTGAGAAATAACAAAATAGCGCAACTCTAAGGAAAACAAAAACGATGGACAGATCTAGCACTGTTGTAGAGAGAACGGCAGAGGCAACATGTGAGATTGCTTAGATACTCGCAAGAAACAATAAGGCCTTCACAGACGCGGAGATTCTCAAATATGTTTTTTGGCATGAGACAAAATATTGTATGCTGATTTCACAAACAAGGGAGCTATTTTAAAGCAAATTAAGGGACTGCAACTCTGACTCGACCATAACAAGACGCATAGAAGACATCGGCGAGGACAGAGGAAAGCAACTGATTACTGACATATTCGTGGCGCAGTGTTTTAGTATTGCGCTTGACGAAATCACTGTTGAAGTGACATTGCCCAACTATGTGTTTGGGTCCACTTCACTTAAAAACAAGTCGTTCAGAGAGGAACTTTTGTGTTTCCTTCCCCTTCAGGGACAAACACGAGGAGGGTATTCTGAAAGCCTTTGTTAAATTTTTTGCCAATAACAATATTGACTGGTCAAATCTGTTATCTGTGTGCACTGACCGCGCCCCAAACATGCGAGGGAAGGAGAAGGGACTCATAGGCCTGATGAAAGAGAGGATATTCCCGAATTTGTTATGTTTCATTGTATCATTCATCAGGAAGCACTTGTGGCTAAAGTCAAAGACTGACTTACAGAATGTGATGCAGCAAGTCGTGCGCGTGGTGAACATTATTATTGCGAGGGCACGGAATCACCTGCAATTCCGTGAGTTGCTGGAGGAAACCCAGACAGAATACGGCGACTTGATATTTCACAATGAGGTAAGATGGCTGTCTCGTGGCAGAGTTTTGGAAACATCCCTCCTCCCTCAAATCTGTGAATTTGTTGCAAGCAAGGGGAGAGAGAAGCCAGAGCTAGATGAACCTCAGTGAATATTAAAACTGCCTTTTTTGACTGACATCACCTGAATACAGTGAATCTCCAGCTCCAAGGCAAAGCTAAAATTCCGGGCAAAATGCTGCGTGTGGTCACAACGTTTCAAAATAAAATCCCCACACTCTTCATACACTCTTCATACTTCCCCAAAACTCAGAGCAGTCACCACATCCAACCCAGACATACTGCAACATTTTAGCTATGATGCATTTGTGCGTGTGTTGGAAGAGTTGAAGTTGGAGTTTAAGTCAAGATTCAAGGATTTCATGGAGTTTTTCAACTTCATTGAGAACCCATTTCATGTGCCAGTGTCATCTCTGGCCCCAGTCATAACAGTCCTCTGTCCTGACCGTGCAGGAATAGAGTGTGAGAGAGTGGAGCTGCAGGCAAATGACACATTGCAAGGTGAACTAAGATCAGGTGTTACCCTGGAGCCTTGTGTCAGAAACAGCGTATCCACTTCTGAAGCAGTGTGTGCAAAGAGTGACATTTTTTGTCAGCACTTATTCATGTGAAGCAACATTTCAACAATGAACATTTTGAAACAAAAACAGAGAAACAGACTGACCAATGCACTCCTGGATTGCCTCACACGGATAGCAACAAACTACAGTGGGGCAACAAAAAAAATCCAGAAAAATCACATTGTAGGATTTTAATGAATTTGCAAATTATGGTGGAAAATAAGTATTTGGTCACCTACAAACAAGCAAGATTTCTGGCTCTCACAGACCTGTAACAACTTCTTTAAGAGGCTCCTCTGTCCTCCACTCGTTACCTGTATTAATGGCACCTGTTTGAACTTGTTATCAGTATAAAAGACACCTGTCCACAACCTCAAACAGTCACACTCCAAACTCCACTATGGCCAAGACCAAATAGCTGGAGGACACCAGAAACAAAATTGTAGACCTGCACCAGGCTGGGAAGACTGAATCTGCAATAGGTAAGCAGCTTGGTTTGAATAAATCAACTGTGGGAGCAATTATTAGGAAATGGAAGACATACAAGACTACTGATAATCTCCCTCGATCTGGGGCACCACGCAAGATCTCACCCCGTGGGGTCAAAATGATCACAAGAACGTTGAGCAAAAACCCCGGAAACACACAGGGGGACCTAGTGAATGGCCTGCAGAGAGCTGGGACCAAAGTAACAAAGCCTACCATCAGTAACACACTACGCCACCAGGGACTCAAATCCTGCAGTGCCAGACGTGTCCCCCTACTTAAGCCAGTACATGTCCAGGCCAGTCTGAAGTTTGCTAGAGAGCATTTGGATGATCCAGAAGAAGATTGGGAGAATGTCATATGGTCAGATGAAACCAAAATCTAACTTTTTGGTAAAAACTCAACTCGTCGTGTTTGGAGGACAAGGAATGCTGAGTTGCATCCAAAGAACACCATATCTACTGTGAAGCATGGGGGTGGAAACATCATGCTTTGGGGCTGTTTTTCTGCAAAGGGACCAGGACGACTGATCCGTGTAAAGGAAAGAATGAATGGGGCCATGTATCGTGAGATTTTGAGTGAAAACCTCCTTCCATCAGCAAGGGCATTGAAGATGAAATGTGGCTGGGTCTTTCAGCATGACAATGATCCCAAACACACCGCCCGGGCAATGAAGGAGTGGCTTCGTAAGAAGCATTAAGGTCCTGGAGTGGCCTAGCCAGTCTCCAGATCTCAACCCCATAGAAAATCTTTGGAGGGAGTTGAAAGTCCGTGTTGCCCAGCAGCAGCCCCAAAACATCACTGCTCTAGAGGAGATCTGCATGGAGGAATGGGCCAAAATACCAGCACCAGTATGTGAAAACCTTGTGAAGACTTACAGAAAACGTTTGATCTCTGTCATTGCCAATAAAGGGTATATAACAAAGTTGAGAGATAACTTTTGTTATTAACAAAATACTTATTTTTCCACCATAATTTGCAAATAAATTCATTAAAAAAATCCTACAATGTGATTTTCTGGATAAAAAAAAAAAATGTGTCTGTCATAGTTGAAGTGTGCCTATGATGAAAATTACAGGCCTCTCATCTTTTAAGTGGGAGAACATGCACAATTGGTGGCTGACTAAATACTTTTTTGCCCCACTGTATATATTTAGAATGAATTCATTCAAGGAGCATCCAACTACTGAGGTTACCCTTGATATGGGTCATATACATGTGATGTAGCCTATTTGATGTGTGTATGTATACATTTGTGATGCGCTGGGCATCAAATCAATTGCATGTGCTCTATTGCTCTGAATTTGCTCTCAATTTATAATTGATAATATTGGAAGAAAAAGTACACAAAATTAAAGATCTGTGCATCCCTCTGAATGATTGTCTCAACTCAAAGTGGCCCCCTCACAAAGAATAGTGAGTAACACTGAGTTATGAGGACAGTGAAAGGAGAGCTCAGCGTTCTGACTGGCCAGTAAGAGCAAGGTCTTCTGTTCTGTACTGTAGCTGTGACTGTACCGTACCTATAAAGATCTGCATCTGGCTGCTGACACTCCACCACAGCATGTAGGGCCTCTAGCCTGGACACCGACTGAGACACCAATGTCTCTGGCACAGAGTAATGAGTCTACAAGACCAAAGAGAGAGTAGGGATATCTTTATGGAAAGGGACAGAGATAGCACTTTTATAGAATATAAATAAAAACATTTACAATGAGACAGTGAGCCTAGACGACAAAGAAATAGCCTAGTACATTGTAATCAAATCAAAATCAAATCCATTGTAATGATTTACCAATGAATGTAGCTCAATAGTGCCGTACAAATTGCAACCGTTCCACAGCTCCAGCCTCTGTCAACTGTTTGACAGGTTGAAGGCCACGAGGCTTGTTAGGTTTCCATTTATAATTGAACTGAACCACTCCATGACTGCTTGAGGGGCAAAATCCAATCTGGTGGCTAAAGGAGTCTGTCCGCATGCTTTCCAGCTGCAACAGTCTGTGCATATATTATGATGACATTTTGTGACATTTTCGGGTGTTGGTGCACACAAACATTTTAATGGAGGTAAGCCGAAGTCGGTAGCCGAGGTCTATGGCCCTTCGTCGGTGCTTGGTCAACAGTAGGGATTCTTCAATTAAGTGTTTTATTGAATCATTCTCATGCAAATTTTTGCACTTGAGAAATACTGCACCAAAACATATTGTGTTAGATGTAAAATTGAGTGACTATGATGTAATCTGCAAAAATATCAAAATCAATGACACATTTCTTGAGTTATCTAAGATTAATATAGACTATTTTGTGGCAGGGACTGGCTACGGTGTCTCAAGATGGACAAACAGTATTATTTAAGCTTTTTTTGTTTTTAAGGGAGCATGCGAGCACACTCGTTCGCTTAGCAGAGTTTGACTAGGCGCCAGGCGAACAGAAGCATGCTGACGCCTTTACCCATGTGCAACCTTGTTGCTCTAACCCACTCAGTGAGAAAGCTAGTCCATCCCCCATTGGATTCTAATGTCATTACTGCAACACAAACAGCCATAAAAGACAAGTAGCTGGCACAGAAAGATGACAGAGGCTGCACTCCTGAGATTGCACAAGAAAGAATACATTGCAGTTGTCAAAAAAAATCTTCTGTTTGTGGCAATATACTCTTCAAACGTCAAATTTCCAGAGTGGGCTCCCTGATACTTTTAATGATATGACCAATTTATTAAAAGAAGAAAAATTGCTAAAGAAGTTATATGGCAGAAGCATTTTGATTAGAAGCAGATAATTAGATATTGCCTCTGGCAAAAACACGATATCGCGATAGAATGCATAAGTACTAGTTCAGGGAAATGAAAGGATGGAGACGGGCCATGAAAAGAGGAGTTTGTCCTCCCCCTATGAGAGGGGAAAGCTAATCCTTTTAGGGGATCATCCTTTTAGGGCTCAGAGAGAACAAAAGCGAGAGCGGGGAAAGAAGATTAAAAGCCCAACCTTCAGATTAGTCTCTCCGTCCAGGCTGGTTGTGGTGATGTGACACGTCCCCTCAGCTCGGTCCGATGATAAGAGGACCAAGTCCACTGGGAATGTCTCATCTTTGGCCACCCGGACTATATCCCCCACCTGAGTAGACAGCACAGAAAGACAGGTCACAACAGATGAATGAGAAGCGAAACTCCCCCATGAAATCCATGACCTCAGAATCCAATATTTTCTGAAGGACAGTGTAGTTCAATAGTAAATGCCACCATGCACTGTTTTTAAAAAAAGTACAGTTTTTCCCATGTGAAAACTGATACATTCCAGCTGCAGAACTGTTAAAATAATAAACTAAAACAGCCCTTGAATACAACTTCTGGAATCTTCTGGCAGTTTAATGTACGATTTATTTTACCTTCAAAATGATTTATCCAAATAAACGAAAGATTAGTGCTAATCTTTACCTTTTAAGATGATTCGATATGTATACATGGTCTCCGATACAGGAACAATACATTTTAGTTTGAAACAATTCAGTGCGATTCGGTTTGATTAGAGAACGAATCGATGCGATACACTAACATTTGTTGCAAAACACATTCATTTTCCATTCTAAATTCAAATCTGCTGCTGATGGAACTCATGAGCTGGATCTGTCTGAGCCGACTTCTCTAAGTGTGTGTGTGTGTGTAAATTATGTATGTCTATGGTGCATGCACTATGTAGGCACTGGAGCTGAAGGGAGACTAGGCATCTACCACCCCACTACCATTATCAGATTACAGGGGGCAATGTAGCCTTTGTACCCACAGTTTGGTTCTGCAATCCCTGTCACCTACTAATTAACTTGTCATTTTTGCACATTAAGTGTTTTAGCTAGTAATGTATCAATATTTATTGTTTACAAAATAGCTATGCAACTGCCAATGAATATATAGCATAATATTGGATTACACCCTCTCTTAAAATCGAATGGTCTTGAAGTTTGGAAGTTTTTAATGGAGTGATCTTCTCCTCTCGCTTCGGCCATGCAGTGTGCCTCGCAAAAGAGATTGGTGTCCTCGTTATGAAATAATCAACTTCACCCTGTATATCTAAAAATGACCATAATCATTGATTGTTTAAAGCAAAACTACCAAAACTATTTGCTGATGGTGAACCTGAACAATCAAAATAAAATCTATTTTAAGCCCCGTTCAGCAGGTACAGTATAGCCAGATGAGTTATGTCTCCGGTAGCTTACTTTTATTCCGGTAAAACACATAACAATAACCTAGACAATTAGAAAGGTTGTCACTCAATTAATAAAGCCTAATATCAGGTGTACCTTGCATTGGTAAGCACGCAAAGCTGGGCACAGTGAGCAGTTTGACTAGGCTGCTGATATTGCCTGGGGTTGTTCGTCATGCAAAATGACTTGTAGATCAATTACTGTCAACACAGTTACATGCAATTCGACAATGAAGAGGAGAGGACGCATCAGTTGTCACAAAAGATGAGGTAGGAAATGTAATGAGAAGAAAAAAAGTGTGACCCGGAAAATTCGTAAAGTTTGAATCTATTTTCTGACTGATTTTGGATCCGCGGACCGATGCACTTGCATCTTAAACATTTGAAATCGGGGAACGATGCGTATAGTTGGCTAGCTACATCTGGCTAACATTTGTTAATTGGGAACAAATGCTCTTATTCAATAACTACCTGGTGAGTAGATAACCAACATTTAGGCAAATAATGTAGCAACTGAGACTTGTCTGTGGGAGGGTACCTTGTTTTCACATACCTGGCCAATTGGTTTACTGACAAATCTTTAACACAGTGGTACAAAGCACCAGCCAAAAGTGGGAGTTATATGAAATATAACCATTTGTGTGACATCCATGTGTGGGTGTAAGGTTTGCTAAGTGTTAGGATGGTGTGCTGTACAAGGAAGGACTCATTATGACAGTGAGGTGACTCACTCGTATGTTCTTTGAGCGAGTCTGCACAAGGCTGCCACTACGAACCACAAACACAGGCGCCCCGTTCACCTCGTTGTCCGCCTTGTGCCTCAGCCAATCCTCATAGCCCTGAGTGGTGGGGGGAGGGAAGGAAAGAAGGGATGAGATTAGACTAGGGCTGCCCAACCCTCTTCCTGGAGATCTACCGTCCTGTGGGTTCAGTCCAACCCTAATTTAACACACCTGATTCTACATATATTAGCTGCTCAACAAGACCTTAACTAGCTGAATCTGATAAGCTAAATTAGGGTTGGGCTGAAAACCTACAGGACAGTAGATCTCCGGGAAGAGGGTTGGGCAGCCCTGCTCTAGACATTCTGACATCTAGACAAAGTATATATGATAAGCAGCCATATTTAATTAGCTGAATATACGGTTCATGTTTTAGAAAAAAATAGGAATTATACATGTTAATACTCTCACCTGTTTGATGGCAGTTACTGTGATGACAAAGAACAGAGGAAGTCCGCTGGTGACAGGGGATGTGGGGGTATCTATCATTAGCTGGAAAATAAAGAGATTATGTCAAAGGAAACAACAGCTGGCAATAATGTAGTTTCCTCATATAACCTGAAAACACTCTGGCCAATTCATAAGCTGATGCCATCTATCGCAGAAAATGCATAATGAATAAGTATAATGAATGAACAAATGTCGAATTGGACACAGTAGTGGCCATAGAAAGCTTCAGAATATCTGAAGAAACCGTGTGGTCTCTGTGTAGCCAAGATACATACTGAAGGTTAGCTGCTTGGGACCTCCAGGCACAGTATGCTCAAGAGCACACAGCAATTGTTGGTTACTGCCCACTAAATAGAACTGAGTCACGTCACACAGGCCAGCAACAATTAGAAACATGGTCGACTGGGTGCTGAGGAAAGCCCTTACCTGGACCAGGAATATGATGAGAAAATAAAAATTGGCTATTCTTCTGAACTGTTCAAACAGATTCTTGGGAACAAAATTCCAAACGGTGTACTAAAGAGAGGGGAGGGGAGAACAAACGTCAGAGTGTGAGTTGTCTGACACTGAAATTAAGTGGTTGAGTAACTTGAACATTTGCTGACACTTGACACAAAAGCTAGGGATTCAACACCTCGGCCTTACCTTGGATGATATGATTCTGTTGTCTGCAAACTGCTGAGGGACATAATGGCCATGTTGAGGGAAGCGGTTTGCAATGTAAACCGTTCTGGTATCACTTTGATGGGGAGGGTCAAAGCCCTGGAGGAGAGAGAGAAGAGAGGGTAAGCAACAGGTCAAACTTATACAACTTACTCAGAACCAATATGGACAACTTTTACATAGAGACTGCATGGTCAGAAAAATTACAGCCCAATTTTGAAGAGCACTGTGTCGAAGTCTATATTTAAGACATGTTGAATGCAAACGCTACTTTGCACTCTGATTATCTGTCAGAAACACTAGATTACATCCTGATTATAGTCTGTAGCCAGTGATCAAGCATTGTACTGAACAAAATATCGTTGACCGAATTAGCATAATTCTACAGCTGCACCATTGAGAGCGTCTTGACTGGCTGCATCAACTGCAAGGCACCCAACCACAAGGTGCTACAGAGGGTGGTGAGTACAGACCAGTACATCACTCGGGCCGAGCTGCCATCCAAGACCTCTACACCAGGCAGTGTCAGAGGAAGGCCAAAAAAATGTCAAAGACTCCAGCCACCCAAACCATACTACCGCTCTGCTACCGCACAGCAAGCGGTACCTGTGCACCAAGCCGGGAACCAACAGGACCCTGAACAGCTTCTAAGACAACTAAAGAAGACTAGCTATTTAGCAATCAAATGGCTACCTGGACTACCTGCATAAATAATCCTAGAATTCTAATCCTAGAATGCTATAGGCTAGCCGTATCTTAAAATTACATTTCTGTACACAATTTTCAAAAGAGTAAATTAATCTGGGTCACATGATGGGGAATAATAATGAAGACAGAGTGTGTGTGTACATTGCTCATGAGTATTGAGAATGAGTGAGCCACGTCACCAATGCCAGACATCAACACATGCATTCAATTACTGTCCCAGCCCGCCCTCAATGGGCTTGTGTGTTTGCACAACACTCTCACACACTGCACTCCCCATCTTGGCCATGTTCACTGCACGCAGGCAAAATCTCTCATCTAATGATCTGCCTGTGCTGCTAAGCCCCAAGCACATTTAAAAGCAGTCTTAGTCCTCCTTGGTGATCAAACATCATCATCATCTGTGGTCACTAGTTTGAATCATAGGCTATGTGTACAGAATGTGCTGCAGTGGGGAATGTCAGAGTGGAGGAGCCAACAATATTACAAAGAGTACAGTTATATTTTCACCAGGCAGGCATGTTGACAGAGTTTCTGGAAATTCTTGTGTAACTAGTATCAGTGTCAATATGGCTGTCTGGGCCAGGGAATGAGTGACTTTTGTCACCTGGTCTGTTGTGCCAAATAAGTGTCAAGTTATTTCATGCTCTAACAAAGCCTACAACTCCCATGATATATTGAGGGAAACCCCAGAGCCTAGCTACATAGAGGGGATAATGAATGAGGAGCTGCAATAAATCAAACAGGGTAAATCCATTTGAATTCAATCACTTTTTGACAACACACCTTTCGATTTGAATGAAACCTACCATACATTTTTGCCCATTTTACATCTAAGGTTTTTGGGTTGTGCCCGCCATCGGTTGAGACACAACATGCTCTTGAATACAGGGTGGGTGTCATGTTTTGGCTAATAAATGTACTAAAATTGAAGCAAAATACAAAAATCTAATTTAAAAAATGGTAACAAAAAGATGGAGGTCTACACGGAGAATGTTGACGAATGGGAATACCTGTTGTTTTTCAAATATACTGTCAATCCTGCATAGGAAACCTATTGAAATCATTTAAATAATAGAATAGGCATGACCATATAAATTTGACATTCAACGTGGGTGGACCGGCAGCCATCTTTGTTGTAGTAATTAAAAGGTGAACATTTAATTTATAAATGTTTTATACGTTTCATTTTTTTATACCCCAGATAAACATACACACAAGAACATCAATTTACAGATTAACACAAACAGCAACTACACCTCATCTGCCCAGACCTGCATGCTCACACCCCCATCCCTAGTGCCTTTAATATATTTTACCACATGGCCTTAAATTGTACTCATTTGTTTTTCTTTGGTTGCCCATGCTATTTCAATTTGTGCATAATAAATCCTTAGATTTTTCCATTGTGTAAAAATGGCAGATTTCCACATTCTTACCCATCATATGAAAAGCATTTTCTGACTTAAATAACACTCCCTTAAGGATGCTTGTGATATGCATCTTAAGTCGCATGTATTTGTTTATGTATTTTATATCTACATTTGTCAATCCAAAAATAGCTTTTTAATTGTGTAATGGAAATACATTAATTTCCTGTTACCAAGTAATTTACGGTTTATGTCTTTAGTTTTCCATATGGACCAATTTAGCTGTGAATTCTGAAAAGATATCCAAGGATTGTTCCATATGGTTGTGTTTTTAGGGAGTGATATTGATTCTTGTAGAATAGATTAAAAAAAATTGCATATTGTTAGCATTTAACTATGAAGTTAACTATCATGTTCTTAGCTTTATCCTTTGAAAATAGACAGAAATATTCTGGGGATGAGCATGCATTCTTCAATATGTACCCATTTTTCCTCTTTAGTGCATTTAACTATATGTCCCATGTAAAAGCCTTGGGTAGCAAGTTGATACATTTCCAAGTCTGGAAAGTTAAAACCACCCTCAGACTACGTAGATTTGAAACTTTTTTTTATTTATTCTATGAATTTTATATGCCCATACAATCTGTTATGACCGATCATACTTTTTTTAAAGAATGTCTTCACTGGTATTTTTGTGCTCCATTTTTTGCTTAGCTTCCTGTCTTTAAGTTTGGTGTGGGTTTTTTCTTTTGTTTGCCTGTTCTTGGGAAAAGTTTGTGCGCGGAAAGGGAGCATATTGGTCAGGTATAAATCAGGAGATCTGCAAATAAGTTTTAGTTTATATTCATGTTTACCAATACTGATACCTGTTATGTTTGGGTCCTGTCTAATTCTTTCTGCAACCGGTTCAATGGCCAGTGCAAACAGGAAGGGGGAGAGGGCACACCCCTGTCTAAAGCGAAAGCCGTTCCTCAGGCAGAATTTCATCAGAATACATTATTTGTGTATGTTTTTGCTTTAGGACATTTAGAATCATTTGTATAAAATGTATTGTTTCCACTGGAAAGTTGAAAGCTTTCAAAGTTTTGAATAAAACAAAAGGTAATTCAAGACAGTCAAAAAAAATGTTGATCTATATCCAGTTTCTTTGCATATTGTATTAAACTGAAACATGTTCTTATATTTGTTTGTAAGTGTCTAGTTTGAATAAACCCTGTTTGACATGTATCAAGTCTGGTAAGACTTAAGCCATTTTATTGCTTAAGCTTTTTTATTATTTTGTCACAATGTATTAAAATGTTGGTCTATAATCAGCAGGGGACTGGTTTTAATATAACTGAAATAAACTGCTTGATGTTGTTATGTGTAAATAGGGGCACAACATTGTTCCAAAATCTGGAATAGAATTCTAATCGGAAAGCCATCCATTCCGGGTGCTTTTCTCCGTGTGAATGTTTTAACAGTATATAATATATATTTTTTTTGGGGGGGGGGGGGGTGATCTTGGTTTTTAGTGATTCTTTGTCTACTGATAATTGCTAAAGGGTTGTTGAGTCTAAGAAGGCTAGAGGATCTGTCCTCCTGTTTAATTCTGATTTACATAAATTTTTTCATAAAGCTTTCACAATTGTTATTAATTGCATTGGTTCTAATACCCGCATTTGTATCTTTTAAAATTATAACTGGCTTAGTGTGTATTTGTTTTGTGAAAGCGGCAAGATATTCACCAGGGGTCAGCTTTTCTCGGTTCTGTACCTTCTCCAAATTCTGTCACTCTGTGTATTTTCTACTGCTGTAATTAATGAATTATTATTTGTAGAGATGACATTTTTCAGCCTCTTTGGACACTCTCTAAATGTGCCTATTTTAATACTAAGTCTGTCAATCTTATTGAGGGTATGATTTAGGTCAACTGCTAAAATAATAGTTCCTGTCTGGATTTGATATAATTTACTGTATATTAAGTGCATTTGGAAAGTATGCAGACCTCTTGACTTTTCCACATTTTGTTCATTACAGCCTCGTTCTATAATGGATTATATTGTTTTCCCACCCCTCCCTCAATCTACACACAATACCCCATAATGTTTGCAAATGTATAAGGAAAAAAACGAAAATATCACATTTACATAAGTACTCAAACCCTTTACTCAGTACTTTGTTAATGCACCTTTGGCAGCGATTACAGGCTTGTGTCTTATTGGGTATGATACAAGCTTAGCACACCTGTATTTGGGGAGTTTCTCCCATTCTTCTCTGCAGATCCTCCCAGGCTCTGTCAGGTTGGATGGGGAGCATTGCTGCACAGCTATTTTCAGGTCTCGCCAGAGATGTTAGATCGGGTTCAAGTCCGGGCTCTGGCTAGGCCATTCAAGGACATTGAGACATGTCCTGAAGCTACTCCTGCATTGTCTTGGCTGTGCGCTTAGGGTTTTTGTCCTGTTGGAAGGTGAACCTTCGCCCCAGTCTGAGGTCCTGAGCGCTCTGGAGCAGGTTCTGTCTGTACTTTGCTTCATTCATCTTTCCTTTGACCCAGACTAGCATCCCAGTCACAGCAGCAGAAAAACATCCCCATAGCACGATGCACCAACATGCTTCACCGTAGGAATGGTGCCAAGTTTCCTCCCATACGTGACGCTTGGCATTCAGGCCATAGAGTTCAATCTTGGTTTCATCAGACCAGAAAATCTTGTTTCTCATGGTCTGAGAGTCCTTTAAGTGCCTTTTGGCAAACTCCAAGCGAGCTTTCATCTGCCTTCTGAGGAACGACTTTCGTCTGGCCACTACCAAAAAGTCCTGATTGGTGGAGTGCTGCAGAGATTGTTATCCTTCTGAAAGGTTCTACCATCTCCACAGAGGAACTCTGGAGCTCTGTCAGAGTGACCATAGGGTCCCTGGCCAATGCCCTTCTCCCCAATTGCTCAGTTTGGCTGGGCAGCCATCTCTAGGAAGAGTCTTAGTGGTTCCAAACGTATTCCTTTTAAGAATGATGGAGGCGACTGTGTTCTTGGGGACCTTCAATGCTGCAGAAATGTTTTGGTACCCTTCCCGGATCTGTGCCTCGACACAATCCTGTCTCGGCACTCTAAGGACAATTCCTTCGACCTCATAGCTTGGCTTTTGCTCTGACTTGCACTGTCAACCTTATATAGACAGGTTTGCGCCTTTCCAAATTATGTCCAATCAATTGAATTTACCACAAGTGGACTCCGAATCAAGATGTAGAAACATCAAGGATGATTAATGGAAACATCAATTGAGTCTCATAGCAAAGGGTATGAATACTTATGTAAATAAGGTATTTCTGTGAATTGTTTAGATATATACAAAAAATAATCTAAAAATCTGTTTTCACGGAGTCATTATGGGGTATTGTCTGTAGATTGAGGATTTGAAATTGTATTTAATCCATTTTAGAATAAGGCTGTAACGTAACAAAATGTGGAAAAAGGGAAGGGGTCTGAATACATTCCGAATGCACTGTATACAAAAGTATGTGGACACCCCTTAAAATGAGTGGATTTGGCTATTTCAGACACACCTGTTGCTTAAATTCAAGCACACAGTCATGTAATTTCCATAGACAAATGGCAGTAGAATGGCTTTACAGAAGAGCTCAGTGTCTTCGTCATAAGATGCCACCTTTCCATCAAGTCAGTTCGTCACATGTATGCCTTGCTATAGTTGCTCCGGTCAACTGTAAGTGCTGTTATTGTGAAGTGGAAAAGTAGAGGAGCAACAATGGCTCTGCCGCGAAGTAGTATGCCACACAAGCGTCTGCCCTCGGTTGCAACACTAACTTCCGAATTCCAACTCGTCGTGTTTGGAGGACAAAGAATGCTGAGTTGCATCCAAAGAACACCATACCTACTGTGAAGCATGGGGGTGGAAACATCATGCTTTGGGGCTGTTTTTCTGCAAAGGGACCAGGACGACTGATCCGTGTAAAAGAAAGAATGAATGGGGCCATGTATCGTGAGATTTTGAGTGAAAACCTCCTTCCATCAGCAAGGGCATTGAAGATGAAATGTGGCTGGGTCTTTCAGCATGACAATGATCCCAAACACACCGCCCGGGCAACGAAGGAGTGGCTTCGTAAGAAGCATTTCAAGGTCCTGGAGTGGCCTAGCCAGTCTCCAGATCTCAACCCCATAGAAAATCTTTGGAGGGAGTTGAAAGTCCGTGTTGCACAGCAACAGCCCCAAAACATCACTGCTCTAGAGGAGATCTGCATGGAGGAATGGGCCAAAATACCAGCACCAGTGTGTGAAAACCTTGTGAAGACTTACAGAAAACATTTGACCTCTGTCATTGCCAACAAAGGGTATATAACAAAGTATTGAGATAAACTTTTGTTATTGACCAAATACATATTTTCCACCATAATTTGCAATGTGATTTTCTGGATTTTTTTTTCTCATTTTGTCTGTCATAGTTGAAGTGTACCTATGATGAAAATTACAGGCTTCTCATCTTTTTAAGTGGGAGAACTTGCACAATACTTTTTTGCCCCACTATATATGATAAACAGAGAGTAGCAGTAGCGTAAAAGAGGGGTTGGCGGGTAGCGGAACACAATGCAGATAGCCTGGTTAGCCAATGTGTGGGGGCACTGGTTCTTCTGGCCAACTGAGGCAGCATGTACATGAATGTATAGTTAAAGTGACTATGCATATATGATAAACAGAGAGTAGCAGCAGTGCAAAAGAGGGGTTGGGGGGTGGGCACACAATGCAAATAGTCCAGGTAACCATTTGATTACCTGTTCAGGAGTCTTATGGCTTGGGGGTAAAAACTGTTGAGAAGCCTTTTCGTCCTAGACTTGGCCCTCCGGTACCGCTTGCCATGCGGTAGTAGAGAGAACAGTCTATGACTGGGGTGGCTGGGGTCTTTGACAATTTTTAGGGCCTTCCTCTGACACTGCCTGGTATAGAAGTCCTCGATGGCAGGTAGCTTAGCCCCAGTGATGTACTGGGTCGTACGCACTACCCTCTGTAATGCCTTGCAGTCGGAGGCCGAGCAATTGCCGTACCAGGCAGGGATGTAACCGGTCAGAATGCTCTCGATGTTGCAACTGTAGAACCTTTTGAGGATCTGAGGACCCATGCCAAATCTTTTTAGTTTCCTGACGGGGAATAGGCTTTGTCGTGCCCTCTTCACAACTGTCTTGGTGTGTTTGAACCATTCTAGTTTGTTGGTGATGTGGACACCAAGGAACTTGAAGCTCTCAACCTGCTCCACTACAGCCCCGTTGATGAGAATGGGGGCGTGCTCGGTCCTCCTTTTCCTGTAGTCCACAATAATCTCCTTAGTCTTGGTTACGTTGATATTCTGGTTATTCTGGCACCACCCGGCCAGGTCTCTGACCTTCTCCCTTTAGGCTGTCTCATCGTTGTCGGTGATCAGGCCTACCACTGGTGTGTCGTCTGCAAACGTAATGATGGTGTTGGAGTCATGCTTGGCCATGCAGTCGTGGGTGAACAGGGAGTACAGAGGGGACTGAGCACGCACCCCTGAGGGGCTCCAGTGTTGAGGATCAACGAGGCAGATGTGTTGCTAAAATAATAATAGCTGAATATTTCACAATCCAGGTGTGCAAAGTTAGACTTACAGCTGTAATCGATGCCATGAGGTGTGTCTAACATGTATTGACGCAGACAGCTGAATACTGACTATATTTTAGTTATTTAATTGTGATCTAAAAATCCATTTGAATGCCACTTTGTAATAAAATGTGAAGAAATACCTGGAAGTTGCATACTACGTCACATCTGTGCAGATATGTGCACCACGTTATTGCGCTCTCTCGCTCTGTTGGGGGTGCATGATGTGCGAGGGGCACTCAAGATGGCGGCATGAGGGTGTGTAACATTTCTAGCTGAGGAACAATTTTAGGGTTCTCTCAGTTTATAGTTTTAGACTACAGTTGCAATTAGTTTTTTCACAAAAAATGATATCTAACCATACAATGTAGCTAATTTGAATAATTTTGTAATTAATCAAACCATTGAAGTATATTTTTCACGATTTCCAATGAACAAGCTAGCTATCGAAAAGGTTTGGCGTGTGTAGTTAAGTTAGCCTGCTAACGTCTTCATAGCTAGTAGCATGGAATCAGGACATGACCAAACTGTTGCTGAGATAATGGATGTTGAAACTTCCAAGGAGAAAAGAGGCATTGTTGAAACTCACTCATATGCTTGCAGTGTAATAAAGGGGGATGAATGTGATTCATACCCAAATACCCCAACCAAGGAGCAACTTCCAAAGAAGCTGAGAAGTGAACCATCAATGAGCCAGCTACAGGACAACACTGTCCGCATCCTCACGGCTAAAATCAAAGAGAGTGCAGATGACATCATGAATTTGGTGAAAAAGAACACTATCAGTATTGTTAACCTGAAGAAATCGATTGATTTCAATGCTGAGTCAGTAACAACTCTGAAGCAGCAGAACGCAAAATTGAAAATTCAGGTTGCAAAGCAGGAGAAGAAACTCACTGAAATGGAGTCATAGGTAAACAAGAACACGGTATGGTCGGAGATGGAATATTCGAATTTATGGAATAGCAGAAAAATCTGACGAGAACATCAAAGCAAGAGTGAAGGACATTTGCAGGGCAATGTTCCCGGAGGAAGAGCGAAATGTTGTTGCAGGTTCTCTGGATGTAGTGCACCGCCTGGTTAGGCTGAGAGATGGGGAAAACAACCAGCCACCACGACCAGTGATCATGAGATTCATCTCCAGAACAGCGAGGGATTTGACATGGAAAAGTGCAAAGAAAAATGACTATTTAAAGAACAACCTGAGGTTCAGGGAGCATCTGACAGCATTTGACAAAGAAGCTCTGAATCGTCTGTGGCCGATGATTGAGAGAACAAGGAAGGAAGGGAAAGTGCATACTTTGCAGGAGCCAAGGCTTTTGTTAATGGAAGGGAAATTCCCGCTGACGACTAGCTTGTTGACTGCTGGATTTATCAAGTGAGTTGTGCAGGACTGAGTTTTATTTGCATCTGATAAAACTTTATATTTCTTGAGGAAAGAGCATTGTTTATGTGAGCGAAACTATATATTTTCAATGTGATAGTAAATGTCAATTTCTGTTTTTTCTATTAATGCCAGGGGAATCCGTAATATTTTGAAAAGGAAATCTTTATTTTTGTATTGTATGGGTAAGAGTACCGACTTTTATTTCATTCAAGAAACTCATGCCTGTCCCACAGATACTGCATTTTGGAAGTGTCAATGGGGGAATGATGTTTGGTACTAATCGGTCAGCAGGTGTCGCTATTTTAAAAGGCAACTTTAAGGGTCATATATTGAGTCATGAAGCAGATAATACAGGGAGATGGATTATACTATTGGTAGATATCAACCACATTCAATTCATTGTTGTAAAAACTTATGCTTCCAATAACAAGTCAAGTAACTGCATTTTATTTATAGACATTGAGAGGAAAATAAAGTAAAATTCTGTCTAAATTTCCACTGGGGTGGAGATTTTAATACAGTATTACATGATAATTTAGATAGATGGCCTCCTAAGGATAGCAGTTCTGTTTGTGAGATAAGGAATATATGTCTAAGGTTAGGTGTTCTAGATATTTGGAGACATAAGAACCCAGATAAGATTATGTTTACATGGAGTACCAAAGATGTATCTATACAATCCCGTATTGATTTCTGGCTGATATCTGAAGATATGGCTGACAAGGTTCATACGGTCTCGATTGAACCATCGATTTTAACAGACCACAAAGGGATTTCAATAAAGATAAATATGCATGGTTTGTCAACAAAAAAAGTTAGTAAAGGTTACTGGAAAATGAGCAAGACTTTACTAGAGAATGAAGTATTTAAGAAGGAAGTAGCAGGAATTATTGATAAATACTGGAATTGTGCCTCTGTTATGAATACATTTGGAAGTTACTGGGAGCTAATGAACTTCTATATAAGGCTTTTGGCTATTTCAATGTGGAAAGGAATTGCTCGTGCCAAGAAAGAGAAAGAATATGACATCATAAAAGGGAATAATGGATTATACTAAAAAACTGAACTAACTAATCAGGAATTACTGGAGCTATCATCATTGCAAATGCAGTTAGACTGTATCTACGAAGAAAAGGCCCGGGGAGCGTTTGTAAGATCAAGACAAAAATGGATGGAAGAGGGAGAGAAAAATACAAAATATTTCTTTAATTTAGAAAAAAAGGGCAGGTGAAAAGACATCCATATGTAAATGAATGATTAATAATACTCCCAATGAAAATCCAAAAGAAATCTCTCAGCATGTTTCCCAGTTTCAGAATCTGTATATATCAATCCAGTCAACTTCCAATGTGGATATTTTATTAGATAATGTAGCAAACATTGCTAAGAAGATAGATAATGATTTCAGGGATTTTTTGATGAGAAGTTATCTGAAATTGAGATAAAAGACTGTATTAAAAGCCTTAAGGACAATATGTCCCCTTCGAAATGATGGTTTCTAAGCGAGTTTTATAAAGCATTCAATGATAAATTGATTCCTTCCATTCTTGCTATGTTTCAAGAATCAATAGAAAATGGGGGTTACCGGCTTCCTTAAAGCAAGGTGTAATTACTTTGATTCCCAAACCTAATAAGGATACTCTTTATATAGACAACTGGAGACCCATTAGCCTGTTGAATAATGATGGGAAATTATTTGCTAAGAGGTTGAAACAAGGCTTGCATTATACAATTGATGAAGAACAATCTGGTTTTATGCATGGTCGACACATTAGTAATAACATCAGGTTGATCTTAGATATGATTGACTATAATGACCTCATCCTTGATGATAGTTTTCTTATGTTTGTTGATTTTTATAAAGCTTTTGACACTGTAGAACATGAGTTTATGTTCAAAGTAATACTTTTTTTGCATTTGGTGACTTTTTTTGAAAGCAGTCCAAACTTTATATAGTGGTTGTACTAGCTCTGTAAATGAGCTCATGGGACATCCCAAAGATTTGATATTGGCCGTGGAATTAGGCAGGGCTGCCCAATCATTTTTATTGGTTACCCAAATTATGGCTCTTCATATCAAGAAAGGGAATTTGCAAGGTGTTTCAGCACTTGGCAATGAATTTAAACGATGTCAACTGACTGATGATACCACCATATTCTTAAGAAACAGGAATGAGGTTTCTAAAGCAGTTTCCTGTATGGAAGACTTCTCCTTAGTTTCGGGTTTGAAAATGTATATCAATAAGTCAGTCTTATTTCCACTCAAGGATTGTGTTTTACAGGAAGTATATGGTATCCCAATTTAAGATAAGGTTACTTATCTTGGAATTGTTATATGCAAGGATGAAAAACAAAGGAGTGAATTAAACTTTAACCCACTATTGAGAAAACAAAGAAGAAATTGAACCCCTGGTTGCTGAGAGATATTTCGTTATACGATCGGGTTTTATTGTCCAAAGCTGAAGGGTTATCCAGATCAGTTTATGTCTCATTATCACTTGAATTATCCCCTCAAATTGTAAAGTACTTAGATAAGATTCTTAATCATTTTATTTGGAGGAACTAGCCTCAATATCTATGAAAAGATATTCTCACTAATACCCAAGAACAAGGAGGTCTTGAGGTTTTAGATTTCAATACTCTAAATAATACTTTAAAAATAAATTGGATTCTGAAGTATGTTAAGAACCAGCACAGTATTTGGAATGTCTTCCCTAAGTATTTATTTGACTCTGTTAGTGGTTTAGAATTTTTGCTTTGATATAATTTTGATAAAATGGCCAAATTCCATAAGCAGGCAATTTTAGCTTGGATGTTAGGGTATAAACACAATTTTCTACTCACAGATACTTTATATGGAACAACAAAGATATACAATTTAAAAACAATTCTCTTTTTTTTTGTAACTGGTTTGAGAATTGTAATTTAAAATGTTACATACGATAAATTCTGTGAAACATGTTTTGGAAAGATTCAAGATGAATATTGACGATAAATATGATTTCTGTGGAATGGAGAAAGAGACCATTTTGCATTTGTTTTTTGCCTGTATTTATAGTAGAATTTTTTTGGACTGACATACAGAATTTTGTTACAAAAAAATAGGACCGGTTGTACTATTTAATGGTTTTGATATAATGCTTTATTTCAGAAATGTTTACATAAAAATGTAGTATATTTAATTCAACTGCTAATAATACTAGTTAAATTTCAAATTCACAAAGCAAATCGTCTATAAATGAATTTAAAAATGAATTTATAAATTAATATAAAGAATATTACATTAATTTAACTAAAATGAAAAACAAAAAGGCAATTATTAATGAATATGATTTGTTTGTTTAGGATTCCTGGCAATGTAAATAGTTTGTATGTATGCTTGTTTGCATGTGACTATTCCTCTTTTGTTTGTTGATATTTGTTTAAAAAAATAAAAATAAAGGGTGCATGTGTGCCTCTTGCTAGCTGTCACTCAAATAGCAAGGAGCTGAAGCTCAATAGTTGAACTTGAATTGGTGGGGGGCTGACCCACGTGGGGGACATTTAAAAAAAAAGTGGTGCTGTACAGCTTCCAGAAAATCGCTAATTGGGGTAAAACAGTAATTCTGCTAATAGATTGTGCATCTATAAACTACACATTGACACATCCAGCCCAAAGCGGGAGATTTTTTTTTTTTTAAAGACTTAGTCGTCACCAAGGTTCCATATCATGTATTTAATAACTACCAGCTAGCTATCTTTAAGTGGAATTGACAGCATTTTAATTACTTTGAAGATATTTAACAATCATAATATCAGTCAAAAATATCAAATTCCCAGTTTAGGCTACGCACTTTATAAGAGTTTTTTTTTTTTTTTTTTTAAGGTAATATTTGACAAAATTCCATGATGTACAGTAAGGCATTATTTGCAGAATATTAACTTTATTTGCATTATTTGCATTAATATAACTCACCAATACATTTCTTGGTAGTCCAGAAAAATTGCTATCAGGTTGTAAATTACAGCTGGCCTGGTACATTGTTTGCTGCCTCCACCCATTCGGGATGCACCGTTTCAATTACTCAATATTTTTACAAAAACAGACAAATGTAACTAAGGCTGGGAATGTCAATACAATCAAACTAGCAAGGGAAAAGATCATAAGTCAGTCATAACGTGGCTAATAGGCTAGCATATATATTTATGTATACAAGCTAAAAACTCGGAGCCTAACGTTAGCCAGCTAGCTATCTGCTGGGAGGATGTCATGTCATTGGAGGAGTGGGTGACTGACCCAACTTTTTCCCCTCATATCGTTTTTAGGGGCTACTGCTAGAGATGCAGGTGTTATTTGGTTAGCTAGCAAGAAATGTGAATCGCTTAACTTGAATGACTGTTATCCAGTTAGCACATCTCTTGCACTCGTAAAGTCACTGGCTATCTACTCAGATTTCTGAGCACTCTCGTCTGATTGTGCATGAGCGCAGAATAACTGATGAATTTACGAACACACGCTGAACATTACCGGTGTCAGTAAACTTCAGCAAAACAGTTATACCAAATGTTGTTGCCTGCAGCACAGTTAGTCACTAAAGCTCTACATAACATGTAAACTGGCTCTGCTAGGGCGAATAAAATGGTCAGTGAGGTTCTCTCTCATTTGAGTCTGGAAGTAGCTAGCAATCTAGCCAGTTAGCTTGGTCCTTGAATTCTGTTTTAGGAACACTTGGCGCAACCATACTCCTCGACGAGAGCGTCCAGTGTCAATAGTGCAGTGTACGCTCTGAATTTATGAACAGACAATGTGACAACGCTCTGAATTTACGTATGCAGGGCACACTAACACATAGGAGGCAATTTACAAATGGATCCTTAGTTGTCAATCAAATGTACTTGTCATCGATTAGCAGACAAGTTCCCATTCAGTCGTCAAAACGTGGGTTGGGACAAGCATGCATTGGCAGGCAAGCTGCAGAAGGACGAGCAGGCTACTATTCCCCATAGTTTATAAGTGCAATTTTGACAGCCAACTAGCTGAAAAAGTTTGAGAGGGTTTATCCCTTGTTAGATTTTAGCTCATCTCGCTCTGGCTAGCATTAGTTGTTGGTGTGCATAACTGAGGGAGAGAGAGCCTACATTTTCAAGGTTGTTTGATCAATAGGACTGTAAAGTTCACAATGTAACATATTTGAAGAAATCCATTCAGATGTATTTTGTGTTTGCGAGCGGTGTGGTCAGCATGTCAATGTCACAAGCAGCTTATCGGCGAGAGTTGGCAAGATGAGAGGAAAAGTTCAGCTAACAAGGGCAACTACAAGGAGCTTGCAGATGTAATTGCACATTATGATGCATATGGAAGCCCCTACAGTCTTCTCTAGGTTGTCGAAATCAATTCAGAAAGATTTGATCACTTCCATTAAAAGTGATATTAAAAAGAGGTTGACACAGAGCAAAAGAATGCGCAAGTAGGCTTACCACTTTCCTCCGGTATTTATTTAGCAAAGGTGATAACACAATCACTCCTGACAGACACACTCAAACTCTTTACATAAATGTTGCAGCAGCCTAGGCTACACCTAAACATTAGAGATCTGACATGCTGTATGGGATGAAATCAAGATGATTTTTCAGTCAACTCTAGGCTACTAATAATAACAGCTGCATACAGCCTATGCGCCATGTCCATCTGGCAAGGGTAAACAAATTGGTAACGTTTATGTATTTATCGTCCATTTGTTTGTCAGGAGGAAATGTGAATATGATTTTGTTTTCTTTATATTTAAACATGGGCTGACTAGGCTGCCTATACCTTTTCAATCCAAAATTATTAACTGGAATTAATCAATCAACATAGTGATGACAAACTGAATTAATTTTTAATTAGACCTACAGTTGCATAGGCCTGTATGACGCAAACATGCATAAAGCAAATTCAGCCCTGTGAGTTCTATTGTCCATCAGTTGTGGTCTGTGTGGAATAACCCCCGTTAGTCTAGTATAAAACAGAGGTGGGACCAAGTCATTGTTTTACAAGTCACGAGTAAGTCTCAAGTCTTAGCACTCAAGTCAAGTCCCAAGTCAAGACAGACAAGTCCTAAACAAGTCATAATGTGCTCTTCACCAAATGTAATACCATTTCATATTTTGAACAAGAGTAACAGTTAGCATATTACATTTACGCAAATCATGAATGCTTTAAAAAAATATCTATATACTTATTACTTTCCAAATAAATGTCATATTTCCATGGAACCACATGGGTAGCCATGAGAAAGAGACACACACACACAGTGATCGACTATCGAGGATCGCAATCGGGCGATGTAGGCTTGTACACAATCGCCCAACCTTACACACTCTCTCTCTCTCCCTCTCTGTGGTTACAGTAGGCTAACGTATGTCAATGGTTTAAGGAACAGCAATAATATCAGGCAGGATTTAGGCTACCAACTGCCTAGCCAGTTGTAGCTCAATCTTGGGTGCAATGATCACGTTCCCGCACCAACTGACTGTGTGGAGGCTCACTGATTTAACGTTACATTAGCCTCCATGATACACTAGTAAAGTAATAAAATATATAGCTGTCGGCTATATTAGCCACGACTTAGTTTTTTGTGCAGCTTCAAATGTCGAACAAAGTTGTAAATTGTTGCGCCTCCGTCTGTAATTTTCTTCCCACTTTTTTTGCAATCTGTTATTTGTTGATACAGCGCCGTCTTTATATCCGAAAATAATAATTTTGGGTATCATCTTTCCAAGGGCTCCATCTGAATTCACCCCCCGACGTTCCTCTGCACTGCCACGCACAACTTTTTCTCACCTGGCACAATTTGATTGGCTGCAGTCCAATTCAAACTGTAATCCGTTAAATGAAGAGCTGCACACTTTTTAATATTTGGGCTTGGGGAGGGTATCAAGTCATAAGTCTCAAGTCAAGTCACGAGTCATTGGTGTTAAAGTCATATAAAGCATATAAAACCTTTTTAGAACTGATTAATCATTGTCATACCCTATAGGGTCCGGCGTTTTCCTGGTTAGGTTACAAGATAAGGAAAAACTCCGGGCCCCAGGGGGGAAAAACAATTGTCCCATCACTCTGGGACCTATGGTGCCACCAGTCTGCTTGCAGTTGTCAGTTACAGCGCATTCGGAAAGTATTCAGACCCCTTGACTTTTACCACATTTTGTTAAGTTACAGCCTTATTCTAAAATGGATTAAATGAATTGTTTTCCTCATCAACCGACACACAATACCTCATGATGACAAATTGAAAACAGGTTTTTAATGCTCAGACCCTTTGCTATGAGACTTGAAATTGAGTTCAGGTGAATGCTGTTTCCATTGATCATACTTGAGATGTTTCTACAACTTGATTGTAGTCCACCTGTGGTAAATTCAATTAATTGGACATGATTTGGAAAGGTACACACCTGTCTATATAAAGGTCCCACAGTTGACAGTGCATGTCTGAGCAAAAACCAAGCCATGAGGTTGAAGGAATTGTATGTAGTGCTCAGAGACAGGATTGTGTCGAGGTACAGATCTGGGGAAGGTTACCAAAACATTTCTGCAACATTGAAGGTCCCCAAGAACACAGTGGCCTCCATTATTCTTAAATGGAAGACAATTAGAATCACCAAGACTCTTCCTAAAGCTGAGGATTCAGGAGAGATGGGCCTTGTTCAGGGATGTGAGCTCCAGAGTTCCTCTGTAGAGATGGGTGAACCTTCTAGAAGGACAACCATCTCTGCAGCACTCCACCAATCAGGCCTTCACGGTAGAATGGCCAGATGGAAGCCACTCAAGGCACATGACAGCCCGCTTGGAGTTTGCCAAAAGGCACCTAAAGACTCTCAGACCATGAGAAACACGATTCTCTGGTCTGATGAAAATAAGATTTAACTATTTTTGGCCTGAATGCCAAGCGTCACGTCTGGAAGAAAACTGGCACCATCCCTACGGTGAAGCGTGGTGGTGGCAGCATCATGCTGTGGAGATGTTTATCAGCGGCAGAGACTGGGAGTCTGGTCAGGCTCAAGGGAATGATGAACGGAGCAAAGTAGAGATCCTTGATCCAGAGCCCTCATGACCTCAGAGGTTCACCTTCCAACAAGGTTCACCTTCCAACAGGACAACGACCCTAAGCACACAGCCAAGACCAACGCAGGAGTGGCTTCGGGGCAAGTATCAGTGTCTTTGAGGCCCAGCCAGAGCACGGACTTAAACCCGATCGAACATCTCTGGAGAGACCTGAAAAAAGCTGTGCAGCAACGCTTTTTGCTGTGCAGCAACGCAGCAAAGGGAAAAGGGTCTGAATACTTTCAGAATGCACTGTAGGTGGATGTTCAGGGCTTTACTCGGGAAGGTTTCTTGGGCTACTTTGTGTCAAGTGGGTAGCGATGTGCAGCCTGTTAAACTCAGACATCTCAGAATTCATAGTCAAACTTCATGGAGAAAGTTGTTGCCCAAACCTATCATGGTGCTTCTGTGATGGAATGTGGCTGCTATTTGTATTTACAGCTAAATCCCCTCCTGTTCCCTGATTTTTAAGAGGTGATTACCCTTCCAATCCACTACCATTGTCATTTCGCTCCTCACATGTATTCTCTCATCCACTGGCACATTGACTGTTTCCTCTCCAAGCACTGAGTAGGCCTGTCAATTTGCATTACTATATGTAGAGTAATGCACATTACACAAATTATTTTACTCCTTGCTTGGACTAACTCATTATTAGCCCTGGTCTAAATGTGTTATTATTGTCTTCCCAGTCAAATCCTGTCCTGCCCTCAGTGGAAGAGCTGACCTCTTCTCCAACACCATCCATGATGAGCCTGTCCTGCACTGAAGCCTACCGTATATAAACACCTCAACTAAAGTCAAGCCTCTGAACGCCTCAACTCATCCTCATACCCTCATTCAATCACTGCTGTAATCCCGTCCCAACACTAAATAGCCCTCTCATTCCCAATAATATTGTAATATAAACGTGTTATTATTTAGGTAACAAAAGTGAAACACGCTTTGTCTGTGTGGTCGGCACCTATACGTGGGTCTCTCATCCTCAATTTGTTCATATCCAACTAGCGTCTAATTGTCCAAATGAACGGCTGCGTTCACACTGTATTGCAATAGAATTTTCACAAATGCCTGTCATTCCCAAACATTATATGATTTTATCAATGACCATATAAGTGCTTGGGTGTCAAATGTACAAAACGTGTCATTCTTCCTGGGCTGGGGGTGTCTTATGAACAGATTTAATAACAGTTCCACTTTAAGATGAATACACTAATTGTAAGTAACGTTAACTAACTCGAGAACGTCGGCTAAATTACTCAAAAGTAGCTAATTATAGTTAGCTAGTTTAGTATAACGTTACCTGGCCAAAAGCTTGGCTCATCGTGCATAACAGAACAGCCAACTCGCTAGATACATTTGAGTTGCGTTAGAATGTATAAGTGAGCCCTGGTTGGATTAATGCAGTAGCTAACAACTAGCCCTACTCATCTTTGGTAAATAAACAAGCCAGCTAGCTCAGCGGCGAATTTACACAGGCAGCCAGTTGGTCGGATTCTTAAACTCTTCAAAGCAACTAGGTAGCTAAATCATATTGTTTCATGTGCATCAACGTCTTTCTCAAAAGCAAAGTGGACTTGCTAGCGGATATTTCAAACTACTTAACGAGTATTTCTAGCTAGTTAACGAGAATACTTTACTTACCAGCTGTTGCCGTATCCACCGTAGTAGCATCCTTGCCAAATGTAATCCAAAGTAGCCAGCAAGGTGGCTAGCTAGCTATTCCCGTAAACCCTTCCCAAACCATACATATTTCCTTTTACAGACAGATATTTTGTTCGTTACACAAAACATCCAGGCTGTGTGATTATGTGATCAAACATGATCTCTAATATTACGTGGAAGTAATTATGTCCCTATTAATGTGACGGCTGCAAAGTCTGTCTCGTCCATAGAGAATGATAGAGGCCTCTAGTGGCCAAAAATCCGGTTTGGCATGGGCAGCGCCATTAAGGGTTTACACCATTTTTTTATGTAGTCAACTGGGTGGGACTCCTGGTGACCCTGTTGGCGTCATATCCCACTCGTTCATCAGGTGTGATCAGCCAGTTGTGAATAACAATTAGTACTTCAAAATGTGACACACCACCTAGATTGGATCCTATATAGCAGCATTTGAAATTGTGTTTTTTTACATTGGATAAAAGTAGACACAGAACTAGAAAATTAATGGGAAAGTAATTCTGCTTGGAAAGTTGCTAAAAGTTTGAGAAAATGGCCTGGTAATGTTTTGGTACACCTACTGGCGAGCTCTTTGTCTACACCATTCAGCATCGTTCACACCCTCTTAAGCCTTAGCCCCACTAGTCTCTTTAAGGATTCACAGTAGTAAACAACCAAAGATTTCAAGACTAAGTGGTGATGGTAGTAAAAATACACTATCTAATCCAGACCTATATTCTAATCTGACTTTGGTGCAGGCTATGTTCTTCACATTAGTCTCTGGTAAACACACACTATATCAAATAGAATCAAGGTTTACTTGTCACATGCACAGGATACAGAAAATGTAAACGGCATAGTTAAATTCTTACTTTCATAGGAGTCTTTTGTTTAGACATGTAGCTAGCTAGCCAAACAATTAACCATAATCCCAACTCTAACGCTGGGTTGAAAACAACTGGGAACTCAGGAAAAAAGGCCTCAGACTGGGGGGAAAAATGTACTTGAATGGTCATCCAACTCAGTATTCCAACTCGGGGAAACTTTCTAGAGCTCTGACTTTCTGATCTGAAGATCAATGACATCATGATTCGACTTTGCATTTTTCCAAGTTCCCAGTTGTTTTCAATGCTGCAATACTACTATGCATGAATCTGCAAGTAGCTAAAGCTAAACAACTAGGTTAAATTTTAGCTAGCAACACAAATGGCTTTATGAGACTACACAGATCATACACATAATGTTAGCTTACGAACCAGCTAGTCATTTGCGTTGCTAGCTATCTAATGTTGAACCTAGTTGTTTAGCTTTAGCTACCTGCATGGTAGTATTGCAGCGTTGGAAACAACTTGCTTTAACTTGCAATGAAAATTACTTTCTGACTAAATTAGAAACGTATATCTGAAAATGCAACTTTTTCAGTTCCTCATATCTTTAAAAAAAAGCAGTGGTAGAAAAGATTATCCACACATACTGAGCAGCTCATGTTAAAGACAGATACAAGGCAGACTAACCCAAACTCCTATCTTGATATGTCCAGCCCATCCATTTGTTAATCAAATCATAGCTAGCGGTAAGGGTCCTGTGTTTTTCCCTGGCTAAATCAACTAGCCTTGTACCTTAACAATTGTATTTGTATTAACGGGGGGGATTCAAATGCCTCTCCTGTGAAGTGATGTGCAACATACACCTAGCTTCTTGAAACAGGTCACACATGCTGTCAGACGCTAACACGGCACAGATGCAAAGATGAGCCCTCTGTCTATCTCTATGGTCTTGCGTCTCTTGTCCCACATCCTTTGTGGACCCCAGGAAGAGTAGCTGCTGCATGTGTGGAATGCCTTTTAGGTCTTTGCGTGTCAAAAATGATATGTCAACGCTTATGACCAATCATGATCTGAATGACTGCACGTCACAATACTTTTTTTTTTTTACATCGTTTTTACACATTGATTACACTAGCACTCATATTTCATGTCAGTGATGCAATGATGCTGGTAAAGTTGTTGCACAACTGCCATTGCCGCACAAGGGAGATACACACTTCCGAGCAAAATGACCTCATCTGTTGCATTAGTGATAGTTATGCCCCACGTTCACATGCTAGTCAGAACTAGGAAACTCAGAAATGTACGACTTGCTAACTGGTTGTAGTTGTACATGTGCCGAGTTGAACGAATTAGCAAATCGAACGTTTCCTAGTTCCCGACTAGCATATGAATGCAAATGCCGCGTTAAAAACAACGGATCTCAGAAATCTGACTTCAAACGACAATTTGTTCAATAGGAAAAATAGTTTAGGACTTTCTGACCTTAAGATCAATGACGTCATGATTTGACCTCGTTTATTTCCAGAGTTCCCAGTTGTCTTGAAAGCACCATAACTATCTAGCCAGGGGTCATCTAAAGAACCCCAAATTTTATAAGACAGTTTTTGTATTTGATTGAAGATTGTCAGACCTGGTCTGGTCAAGCCATGCTTATAAGTTTATCTTGCGGCAACATGGCTAGGGAGCTGGGAAGCTTATTGCTAAGAATATCAAATTATTACCCCAGAAATTGCTAAAACATCTGAATCAAAGCTATTTGTGAGTGACTTTGTTATTCTGCAAACTGAATTCAACATAGTAGGTAGACTGCTTACATCCAGTTAACAAGCTGTTATCACTGTTGACAAAATGCTTGATTTATTCTGTATTTTGACCGGCCCGGTTCCACAAGGGGGCTTAGCCCTCTCATTCACTTGTGCCCCACAGTATTAGTTTTGTCACTATATAAAATAAAAAAGTAATGCTTGAGTGAAAGGTTGCCACAAAATGTGTATCTCCACTGCTCTGTCAGCACAATGGACAGAGCGTGCTACGGTATGTGTAAGGAGGCTAGGGAAAGCAACCCATACAGAAAAGTAATATATTGCAATATACAGTGCCTTTGGAAAGTATTCAGACCCTTGACGTTTTCCACATTTTGTTATGTTACAGCCTTGTTCTAAAATGGCTTAATTAAAAAATATATCTTTAGTGAAAAGCTTTTGGGACATTTTTGCAAATGCATTAAAATATAACTTATTTATATAGGTGTTGACCCTTTGCTATTAGACTCGAAATTGAGTCCAGGTGCATTCTGTTTCCATTGATCATCCTTGAGATGTTTCTATAACTTGATTGGAGTCCATCTGTGGCAAATTCAATTAATTGGACATGCTTTGGAAAGGCACACATAGGTAATTTAAGGTCCCGCAGTTGACAGTGCATGTCAGATCAAAAACCAAGCTACGAGGTTGACGGAATTGTCCGTAGAGCTCAGACAGGATTGTGTCGAGGCACAGATCTGGGGAAGGGTACCAAAGAATGTTGGCGGCATTGAAGGTCCCAAAGAATACAGTGGCCTCAGTTATTCATAAATGGAAGAAGTTTGGAACCAACATAGATGGACCATCCTAGAGATGGCCGCCCGGCCAAACTGAACAATTGGTGAAGGGCCTTGGTCAGGGAGGTGACCAAGAACCCAATGGTCACTCTGACAGAGATCCAGAGTTCCTCTGTGGAGATGGGTGAACCTTCCAGAAGGACAACCATCTTTGCAGCATTCCACCAGTCAGGCCTTCACGGTGGAATGGCCCAGCAGAAGCCGCTCCTCAGTAAAAGGTACATGACAGCCAGCTTGGAGTTTGCCAAAAGGCACCTAAAGACTCAGACCATGAGAAAGAAGATTCTCTGGTCTGATGAAACTAAGATTGAACTCTTTGGCCTGAATGCTAAGCGTCACGTCTGGATTAAACCAGGCACTGCTCATCACCTGGCCAATACCATCCCTATGGTGAAGCGTGGTGGCAGCATCATGCTGTGGAGATGTTTTTAGCGGCAGGAACTGGGAGGATCAAGGCAAAGATGAACAGCGCAAAGTACAGAGATCCTCGATGATAACTTGCTCCAGTGCGCTCAGGACCTCAGACTGGAGTGAAGGTTCAACTTCCAACAGGACAACGACCCTAAGTACACAACCACGACAATGCAGGAGTGTCTTCGGACAAGTCTGAATATCCTTGAGTGGCCCAGCCAGAGCCCTGACTTGAACCTCTCTGAAGAGACCTGAAAATGGCTGTGCAGCAACGCTCCCCATCCAACTTGACAGAGCTTGAGAAGATCTGCAGAGAAGAATGGGAGAACTCCGCAAACACAGGTGTGCCAAGCTTTTAGCGTCATACCAAGAGGACTCAATGCTGTTATCGCTGCCAAATGTGCTGCAACAAAGTACTGAGTAAAGGGTCTGAGTACTTATGTAAATATCATATTTCAGTTGAATTTTAATACATTTTTGCTTTGTCATTTGTTACGGATACAGTTATCCTGTGTGTGTGTATCCTGTGTGTGTGTTTCTTTTCTCTCCTTCTCCCCTCACAGGTGAAAATCATCACTCCCCAATCAGTCAACAATCAATCATCAATCAGAAGACACACCTCCTCCTATTTCCTACCCTATCACAGTTCCTTCCCCATGGTTTAAAAACCCCATCAGTTGTTTGCTCTAGAGCTCAATCTCTCTGTAAATGTCATGTCTGTAGGTCTCTGTGTTTCACTCTCTCTTTGTGTATTAACCTCTCTTTTGTTTGAGCACCTCCATAGCACTTTGTCATCACCTGTGAGTATTGTTTTGGTTATGGTGTTTGTTTGTTGCTGGTGGGAAAAGGGGGAAACCAAGAGAAGTCGCCCATGGGTATACACTACCCGTAGGTGAACTTTGTTAAATACACTAGTTAGAACTGGGCGGACCACCCACTGTATTTTTGGTTAGTTAGCTGTTGTTGAAGTAGGCTAGTCTAGCTTAGGGGTGTTTTTGTATATTTATTGTTTCTTTCCTTGGGTCCAGCTCAGCCCCTTTTCCTGCTTCCCCCCCCATTACTGTGTGTTTATAAATAAACCTGGAGTTTGACGTTAGATTTCTGTTGTCGTGGTTATTTCGTTCACACTTTTTTACTTTGTCACAATAATAATTTGCATGAGTTATGTTACGGGTCTCATTACCATCCCCCCTAGACTGTCGGGCCAAAAGGGATTCGTAACATCATTATTGGGAATTGTGTGTAGATTTGTGAGGGGGTTTATTTAATACATTTTAGAATAAGGCTAACGTAACAAAATGTGGATAGAGTCAAGGGGCCTGAATACTTTCCGAATGCACTGTAGGTGTGCACCAACATGATCAAAAGTTTTTGCACACCTGCTCATTAAACATCTCATTCCAAAATCATGGGCATTAATATGGATGTTCTCTTGGTAAGTGTGTGAATTGGAACATTTTCTTGTCCTGCTAAGCATTCAAAATGTAACGAGTACTTTTGGGTGTCAGGTAAAAAGTACATAATTTTCTCTAGGAAAGTAGTGAAGTAAAAGTTGTCAAATTTTAAATAGTAAAGTGCCCCCACCCCCAAAAGTTCCCCCAGTACTTAAGTACTTTACACTGCGCCACAGTCTATTGGCGGCAAGCTTTACACTACTCCAGCCAATGCATAGTAATCGTAGCCTTGTGTGCGGCTGCTCGGCCAAGGAAAATCAATTTCATGAATCTCCCGATGAACAGTTCTTGGGGTGACATTGCATCCAGAGGCAGTTTGGAACACTGTAGTGAGCACCCTGGGCCTCAACCCCGCCCTGTACAATTGGGTCCTGGACTTTCTGATGGGCCGCCCACAAGTGGTGAAGGTAGGAAACAACGTCTCCACCTCGCTGACCGTCAACACTGGGGCCCAACAAGGGTCCCTGCTCAGCCCCCTCCTGTACTCCCTGTTCACCCATGACTGCGTGGCCTTGCATGCCTCCAACTCCGTTATCAAGTTTGCAGACGACACAACAGTAGTGGGCTTGATTACCAACAACGACAAGACAGCCTACAGGGAGGAGGTAAGGGCACTCGTAGTGTGGTGTCAGGAAAACAACCTCTCACTCAACATCAACAAAACAAAGGATGATTTGGACTTCAGTAAACAGCAGAGGGAGCCCCCCTGCCCCCATTCTCATCGAAGGGACCTCAGTGGAGGAAGTGGAAAGTTAAGTTCTTCGGCGTACACATAAATGACAAACTGAAATGGTCCACTCACACAGACAGTGTGGTGAAGGCGCAACAGCGCCTCTTCAACCTCAGGAGTCTGAAGAAATGTGTCTGTCACCCAAAACCCTGACTAACTTTTACAGATCCACAATCAAGAGCATCCTGTCGGGCCGTATCGCAGCCTGGTACTGCACCTGCACCGCCCACAACCGCAGGGCTCTCCAGAGGGTGGTGCTGTCTGCACATCGCATCAGTGGGGACAATCTAACTGCCCTCCATGACACCAATAGCACCCTATGTCACAGGAAGACAAAAAAGCTCATCAAAGACAAACACCCGAGTCACTGCCTGTTCATACCGCTACCATCCAGCAGGCGAGCTCAGTACAGGTGCATCAAAGCTGGGACCGAGAAGCTGTTTAGTCTCTCTCAAGGCCATCCAACTCTTAAACAGCAATCACTAACTCAGAGGCTGCTGCCTACATGGTAACTCAATCACTGCCACTTTAACAAATGGATCACTAGTCACTTTAAAAGATGCCACTTTAAATAATGCCATTTTACATATATTACATTACTCATATATGAATGTACTGTATTTTATGCCATATATTGCACCTTGCCTATGCTGCTTGGCCATAGCTCATCCATATATTATGTACATATTCTCATTCACCCCTTTTTAGATTTGTGTGTATTAGGTAGTTGAGGAATTGTTAGATATTACTACACTGTCGGAACCAGAAGCACAAGCCTTTCACTACACTCGCATTAACATCTGCTAATCATGTGTATATGACCAATAGAATTTGATTTGAGTGTTGCAACCGAGGACAGACGACTTTTACACGTTATGCGCTTCAGTACTCAATGGTCCCATTCTCTGAGCTTGTGTGGCCTACCACTTCGCGGCTGAGCCACTGTTGCTCCTAGACGTTTCCACTTCACAATAACAGCACTTACAGTTGACCGGGGCAGCTCTAAACAGGGCAGAAATTTGACAAACTGACCTTTTGGAAAGTTGTCTGTCACTCCTACTCCTGCTGCCACTCTCCAGTGCTTGGCATTGCCAGTCTACTAACCACCGGTCCTGGTAATATTATGCACACCTGCTCCCCTTCATTACACACACCTGGACCTCGCTCCATTTATTTAGCCCTCAGTCATTAGGCAGTATTGGTTTTGGTCACGTTCAGTACGCTTCTGATTATCTCCCTTCTGTCATCATTAAACTCACCTTATACACCTGCTACCTGACAGAATACTGCTTCAGATATTATAGAAGCAGCAGAAGAGAAAGACCTCTCCCGGACGGTAGGTGAACAGGGATACCTTCTCCGCCAACACCACGATCAGCTGGTGCAACTGGGTGCAGTTATGGATGATATCCTCCGTGTTCTCCACCCCCTCGACGTCACCTGAAAGGTTTCACCTCCAACTAACAGAGGGCCTACCATGAGGCGAGCCAGCTCCCCAGCCTACCCAGCAGTCCACTCAGGGAGGTGATGCATGGCTGTCCCTCCCGACCAAGCATGATGGAACCCCATCCAAATGCTGTGGCTTCCTACTCCAGTGCTCCCTCTATTTCAGTCGGGATCCCCCACTGCCAAGAGGTCCAAGGTTGCCATGGCCATTTTCCTGCTGACCGGGCAGATGTTTGAGAGGGCTACAGCTGTCTGGGAGAGAGGGGAGGAAGCGCTAGGTTCATGCAAGAGGTTTAGGGCGGTCTTTCACCATCCACCGGAGGGCAAAGGAGGTGAGCAAATATTCCAAATCTGGCAGGGTGCCCAGACCTCTGAGTAAGCTCTCACCTTCTGGATCGTGGCACCCTCCAGTGAGCAGGCACTCTGCACCCTATTCCGTAGAGGACTGTGAGGAGGTCTAGATGGAGACATTTCCTTGGAGGCGCTCATCACGATGTCCATCTGTCTGGACAAACTTCTTCGGGAGGGCTGATACCTCCCTAACACCCTCCTTTGGCTGTCCTGAGACATCGCCAGAAACCACTGGGGCGGTGTTCCTATTGCGGCCAGGAGGGCCACCAGCTTCAGATGAGTCCACTAGGGCAGAGGGATGCCCCTGTGATCATCTGTCTCCCAGAGTAGGCGTGAGTATTCCGTCATTGTTTTTCCGCCAAAGCCTTCCTGGTTTCCATTTCGCTGGCTTTCCCTCGGGTGTTGTCTCTAGTGGACTCTGGTGCCTCGGGAATTTCATCAACCAGGCCTTCGCCTCCTCCCTAAACATCACCTCGTACCTGCTCTCCTTTCCTTTTTCGGTCCAAGCCATTGGAATTCGGCACGATCACGCACATCACAGCACCCCTCACCGTGGGACCAGTGCACCAAGAAAGCCTTCCCTTCCTCATCACTGCGCCAGTACACAACGTCATCCTCAGACTCCCCACCATATCCTGGTTGAGGATCAAAATCACTGCCTGGGCATGAGGATGTCGGGAGACCTGCTTTCCCTTACCCTGTGGTTCCACAGGTGCCCATGATTCCATCCGCCAGGCTCTGGAGAGGGAACCCGCATCTACGTTCCCACGGGGTTAAGGGATCTGGACACAGGTATCACCCGCACAATTCCATCCCTCTCCGCTAAATACTGGTGGTCCACCTTGTCGCATGACGTTGCTTTCTATGTCAACTCCTGCTCTATGTGCCCAAACTATATATCCCTGGCACGCTCCAGCAGGGAAACTTCTTCCCATGCCTCAGCGGCCTTGGTCCCATCTCTCCATGGACTTCGTTACTGATCTCCCTCTGTCTGATTGTTTCACCACTATTATGGTTGTTGTGGACAAGTTCTCTAAATCCTGCCGTTTTATCCCTCTCTCTGGTCTCCCTACCGCTCTCCAGGTTGCCGAGGCACTGATCCAGCAGGTCTTCTGGCACTACGGCCTTCTGGAGGACATGGTCTCTGACGTGGCCCCCAATTCAAGTTGCGGGTATGGAGAGCCTTCATGGAGAAGCTGGGGGCCACGGCCAACCTCCCATCCAGGTACCGGCCTCAGTCCAACGGGCAGGTGGACCATCCTTTCTCCCCTGCCTCTGGGATGGTTGCATTGCAGGGAGAATGTTGGAAAAGCCTACCTAGCTATCATTTTTGATCCTGCTCTTATTTTGAGGACTCAGACGTTTTCCCATTGGTCATACAAATAATGGTGTATTATGACCCGTGTGCTTGTTTGCAGTGTTATTTTTAAACATTTTGACAGCACTACTGACCCTAGTGGTAGCGCTTGGCTTGCTCTTGCAAATTCAGCTTACACAATATAATTTTGTTAATTTACACGTCAAATTAAAACCTTATATTGCATATAGCTAACTGAGATCCTAGTAAACTAAAATAAACTCTCCCCAGCTACATCCCTGTTGTGACTAGATTCAATACCGTTAAAGATGAGATTTACTATAGAAATACCATGATAGTTTGGACCAACATTTTTTATAACTATCTGTGTTTGGATGTTTTGAAGCCAGACAGCAACTTGCCGTTTTTCGTTGCTATGGCGATAGCTACCTCGAGGTAGGTTAGTTTAGTAGTAAACTAGCTAGCTAGAGTCCCTCCACGATGACAAAAAATATTATTTTTAACCATACAATTGGTTTCGTCATCTGTGATGACAGCTAGCTAGGATTTATATGGATGTGACGTGACAATTAGCCAACCTCACTACCCTCAGGATGCACAACGACAAGCTGGTGCGAATGACTAATGCACCGGTGTAGTCGGTACTTTCATCAAATAAATAATACACAATATTATTTTGTGTAAAACTATAACCACAGTCATAATTATGGCTTAACCCTGCCTATTTCTAAAATGTATCATTAAAATCTGATTTCAAACCTAACCTTAACCATATGCCTAACCTTAAATTACGACAAATCTATTTAGTCAATACAGGACTAAGATTGCATCGTACTATACTAGCTCCGACACTCGTAGGATGTGGCAGTGTGTAACGGCGTTCTTCGTTTGTTGAAAGAGAGGACCGAAATGCAGCGTGGTGGTTACTCATGTTCTTTAATGAATGAATGACGATACATGAAATAACTATTAAATACGAAAACAACAAACGGAACGTGAAACCTTATACAGCCTATCTGGTGAACACTACACAAAGACAGGAACAATCACCCACGAAAAACAAAGCGAACTCAGGCTACCTAAATACGGTTCCCAATCAGAGACAATGTGAATCACCTGACTCTGATTGAGAACCGCCTCAGGCAGCCAAGCCTATACAACACCCCTAATCAGCCGCGATCCCAAATACTACAAACCCCAATACGAAATACAATAACATAAACCCCTGTCACACCCTGGCCTGACCAAATATATAACGAAAACACAAAATACAATGACCAAGGCGTGACAGAACCCCCCCCCCCCCTAAGGTGCGGACTCCCGGACGCACCTCAAAACCATAGGGAGGGTCCGGGTGGGCGTCTGTCCATGGTGGCGGTTCCGGCTCGGGACGTGGACCCCACTCCATTAATGTCCTTGTTCCTCCCCTTCGTCCTCACCCAGAACCCCACAGAACTGAGGAGCAGCTCGTGACTGAGGGGCAGCTCGGGACTGAGGGGCAGCTCGGGACAGAGGGGCAGCTCGGGACAGAGGAGCAGCTCGGGACAGAGGGGCAGCTCGGGACAGAGGGGCAGCTCGGGACAGAGGGGCAGCTCGGGACTGAGGGGCAGCTCGGGACAGAGGGGCAGCTCGGGACAGAGGGGCAGCTCGGGGCAGAGGGGCAGCTCGGGACTGAGGGGCAGCTCGGGACTGAGGGGCAGCTCGGGACTGAGGGGCAGCTCGGGACTGAGGGGCAGCCCGGAACTGAGGGGCAGCCCGGAACTGAGAGAAAGCCCAGTACTGAGAGAAAGCCCAGTACTGAGAGGAAGCCCAGTACTGAGAGGAAGCCCAGTACTGAGATGAAGCTCAGGTAGGTAGTAGGTAGTAGGCTCCGGTAGATCCTGGCTGGCTGGCGGATCTGGAAGAGTCTGGCTGACTGGCAGATCTGGAAGAGTCTGGCTGACTGGCAGATCTGGAAGAGTCTGGCTGACTGGCAGATCTGGAAGAGTCTGGCTGTCTGGTGGATCTAACTGATCCTGACAGACTGGCGACGCTGGGCAGACTGGCTGCGCTGGGCAGACTGGCGACGCTGGGCAGACTGGCGACGCTGGGCAGACTGGCGACGCTGGGCAGACTGGCGACGCTGGGCAGACTGGGGGCACTGGCGGCGCTGGGCAGACTGGCGGCACTGGCGGCGCCGGGCAGACTGGCGGCACTGGCTGCTCCATATAGGCTGACAGCTCTGGCGGCTTCCTACAGACTGACAGCTCTGGCGGCTCCGTGCTGACTGGCAGCTCCTTGCAGACTGGCAGCTCCTTACAGACTGACAGCTCCTTGCAGACTGACAGCTCCTTGCAGACTGACAGCTCTGTGCAGACTGACAGCTCCTTGCAGACTGACAGCTCCTTGCAGACTGACAGCTCGGGCTGCTTCATGCAGACTGACAGCTCTGGCTGCTCCATGCAGACTGACAGCTCTGGTGGCTTCTTACAGACTGACAGCTCCAGCTGCTCCCTGCAGGCTGGCAGCTCCAGCTGCTCCCTGCAGGCTGGCAGCTCCGTCTGCGCTGAACAGGCGGGAGACTCCGGCAGCGCAGGAGAGGAGAGAGGCTCTGGCTGCGCTGAACAGGCGGGAGACTCCAGCAGCGCTGTAGAGGAGAAAGGCTCTGGCTGCGCTAAACAGGCGGGAGACTCCAGCAGCGCAGGAGAGGAGAAAAGCGCTGGCTGCGCTGAACAGGCGGGAGACTACGACAGCGCAGGAGAGGCGAGGCGCACTGTAGGCCTGATGCGTGGTGCTGGAACTGGTGGTACTGGATCGAGAACATGCACAGGAAGCCTGGTGCGGGGAGCTGCTACCGGAGGACTGGAGTGTGGAGGTGGCACAGGATGGGCTAGACCGTGAAGGCGTACTGGAGATCTTGAGAGCAGTGTTGGCACAGGACGTGCAAGGCTAGGGATGTGCACAGGAGGCCTGGTGCGTGAGGCTGGCACCAACTTCACCAGCCGACTAGCACGCACCTCAGGACGAGTATGGAGCGCTAACCCAGGTGCCATCAAATCCCCAACACGTTCCGTCGGGCGAATCCCATGCAAAAAGCACCAACACAGCAACTCCCTCATTTCTCTCTCCTCCAATTTCCCCATTAACTCCTTCACAGTCTCTGTTTCGCTCACCTCCAACACCGGCTCTGGTTCTGGTCTCCTCCTTGGCTCCTCACGATAAACAAGGAGAGTTGGCTCAGGTCTATCTCCTGACTCAGCCACTCTCCCTCTGAGCCCCCACCCCAATACATTTTTGGGGCTGCTTTTCGGTTTTCGCTCTGCGCCAGTGTCTTTCTTTTCGACTCCATTCGTCTATAGCCCTCTTCGCACTGTTCCAGCGAATCCCAGGCGGGCTCAGGCACTCTCTCTGGGTCGGCCGCCCACCTGTCTATTTCTTCCCACGTCGTATACTCAAAGCCTCTGCTGTCCATAACGTCCTCCCTTCGCTGCTGCCTGTTAACACGCTGCTCGGTCCGAGTGTGGTGGGTGATTCTGTAACTGCGTTCTTCGTTTGTTGAAAGAGAGGACCGAAATGCAGCGTGGTGGTTACTCATGTTCTTTAATGAATGAATGACGATACATGAAATAACTATTAAATACGAAAACAACAAACGGAACGTGAAACCTAATTACAGCCTATCTGGTGAACACTACACAAAGACAGGAACAATCACCCACGAAAAACAAAGCGAACTCAGGCTACCTAAATACGGTTCCCAATCAGAGACAACGTGAATCACCTGACTCTGATTGAGAACCGCCTCAGGCAGCCAAGCCTATACAACACCCCTAATCAGCCGCGATCCCAAATACTACAAACCCCAATACGAAATACAATAACATAAACCCCTGTCACACCCTGGCCTGACCAAATATATAACGAAAACACAAAATACAATGACCAAGGCGTGACACAGGGCTTACAAAGTATTATAGACTACAAAGAGAAGCACAGCCACGAGCTGCCCAGTGACACAAGCCTACCAGACAAGCTAAATTACTTCTATGCTCGCTTCGAGGCAAGCAACACTGAAGCATGCAGGAGAGCATCAACTGTTTTGGATGACTGTGCGATCACGCTCTCCGTAGCCGATGTAAGACCTTTAAACAGGTCAACATTCACAAGGCCGCATCTAATCTCTTTTTTTTAATATATTTTTTTACTTAAACATCAATGCAGTTAACACTTGTTTTTCTTAAGGGCTTGTAAGTAAGGTGTACACCTGTTGTATTCGGCGCATGTGACAAATAACATTTGATTTGATTTCTGGTGGTGGTATCTAGCTGAAACCGAAATCCATGGCCACAGGGTTTCCCCTGTATAACACAGCCACACAGTCAAAATTGTCTACAAAAAGTTTGGGTGAGGCATAAGGTTAGCAGTGTAAATTTAAGCTTAGGGTTCAGGTTTAAAATCTGATTTTATGAAAAGAATGTGTAGAAATGGGCGGGTTTAGCCGTAAAACTTATTTTTTTTATGTGCAAGAAACTCAACAGAGGGTTTTGCTGTAGCCGGCCTATCAACTGGGATTACAGTCAGCACTGATTGGGAACAATGTCGTACAGAATGACGACCCGAGCTAGCTACAACCAGAGGACAAGAAGAATAAAGAGTTCCGGAGTGTAGGAAGGTGGCTGGACAAACTTGAATCTGGTCCGATGGGGGCAGGTATTGTAATGGCGGCAGCTGATGCAGTGTTTGACTTTGTTGACGTGAGTGAAGTTGGTAATTATGACTGGACAACGGTAATAAAGAAGAATGGAGCTAAAAACTAAAGTTGGAAATGAACAGCTGTTTCTGGTTGGAGTACACTCCATGAATAAGCATGTTTATTTGGGAGACCCGTTATGAAGATGGTGAAGGACGAATTGTGAAAAGTGGAGTCGGTCAGAGTGACCAAGAGAGGTATGATAGTAATTTCATGTGTATCGAAAGAGCAAAAAGAGAAACCTCCATAAACATTCAACATATGAAGTGTAGAGTTATGATTTTCAGAGTAGGGCACCGAGGAAATGTGTCATCTCGCTGGATAGAGGCTTCTTGTTATAGGGACAACATGACGGGAATAGTTGGGACATGTCGATTAACCCATACTGTGAATGGAAAGGAGGAAAGACATTTCTGTACTATTGATGTTTGGTGAAAAGTCTCTCCCGACCCATGTAACGATATGTGGTCTGAGCGTATGTACAAAAACTGCTACGCTGTCATAAATGTAAAACGTTGGCCACCTGTCAAGTATTTGCAGATGGAATATCAGTGTTGAAGAGTCTGAGGATGCTGCAACTGTGATGGGAATCATGTTCCAGAGTTCTGTTAGGTTGAAGGAGGTCAAAGTAGTGAGGATCAGGGCTGCCGAGCAGGTCTCCTATACGGAGGCAGTAAAAATTAGATGACGCTATGGCAGTGGATGAGTACCAGCCTGTTGATGTTGTTCATCAGTCAAAATATCCTGAAATACTAATGGTGAAGGTTTTTTTTTTTTTTTAATTACGTTCATTGTGCTGGTGATTAATTGTACAGGAGAAACAAATAAATTAATAAACTGTATATCACCGTGAAAGCAGCAAAAAGGTTATTGGACCTTTAGGACTTCATGGCTGAAATATTGCAGGGAATACGGTCAGAAGATTTTCCCCCTCTCAGGCTTCAGAGCCTGTGTAGGGATCTGAGTTGACATTTGAAACTGAATGAAGGAATACATAGTTATTATTGGGGGGGGGTTAATGAGATTGAGAATACTGAGTATGGTTTTCACCCTTTTTCTTTTTTCTTCCTGTGTTAGTTTCTCAGTTTTCACACCCCACCCAGTAGGTGGCATCAATACACCTTTTAGAGTCTGCCAATAAAAATTCAAAGTAGTAGAAGAAGTGCTCAATAGCTGCCTAATGCAATATGGTATCCAACGGGAAACATGCAGGCAGCGAGGCTGACGAGGCCGTAGGAAATTGATCAGCAAATGAAAGTCTCGAGCAGTACAACATGCACCCTAGAGTTGGACAATAAAGACCACTTGCCAGTTCTAAAGGCTGATCCTCAGGCATATATCACCCACTCCTAGCCAATACAGTCCATACAAAGCGGAGTGGACCAACCAAAATGCCATGAATCTGTTTCCAACCAATGCATCCACACGTTTTGCACTCTACAATCCTTAACGAATAAGTTTCCTCTTCTGTTTGTCTCTGACAATGACTTTGACATCTATCTCACTAAAACATGGCACAGAGAGGGTGACTTTTACCATTTTAAAGATGCAAATATACTGAACAAATGCAACATGTAAAGTGTTGGTCCATGCACAAAGTTTATTTCTCTACAATTTTGTGCACAAATTTGTTTACACCCCAGTTAGTGAGCATTTCTCCTTTTCCAAGATAATCCATCTAATTGAAAGGTGTGGCATATCAAGAAGCTGATTAAACCGCAAGATTATTACCCAGTTGCACCTTGTGCTGGGGACAATAAAATGCCACTCAAGCATTTTGTCATGCTGACTGCAGGAATGTCCAGCAGAGCTGTTGCCAGAGAATTTAATGTTAATTTATCTACCATAAGCCACCCCCAATGTCGTTTTAGAGAATTTGGCAGTACATCCAACCAGCCTCACAACAGCAGACCACGTGTAACCACGCCAGCCCAGGATCTCTACATCCGGCTTCGGGATCGTCTGAGAACAGCCACCCGGACAGCTGATGAAACTGAATATTTCTGTCTGTAATAAATCCCTTTTTCTCAGGAAAAACTCATTCTGATTGGCTGGGCCTGGCTCCCCAGTGGGTGACTCATACTTTTATATATTTGACTCAAATATCAAAAGTGAGTGAAAGCTTAAAGATAATTTGCTTTTACTGTAGATGAATACATTATTATTACTATAACAGAATATTACTCTCACGGCCGTCGTAGGGAGGAGACCAAGGCGCAGCATGATTAGCATACTTTCCTCTTTATTAAAGAATGAACACTGAAAAAACAAACAAAATAACAAAACGAACAATGAAGCTAATATGGCTAGTGCAGACAGGCAACTAAACATAGAATAAGAACCCACAAATACCCAAGGGAAAATGGCAACCTAAATATGATCCCCAATCAGAGACTACGATAAACAGCTGCCTCTGATTGGGAACCAATTCAGGCCACCATAAACCTACATATGCCTAGACTTACAAACACCCCTAGACATACAAAAACCCTAGACAATACAAAACAAGCATACCCACCCTCGTCACTAGGCACTTTCCTCCATATAGAGTTGTGGCCAAAAGTTTTGAGAATGACACAAATATAAATTTTCACAAAGTCTGCTGCCTCAGTTTGTATGATGGCAATTTGCATATACTCCAGAATGTTATGAAGAGTGATCAGATTAATTGCAATTAATTGCAAAGTCCCTATTTGCCATGCAAATGAACTGAATCCCCCAAAAACATTTCCATTGCATTTCAGCCCTGCCACAAAAGGACCAGCTGACATCATGTCAGTGATTCTCTCGTTATCACAGGTGTGAGTGTTGACAGGGACAAGGCTGGAGATCACTTTGTCATGCTGATTGAGTTCGAATAACAGAAGCTTCAAAAGGAGGGTGGTGCTTGGAATCATTGTTCTTCCTCTGTCAACCATGGTTACCTGCAAGGAAACACATGCCGTCATCATTGCTTTGCACAAAAAGGGCTTCACAGGCAAGGATGTTGCTGCCAGTAAGACTGCACCTAAATCAACCATTTATCGGATCATCAAGAACTTCAAGGAGAGCGGTTCAATTGTTGGAAAGAAGGCTTCAGGGCGCCCAAGAAAGTCCAGCAAGCGACAGGACCGTCTTCTTAAGTTGATTCAGCTGCGGGATCGGGGCACCACCAGTACAGAGCTTGCTCAGGAATGACAGCAGGCAGGTGTGAGTGCATCTGCACGCACAGTGAGACAAAGACTTTTGGAGGATGGCCTGGTGTCAAGAAGGGCAGCAAAGAAGCCACTTCTCTCCAGGAAAAACATCAGGGACATACTGATATCCTGCAAAAGGTATAGGGATTGGACTGCTGAGGACTGGGGTAAAGTCATTTTCTCTGATGAATCCCCTTTCCGATTGTTTGGGACATCCGGAAAAAAACTTGTCCGGAGAAGACAAGGTGAGCGCTACCATCAGTCCTGTGTCCTGCCAACAGTAAAGCATGTGTGGGGTTGCTTCTCAGCCAAGGGAGTGGGCTCACTCACAATTTTGCCTAAGAACACAGCCATGAATAAAGAATGGTACCAACGCAACTTCTCCCAACCATTCAGGAACAGTTTGGTGATGAACAATGCCTTTTCCAGCATGATGGAGCACCTTGCCATACGGCAAAAGTGATAACTGGCTCGGGGAACAAAACATCGATATTTTGGGTCCATGGCCAGGAAACTCCCCAGACCTTAATCCCATTGAGAACTTGTGGTCAATCCTCGAGGCGGGTGGACAAACAAAACCCCACAAATTCTGTCAAAAAAAAGCATTGATTATGATTATGCAAGAATGGGCTGCCATCAGTCAGGATGTGGCCCAGAAGTTAATTGACAGCATGCCAGGGCTGATTGCAGAGGTCTTGAAAAAGAAGGGTCAACACTGCAAATATTGACTCTTTGCATTAACTTCATGTAATTGTCAATAAAAGCCTTTGACACGTATGAAATGCTTGTAATTATACTTCATTATTCCATAGTAACATCTGACAAACATATCTAAAGACACTGAGGCAGCAGACTTTGTGGAAAATAGTTTTTGTGTCATTCTCAACTTTTGGCCACGACTGTATGGTGACAAATGGTGTGTTATTGATGAAGCAGCAGTAATATTTTGTATAAAAATAATTGATGTAGACCACCCAAAACTGAAAGCATAGTTACAGGTAATTGTTTCACTAAAGTGTTTTTTCAGAGCAGTGTATGACAATAATTACTCAAGTACCATTTCCATAACTATATCATTCTCCCACATGATTACAAGAATGCAGCACCTGTCTAACAGATCAAGTAAGTTTATGTTGGTTTTACTTACACTACCTCAGATAAACATGCATAAAATAAAACATGCTTGATATTAAGACCAACATCTGAATCATTTCATTCTGCGTTCTCTCCTCCTGTAGTGAAGCATGGTTGTGAGGTCCTGATAAAATGGCCCTGTTCAACAGTCTTGAGGAGCTCTACATACATGTGTAAGTTGATTTAATTATCACTCGCTACATGAAGCACAGAGAAAACTATTTTTATTTTTATTTTTTTACAATTTGTTCACTAACACTCGCACTTTCCTCCTGGAGAAATCCCAAAGCACAGACGCAGGTGAGAATCACACACTACGTCTGATTGATGTGATACTTTATTTTCTCACTAGATGGTAGTATTTGCTTAGAAATTAATCCTTCCCAATTTAGGAAATCTGATGACAAAATTGTGCACCCATTGCCTTCCTCATACAGGTAGATATCAATGCATGTTCATGAACTCAGACAGAAAATCTATTGAGTAGGTCTGATTTCAATCTCTTTCCTTTCATGGTCAGATTTCATTCAGTCAGATTTATTGGGGTCTTTCATTCAGTTCGTTGAGGTCCAACGCATCATCATGATAAGATGGACACAAGACTTGGTGGGTGGTATGAAAAGCCCTCCTTCCTGTTTCTGTCATTTTTAACTGAATGAAGATCAGTATCTGTGCTGTGAGCCTGTGGCGAAACCTTTGTCAAAGATGATAATAAGAGACACGGAGGAAAGAGAAGTACATTGGTCATTTTAGTTTCATTGAAAATGGTTTTCTATGTATGGTGAATCTTAATGCCATTTATTCACCTTTTTGAACACGAAGAAAGACAGGATCTTATATTACTAAAACTCTATTCACTGTTTCTAAAGCCTTTAAGCTTTTGTAAGCTAATTTAGCCTAGTTCTTTCATGGAGTACTATTTTAAATGAATGACTATTGAATCCATCAATATGGATGTAGTCCTATCATTGTAATTATGTGCTTTCTCTGTATACAGTTGTAATGATCAACTGAAATGGGTTAAAAGCCGAGAATGTGAATGCTGTGAAAATGAGACGCTGGATGTAGGTCATAGAGCATCCATTCTTTAAAGGAAATCAGTCCGTTTCGGACACATTCATTAAAGTATAAACGCAATTCGAAAATGGAAATGTGTGTTTAAATTTCAGCTTGTGTCCTCTTCCATAATGAGAATTAGTTTTGGGAAATGGTTGGTGATAATGCCCTCTGATCCTCCAATTTGTATTCAATCTCATTGCAAAGTTTTCCCTTTTTTAATTAATTCCTAATATTCTAAATTACAATTATTGTGTAGATTCACCTTTTGGTGAAAAGGCCTAATATATATATATATATATATATATATATATATATATATATATTGTTGATGTCCATTTAGACTCCATAATCATTTATAGTACCATAAAGTGCAACAACAGAATTTTGCTATGCATTAATATACTTTTCAGTATAGTACACATGTACCTTTCAGTATAATTTTTACAAAATGTTTAGGTATATTAACATTCAAAGTAACCCTTGTCAGAGGAAGGCCCTAAAAATGGTCAGACTCCAGCCACCCTAGTCATAGACTCTCCTTCCTCTCTGTTACCACATGCACGGCAAGCGGTATCGAAGTCGAGGTCCGAAAGGCTTCTCAACAGCTTCTACCCCAAAGCCATAGGACTCCTGAACAGCTAATCAAATGGCTACCCAGACTATTTGCATTGCCCCCCCCCCCCAACCACACACACACTTTTACGCTGCTGCTATTCTCTGTTTATTATCTTTGCATATCACTTTAACTCTGCCTACATGTACATATTACCTCAATTACCTTGACTAACCGGTGCCACCCCCCTGTACATTGACTCTGTACCAGTCCCCCCAGTATATAGCCTCGGTATTGTTATTTTACTGCTGCTCTTTTATTTTTTACTTGACAAGTACCTTTCTTAAAACTGCATTGTTGGTTAAGGGCCTGTAAGTTAGCATTTCACTGTAAGGTCTACAACTGTTGTATTCGGCGCATGTAACAAATACAATTTGATTTGTTCTATTCCACTCTTCTTATCTGGCTTGTTTTAACATGTGTTAATTTTAAGGTCATGCAATGGTAATAAGCAGATGATGGGACCTGCGCAGTAGGTGTCCTTGTAAATGGGGCCTGTCATGCCAAATACTCTCTGCATGCCAATTTGTGTACCCCCATGCGTCACATTATGATTCGATAAGCTGTTAACGTCTGTTGCTATGTCAACGGTGTGGTGAGCTAATGCGTAACATTTTGGAAAACATTGCAGTCAAATGGACATTTTCAGCGGAAGAGTCAAAATAGGCCTTCAAGGACATTCAAACTCATACAACTGGCAAAGTCTCAACAGAGAGAAACAAAGACACACAAATGCACAGCTTGAATTCATTTCACAGCCTGTCCATCTTTCTACTTTTCTCACAGTGGACCACCCAAAGGTGAGAAATATGACGACAGAAATGGAGGATGATGAAGAAATAATGTTACCAGATAACTGGGTTCTAAAGCTGAACACAGAGAGTTTACACCTTTTCGAGAATCACTCTATTGGTATCGCACTAACTGCTGTATTCTTGAATAGAGAGAATGAGAAAAACAAGTGGAATTTCTAATACTCATATCTGAATGAAGTAACAGTTTCAATGTTGTGTATAAACTGAGTTGTGCTTACTGCCCATATGTTAATCCAGTGACAATTGGTTCTTACTTGTGCCTCTTGTTTGTGTTTATACATCTTTTGTAGATGAGGAACTACCTCCTATTAAACAGGGGGGAATGATCACAGACAGACGCAGCACCTTCCAGCCACAACTACCCACTGTGGTGAAACCTAGACAGCTGCTGTGCAGGGCAGGCCCTCGCCTGTCTCGCCCCTCTTGCTGACTATAACATATTCCTATTCTGTCACATCTCACAGTTAGGCTTGTGATCTACTTTCCTGCGAATATTCAAAAGATCATGCTAGACAATGCAACCTTAGTGGGAGACAGAAGTAGCTGTCAGTGAAGCTCATGTGGGGAGGATGTAGTTTCAATGCTAATGTAACTCTGATATGGAAAACTAACACCCTCAGGCATTACTTTGCTGCTCAATGCTCTCAGGTTGAAAACAGAAAGAGCTGCTTCACCTTCCATCATAAGCAATTTAGACAGTGATAATTATGTAATTTCCTGGAGAGTACATGAACTGTGTCAATGTGATTACAGTACACATTGTACCATAAGTTAACTATTAAAACACTGTATGCTTCTCTTTCTACATGCTGTACATTTTCAGTATTACAATAATCACCCAATAGGCTATTCTTGTACAAAAACTGTTTTATAAACTTTTGAAATAAAGTTATTTAACATATTGTCATGAATGTAAGTGAACAGCACCTGTCAGTCTTTCAGAGACACCTATCTTAGTATTTCTGTTAGATACGCCATCCGTTTGAAGAGTAATCAAGCAGATGTGTTGAAAATGATTACCCTCATCCACACAAGTGTTCTAAGATGAGAGTGGGGAACTTTTCGGAGTTGACTTTTCTGAGAACCTGTACTCTGTTAAAAACAAGCTGCCTCCACAGGATAGATAATAACAGGTTATAATATTCACAGTTGCTGTAAATCAACCTAATCACACGGTTGATCACTTGTTATTTGATGATAATATAATCTGTCGCGGACAGATTCTGCGTGTAAAACAGGAAGTGACAAACGTTCACAATAATTTTACTTCAGGGTAATTGAGATTAAGGCTAATATAAAAAGAAAGACAGGCGTGTAATTTCTATCAACAGAGTTCATTACAGCTCTTAGAGGTCAAGTACAAACAGGGCTGAAAATAACAGCCTTTCATAGAAGAAAATTAAGGGGTATGACAGGTGTGTGTGTGTGTGTGTGTGTGCTTGTGTGCTTGCATGCGTGCTAACAGGTGTTTGTGGACGTGCGTGCATTTGTGTGTGTGTGCGTGTGTGTGCTGTAAGTAGGCAGAACGGGGCTATGCTAGGTTTAATTAATTAAATCAAGAGCCTTTATGATATGCTTTATAGGTAGCCATTAACCTGGCAGGATATGGTGAGATTTAGAGCATTCAAACGTTTCCTTCAAGGAGACATGCCGTTTACAATACTGACATTCTGAAACTAAAAGTCAACCATGTCAAGGATTTCCTCCTCTTCTTCCAAAGAGGAGAGGCGAAAAGGATCAGAGGACCAATATGCGGCGTGGTAAGTGTCCATGGTTCTTTTAATACGTAAACGTACACATGAACAACTGATTACAAAAACAAGAAACGTGTGAAACCCTAAACAGCCCTAGCTGGTGCAAAACACAGAGACAGGAACAATCACCCACAAACACACAGTGACACCCAGGCTACCTAAGTATGATTCTCAATCAGAGACAACTAATGACACCTGCCTCTGATTGAGAACCATACTAGGCCGAAACATAGAAATACCCAAATCATAGAAAAACAAACATAGACTGCCCACCCAACTCACGCCCTGACCATACTGAATAATGACAAAACAAAGGAAATAAAGGTCAGAACGTGACAAACCATCTACAACCTGTCTCCCATGTTATTGTCTCTATTGTAGGACATACTGTGAGGACAAGCAGAGTTTCCTGCAAGACCGTGAGGATGATGGAGATACGGCAGCAGGAGGACAATTGCTTCACTTACTACAGGTGCTTTTCTCTGTGTCCACTTTGCTTTATTCAGTATTCACATGGTTGCCTCATGATATCCCGCCTGCTCAAGGACCCATTTTAAGTTTTCAACCCAACCCTCTGTGGTCTTGGGGTTCACTGACCCTCATTATATATATATATACTTGAATATTATGTCAAGTCCAAGGTAATATACATTATCTCCTATTTAATATTTCACTTGGATACTGCATTCTTAATGTGTCCTTGTTATCTCCAAGCACGCTTATTCCCAGGGTGCAGTGATGATGAGATGCCCTTTAAACTGACTGGGATATAGAAGGGGGCTGCTGTCTGTTCCTTAGCAACCCTTCCACCAGAAACAAATTAAAACCTGCAAGGTGACTTTATGTAAACTTTCACACCAAAATAATGGCTTGAGACGAGAAACAAACACGTTTAGTTTTGCAGCAAAGGAGCATAAAAACATAATTGAACATAAAATCCACATGGATGACAATGACACACAGTTCTAGTGAATACACTGAGCTAGGACATTAAGTCAAGACAGTTATCAATACTAATATATACAGTAGGCCTACTAGTGATCAACATTAGCAGCAGCACTAAAGTATAGCAAGCCAAAGTTGCCTAATAGGTAAAGTGCTCTTTGCGTTCTTAGATCATCTGGTCAACAACATATCAACAATGTGCTGACAAAAACAAAAATTATAATCAACATCTCCTACATCATCAACAACATATTACCATCTTCATCCTCAAAATCATCATCATCCTTAGCCTACCTCCTTCTATTCTCTGTATTCAAATGGGAAATGGCCAATGACAGTCAAAAGCGTACATTCTCTCCACAAACGATGACCAAACAAACATTGAAAGACAAACAGGTTAAATCAAATCCAACACAAAAGTGTGAAATGGTTTTAAGAATCCAAGGTCCAGGAAAACCCTTGAGACATTCATCCTATACAAACCAGAAATATGTTATTATAAACATGCTTCAAGCAAAAGGGCCTCCGGAATAGACAGAACTCACACAGTGGTTTGTGTGTTGGCACCATAACACACACACACACATACAAACATACACACTCACCTATACATGTCTACTAACTTTACCCTGTCACAGTTTGAAGGCCAATCTGTGCTGTAATTGGTGTCAATGGAAACAAAATAAGATGCTGTAATCCAAACTAAATGTTGCATGCAAGCAAGTATTCAATCCTGTCCCAGTCAATACCAGTTGGTACAGACTAAGGCTCCAACAATTAAATAATTTCGAAATTGTTTTCATTCCCTCTGTTTCATGCATTCGTATTCACACACATCATCAGCTGGCATTAATGACAAATGTCAGACAATGACAGTGGGAGTGCACCACTGTGAAATGCCTCATTGCATTTCTCTGCTGGAGTCCAGAGCCTTGTTAACACATTTCTCAGATATATCTGCCTTTGATTGTAGCTCTTTGCCAGAAACAAAAGCAATGGACCATGCCTGATTGGGAGAAGTTGTACTGAGCTGAACCCCACAGGACTTTGCTTTATCTATGCTCTGGACAATCTGATAGGTCGCAGTGAGTCTGTATATCAAATTGGCTTCCCTCCTACAAGGGATATGATGTGTGTGTCAATGAGGGATGGTCAAGAGATGGTCATATGTCATCATCCTCTCATTGCCACTGAATCTGACCCAACGACTGAAGAGAAGAACCTTCCGTCTAATGCTCCCCCTCATACTCAAGTGCCTGTGGGTAATATTCTGATTAATGTTCTACTCACGCTTCTCAACACTGACAGGCAATTTACTTCGAGGGCTCATTCTTAATCTGTTCTTTTCTAATCTCTTTTCCTCTCAGTCCCCTTCTCCATTTCCTCATTTAGAATTGAGCGTTTATTCAACTCTGGGGTACGGATGTGAAGTGTGTAGCGGAGAATAAAGGGACACGTTTTTTAATACAGTAAATAGGCAGATGGCATTGGCGCTGTCTCCCATGCTGCATGGAGGGCTCTTGATTGACAGCAGAGGGGTTGAGGCAGATTTTCTCCCGGATAAAGGCTTATTCTTTGCGATGCAACTTGTGTCAGCTGCAAAGCTGAAACCAGACATCCAGGGGGTGTTCACTAGTCATCCCCTGTCACATGTGGCCTGTCAATCATCTTGCTAATCATCACATCGTCTTTCGTATGACAGATGAGGAGGTGCTTGGGTACATGAACCAGTGACTACAATGTTGCTCATCTAAATCGCCAAGCACACTGTTGTTGGACTACTTAGAGAGTTGACATAAACCATTTGTCGAGGGAAGATAATGTCAGTTATTAAGTCTATCTATATTTTGCCATGGGAACAATTCTACTACGACCACAAGTGGTTTAGCAAAACGATTCTCTCTTTATGCTGATATCTTTGTCATGGAAGAGGAAAACATGTCTGTATTCTTCTGTTTATTGCTTAACATCGGTTTTCGAATCTTTCTCCAATTAATATCTGTCATTTAATGATGTGATTTTTTTCTCCCAGCCCTCGTTGTGTCTTTGTCAAACCTATGTTGTCCTAACAACAGAGCACAAGCACACACAATCATCAACATCCACACATATACAGTGCATTCTTTTTCCACATTTTGTTACGTTACAGCCTTATTCCAAAATGGATTAAATTAAACATTTTCCTCATCAATCTACACACAATACCCTATAATGGCAAAACGAAAACTGTTTTTTAGACATGTTTGCAAAAAAACAGTTTTTACTTTGTCATTATGGTGTTTTGTTTGTAGATTGATAAAAAATATAAATATTTTAGAATAAGGCTGTAACGTAACAAAATGTGAAAAAGTCAAGGGTTCTGAATACTTTCGGAATGCACTGTTAATCATGTGACACTGCTATTCCCACTGTGCCAACACCACTCTGTTGTCCCACCTCAGATCCTGGATGTGCAGAAGGTGGTTGTCTCGCTGGTATGGAGGGATTCTGCTGGGTCCAGACCATTTCAAACACATCAACAACTCTGCCAGAAACATCCTGGTCCAGGAGGGATACACATCCTCTGCAGTGAGACCCTCTCTCCCTATTAGTAATGTGTCCAAGTTTGG